>NC_080605.1:20147602-20498523 GCF_027887145.1 Ammospiza caudacuta
CAGACAGCAGGAGGGGCTGGCTGGGAGTGGGAAACTGCTGCCGGGAGAGGAGGGAGAGGCCGGAGCCCTCACACAGCTCCGGGTGCAGCAAGACATGGGCACAAGCTTGGTGAGTGTCTCACCCACTTCTGCACCCCCTGACGCGAGCAGCCCCATCCCTGGCAGGTTTATCACAGTTTTGGGGGCTCCCCAGCTTCTCTCCTTGCTGGCTGCTGCTGGGGACAGCTGGGACATCCCCTCCATCCTGGTGGCTGCACCGAGCACCTCCCAGACCCAGTTTGCCACCTCCCTGCTGGCAAACTCAGCACCAGCAGCCTCAGCCCTGGCTGGGATTTCTGAGCACATCTCTAGGGTTTGGTTCCCCCAGAAATGCTGCACAAGAAGCAAAAACCCCATTCCTGCTCCCAAAGCCCTGCCAGGCTGCAGATCTCACCAGCACTGCCCAGTGCTCCCGGCAGGATTCCAGTGGGGATGGAAAGCAGAGCATTTCCCCAGGGCTGGACGAGCTCAGGGCTGTTGGGGGGAGCTCCCTGAGGGGCTGGAGGGGACACAGGGTGTCCTTTTCCCACAGGGACGTGTCCTACCTGGTGGTGGGGGATCTCTTCCTGCGCTCGCAGTGCACGGCGTCGAAGAAGGCGGCGTTCCAGAAACGGAGGTTGTGCCTGCAGGGAGGGAGGGAAGGCTGGGAATGGCTAATTGGGATTGATAATTGGGTACCACAGAGTGCCCAGAGCAGCTGTGGCTGCCCCTGCATCCCTGGCAGTGCCCAAGGCCAGGCTGGATGAGGTTTGGAGCAGTCTGGGACAGTGGAAGGTGTCCCTGCCGTGGCAGGGTGGGATGGGATGGGATGGAATAATGGCATGGAATAATGGGATTTAACCCAAACCACTCCAGGATTCCCCAGTCTCACCCATCCTGTCCCTGAGTCCTCCCAAGGGTCAGGGTGGGCCCAACAAACCTGGCAGATTTCTGCACCAGCCCTTTGGTGGCTGCAAACGCTCTCTCATTAGCACAAGGGACGTGCCAAAGCCAAGGCCAGCTCTGTTAGGGGCACTGGTGACCATCTGGGGACACATGGACAGCAGGACAGACCCTCCCCAGGCAGGGCCAGCTCATCCAGGGGCTTTACCAGATCGGCTGCTGCTTGAGGTGCATGTACAGGTAGATCTTCTCCCCTTTCTTCTCCTCCTCTGGGCTCTGCAGGGACACTGTGGGGACAACACAGTCACACACCAGCACATGGGGGACTCCCAGCTTCCCACCCACGTGTGGATTTTGTGCTCTGTCCCAGTTTGGTAGCTGAGCAATGGGATGGGTTGCAAACCAAACACATCCCTGCAATGGGGGGAGCAGCTCTGAGTGCCCTTGGAGGGCAGGGATCAGCCCTGAGGATGGCAGGGATGTCCCAGGAGGATCCTGGAGGGACTGGACCACTTTGGGAGCACTCACAGGTGCTGGGGGAGACTGCTGCACCACCAAAGCTCAAGGCAGTGGGTGCCCAAACCTCTGCAGCCTGTGACACTGAGGACAAGATCCTCACAGGACAAGAGTTGTGATTGGAATTTCAAACCTAATCCCAAGGGATTCCAGCCTTTCCACCCCTCTCTCCTTCCCCAGGGGTGCCATGGCCATTCCTATTTCACTGGCTGCACTCACCTGTCTTCTTCAGCTTCTCCTTTGGTTTGTCTTCACCTTCTCTGTGGCACAAGAAATCAATGTCAGCCCCAAAAATCCTGCCCCCCCAACAGCCCATGGCCCCCTGGCAGTGGGAACCTCATTTGAGAGACCCCCTGATCCCATGCCACCGTCCCCAGGGCCAGAAAGTGACAAAGAGACAGTGAAACAGTGACATCCCTCCCCTCACCACAGAGATGATGCACAAGCTTGGAACCACATAATTCTGTGGCTGTCTCAGTTTTGAGACAAATCAGGAGCAATCAGGACAATGGCCAAGGGAAGCAGGACTCTCAGACCACGAGGTGACAGTGACTGAAGACGGGACCAGGCTCTGGTGGCCATGGCAGCCCCACGGTGGCCTCACACCCCATGGTGCCAGCCCAGCCCCCCAAGGGAGTGGTACCCACTCGCTCTTTTTGCTGCCAGGACCCTTCAGTTTGGTCTCCAGGCCCCCGAAGAAGCCCTTGACGTTCTCTGTCTTGGCTGAGGTGTTTTTCAGCAGCCTCTCTGCAATGTCCTTCTTCTCAGCCAGCCACGTGTTGGCTGACTTCAGGTACGAGTCGATGCTGCCCGTGGGCTTCTCCTTGGCCTCCAGGGGCAGGGCCTGGGGCTTCCCTGGGGAAAATGTGCCAGGAGCTCAGCGGGCACACGGCCCTGAGTGCTGCCAGCTGCTGGGGACCTGCATCCAGCTCCAGGCTGCACCACCAGGAGATGGGAACACCCCAGATCCCATCCCAGCTCCTGGAAGTTTTTATTTTTATCCTCCCCACTCCCATTTTGGACAGAAAATCCAACCCCCCTGTGGAGGAGCAGCCATTGCACACCAAACAATAAACCAAGGTGTTTCTGGGCTGGGGTGCTCACATCCCACCCTGGGGGCTGTCACACACAAATATTCCTGGCTGGAAGTGAGCACAAAGCAGCATCACCACCCCAGCAGGAGCTCTGCCAGGTTTGCATGGATTCTGGGCTCTTTTCCACCCCTCCAGCACCTTTCCCATGCACAGGACACATTTCACAGCAGCAGAGCCTCCCCAGGGGTGCAGGCTCCCTTACCTATGTAGTAATAGGTGAAGCACATGGTCATGAGGTTCTTGGCAGGGCTGAAATCGTCCATCTGGTGACACCTGGCACGGAGGGAGGCCTCAGTGAGGACGCCCCGTGATGGGAGCCCACAGAGCTCTGCCCTCAGGGCCTTTTGGACCCTTCAGTTTTGTCTGCAGTTCCCACCAAGCCCCAGAGTGACCCCAGGACTTACTCAAAGAGCACGAGGGCGAAGGACTGCATCAGGCGGTAGAAGGTCTGCTCTGAGACACACTTGGAGTTGCAGCGCTGCAGGGACAGAGCCCAGGACAGAGCCCAGGTATCACACAGCACAGGGACAGAGCCCAGGACCCTCCCCATGGCCAGGGAAAAGAGCCCTCATGGCTGAGATTCCCCTCAGATTAAGCATTGTGCCTGTCTGGGTTTGGGGTATTTATTTTTAAGGAATGGGATGTGTCTGAGTGCTGGTGGGATTTAATTTTAAATAAACCGAGTGAATTCTCTCCCACGTTGCACCAAGGGTGTATTTAACTGCTCAAAATGCATTTATTCACTCCTGTCTGTGGTTCCTCACTTTCCTTGAGTTCCTGCCTTCCAAAAATACTTCTCTGGGGTATGATTCAATCCCCCTGCCCTGAGGCTGTTGCAGGATCCCTGTTCTCCCCTTACCTGGGCGCTCACGTATCTCGCAAACCACTCCCTGCCCTTCCCGTCCTCGCTGCTGCACAGCTCCCCAAACCTGGCCTTCTCCTCCTGGTCCAGATCCTCTCTGCAACAGGGAAAGAATAAAAAACATCATTAAAGCCGAGGATGTGACCTGTATCCCCCCTTGGCATCAGCATCCTGGTGCTGGAGGAAGCAGGGGAAGAGGAGGAGAGCAGCATCCATTTTGTCATCCCTCGCCTTGTGCTGCTCTTTTCTCCCTCCCTGGCAGGAGGGAAACCAAAGGCAGGGGGAGAAGGGAAGAGCCAAGGACAGGGTGAGCAGAAACTGAGCTCCAGAGACAGGCAGGGAGCCCCAGAGCAAAACCAAGCCCTGTTGCTGCTCCTCACGCTCCATTTGCTGCATCCAGCCTGACACGGAGAGCTGAGGGATGCAGGGCTGGGGGCACAGCCAGGGGCTGCCACAGGGTCCCTGGGCACGTGTGGGCCACTGGCACTGCCCTGAGCATCAGTGGGGAGAGGGGATGGGGACAGTGAGCCCCTGGCATGGGAATGGGGACAGAGAAGGGAGGGAAGCTGGGGGTGGGAGATGCGGCCAGGAGAGGAGTGCAAGGCAAAAACCACTGCAGCCATGATATTTTCTGAAAAATTCTTTCCTTAGGATTTTTCCTCCTGAGAAGCTGAGAGGCCTCAGGAACAAAATGTAAACAATGGTTATCTGCTGCTGTGGAATGCAACAGGTGCATCTGTGATTGGTCTCATGGAGTTGTTTCTAATTAATGGCCAATCACAGTCAGCTGGCTTGGGCTCTCTGTCCAAGACAGAAGCTTTTGTTATCATTGCTTCTTTTTCTATTCTTAGCCAGCCTTCTGATGAAACCCTTTCTTCTATTCTTTTAGTATACTTTTAATATAATAAATATCATAAAATAATAAATCAAGCCTTCTGAAACATGGAGTCAGATCCTCATCCCTTCCCTCATCCTCAGACGCCTGCAAACACCATCACAAACCACATCCCCCTAAAGCCATGAAGGGGAAGGACAAACTGCTGCTCCTGGGGTGGGACAGCAGCCAGATCCCTGTCTGTCCTGAGGGATGTGCCTGTCCCTGCTCACTCACCCCCCCGTGAAGATCTTCTCCACATAACCCCGCATGAACTCCCTGCGCTCGTCCCGCGGCGCCGACTCCGCGCTCTGGCCGGACGAGAGGGACTCGTTGGACGAGGAGCGCCGGGGGCCGCCCCAGTGCTGGGGAGAGCCCCCCATGTCGTTCTCGCTGTCTGCTGACTCGGTGGCATCGCTCTCCTCGGCAGCCACGTCCTCTGTGTCCCCCGGGTGGCCATTGTCATCCCCCGTGTCACCGTTGTCATCCCCTCGGTGGCCGTTGTCGCTGAGGGCAGCGGGAGCCGGCTCTGAGGGGTCACAGGCGGGCGTTTCGCTGTCAAAGTCAATGAGGTTCCCTACAGGCACATCCAGAGGGGCCTCCATGGCTCTCCCAGGGGATGTGGCACTGTTGGGGACACTCTCTCCTCGTCCTTTTGTCCCTCACTGGGGCGTTGAGGCCATGGCTGGCAGGATGCTGGCTAAGGCAGGCAGGAGCTGCTGGCAGGGCACGGGTTACCACAGCACATCTGAAAGGCACAAGGGGGACAAAAGTGGGGACAGGACCCCGGGGAGCCACCACCATGGAGCTTGGGCAAGGCCAGCACCCACAGTGTCCCCAGGATGTCCCCCAGCACTGAGGTACACACAGAGCTGGCTCCTCTCCAGCAGCCACGTGAATCAGCAATCCCATGGAATGCTCACACGCTGCCGGCACCGCTCGAGAGGGTTTTCCATCCTTTAGCCCAGAAAAGGGACAATCGGAGCCTCAGCTCCACATGTCACATTTGGGATGTGACATCTCGTGGCCTGACGGGCAGAACTGGGCTGGCAGGAGCCAGCAGCTGGCAGGACACTGGTGGCTCTGCAGGGCAGCCCTGGCATCCTCCTGTCCCCGGCCTCTCTCTGCTCAGGGCTCTGTCTGACCCCGTTGGGAAATGGGATCATCCCGGGGTGGAGCATCCTGGAATTTAACACACATTGAGCTGGGAATGGAAGGGGGATGTTGGACACCACAGGAACTGGAATGGGATGAGGATGCAAAGCTCTGGACTGCAGTTAAGGCGTTTGACACCCCAGATTGCAAAGGTCCTGCAAGGGAGGTACAGAGAGCACGGGGATGGGGATGGATGGGGATGCTCCAGCATGTGCCCATCCTGGACAGTGCTGCAGCAAAAGAGGCCACCCTGAAGCTGTCCCTGTGTCAGAGAGTCACAGAGAACTCCCTGAGGGTGTTTCTGCCCCAGGAGGGGGTGAATTGTAGCGTCTGAAACCCAGCACACACTGCAGCATCCGGGCACAGGAGCAGGGACAGCAGCACAGGTGACAGTGACAAACCCAGGGCACCACGACAGCAGCACAGACACAGCCCCATGCCTTCCAGGGAGCTGATCCCAGGACACAGGCAAGCACCCCCAGAGCAGAAATCCCCCAAAGGACCGATGTCCAGTTCATCAGACAAACAGATCAGGCTGAAAGCAGATCTGACGTGTTTCACCAAACACAGCACAGTGGGAAAACAACCCCTGGGCTGCAGGAGCAGCTGCTCTTCAGCAGCATCCCCCTCCTCCTCTCCTCCAGGGGCCCTGTGGGCACTGGACAGTGAGAGAAACACAGCTCCTTGAGTGGCTGGGACAGCAGGGACAGAGAGAAAAGTCACCTGGGGTGGCAGAAGCCCTGCAGCCACCTCAGCTGGCAGCTTCTGTGCCAGCTTCCCTCACACTGAGCCCCTGGCACACACCTAAAGCTGCTCCCAGGGACACTGGTGAGCCCCAGGGACACTGGTGAGCCCCAGGAGCTGGGCAGAGTTTGGCTCTTGGGAGAGGAGCAGCCCAAGGCTGCAGCACAGCAGGGACTGGCAGGGTTCCCATTCCCATGGGGATCCAGCCAGCTGCAGCCTGGCTCCGTGCCCTGGCAGTGTGACCCAATCCCAAAGCACCCCTCCAGCTGCAGGGACCTGCATCCATCCATCCATCCATGGATCCATCCCTCCATCCATGGATCCATCCATCCCTCCATCCATGGATCCATCCCTCCATCCATGGATCCATCCATCCCTCCCTCCCTCCCTCCCTCCCTCCCTCCCTCCCTCCCTCCCTCCCTCCCTCCCTCCCTCCCTCCATCCATCCCTCCATCCATCCATCCATCCATCCCTCCATCCATCCATCCATCCATCCATCCATCCATCCATCCATCCATCCATCCATCCGCCTCCATCCCTTCCCACTCCCACAGCAGCTGCAAAGTCCCTTTGGCACTGATGGAGAGAAGGTTCCAGGGAAAGCTCAGAGCCCCTTCCAGTACCTAAAGGGCTCCAGGAGAGCTGGAGAGAGATTTTGGATGAAGGCATGGAGTGACAGGACACAAGGAATGGCTCCCTCTGCCAGAGGACAGGGTTGGATGGGACATTGGGAGGGAATTCTTGTGGTGAGGCCCTGGCACATGGGAAGGAGGACTTGGAGTCCAGCCCAGCAGCCCCAGGAGTGCATCCTGCTCACAGGGGGAGGGGAAAGGTTTAACCCCTCACTGCCCAGCTCATGTTAAAGCCCTGCCCTTGAGTGAAGGCCACCAAGGTGTCCCAAGGTGTTGGCAGCCGCCCAGGTTCCCCCAAAAGTTCTCAGCACAGAGCCCAGAAGAGCTTCAAACCCAAAACCAGCTGTAGAACCAGCCCTGTCCCCACTCCCCAACCTCATTGCTCCAGCAGGACAAATCCAGGGGAGGAGTAGCCAAAATTCCAAAGGAGAGCCTCAGATCCCACAGCTGGCACTCATGGACTCAGCTCAGCTGCACATCCCAGCACAGCCCAGGGGGTTCCATGCCTGGCTGGGTCAAGTCTGACAGTAAATGAGGGCTCTGGAATAAAAAGGGATTTTTAGGCTGCTTGGCAGCCTTGATACAACATCATGAGCTCCAGCATCATCCTGAAATTCAGCAGTTCTGACTTTAACCATGAAGCTCAACCAGACAAGTGGAGGCATCAGCTCAGGAATAAAATCCATGAATGTGCTGAAGCCATGCTGTGAATGCCACAGGAAAGCCATGGTGCCCTGAAACTTTGGGAAATGCCTGATTTTACTAAAAAGGAACGCTGGGGTGAATGTGAATGATTCACCTACAGCTGCACATTGTGCAAGCAGCTTTTATCCATGACCTGCCCTTGAATCCGGCATTCCTGGCTGGACCTCCCAGCATCCCTAAGCCCTGCATGGAGTTTTCCCTGGGGGCTTTTTCCAGGTGCTGAGGTCAGGTTTGAAGTTTTCCCCTCGGGGATTTTTCCAGGTGCTGAGGTCAGGTTTGCTGTGGGGCCTCAGCGATTCACACCTGGGAACTGGGATCCAATCCAATGGAAATCCCAGTGGGGAGCAGGGCTTGGCCAAGCTGTGCCCCAGCTCTCCTCTCTCTCCAGCCCAATGCTCTGCTCCCAGCCTGTCCCCAGAGCTGGATGACAAACTGAGATAATAATCCCTGTTATCAGCTCGGTGACACTGCTCCAACCCACACACTGCATCCTGCACGGAGACTGGAGCTGTCAGGGATGACTAAAAACTGTAATTAAAGCAAAGAAACCTCTGCCTGCCTCCTCCTGGCCTCATCCCTGCAGGCTGGCACCCAGACACGGAGTGCAGGAGCTCTGAGAGCCCCTGTGGGCACTCAGCTCATGGAAAGGGGTAAATCCACAACTGATGTTGCTGCAGGACTCGATTTGGCAGCACAGACGGGACAACTCTGCTCGTTTGGGCAGAGCCAGAGCTCTGCAGAGAGCCCTGCTACTGTGTCCATGATAAGGGCTGCCTGCATCCATGCCAGTGTTCCTGTATCCATGCCAGGGGTTCCTGCATCCATGCCAGGGCTCCTGTATCCATGCCAGGGGTTCCTGCATCCCGCTGCTGTGCGGGGGCGAGGGATGCTCACCTGGGCAGCACCCGGCCCCAGCCAGGGCAGGGTTTGTGCCCTGTTCTGCTGCACAGGTGATGCCAACGCATCTCACGGCTCTGTGCCAGCTGTGCCAGGCACAAACCCTTCCCATCCTGCAGGAAAGGGGGCAGAACGCTGATGCCTGCAGAGGAGGCAGTCCCGGGGACAGGCCGGGAGGGATTTTTGGTGTCACCGCTGCTCGGGGGCTGGCAGAGCGCCACTGCTCGCTGCTGGCATCTCTCCACGCTGCGGCCCTCCCTGGAAACCCTCCCTTGGCCCATCCACCCCGGGGGCTCGCAGTGCCCTGGCACGGGTCTGGCACGGGAGTGGCACTGCCGGGGACAGCCGCTCTGCCCCGCGCTGCGCCAGCCCGGCCCTGCAGGGCACCCTGGGCACGGCTGAGTGAGCGCCTGCCAAGGGAAACTCGGTGTGCCGGCCGGGAACAGCGTGTGTCCCGCCGGGAACTGGTCAGTCCTGTTCCCGTGTCCCTGCCCCGGGCAGAACACACCGGCACGGGGGCACGGACCCGTTCCGTGCCAGAGCCCCAAACGCGCCCGAGACCCGGGGGTACCGCGCTTACCCCGCTCCCAGCGCCCCGCTGGATTTAAACACACAAACCTCCTCGTTTAAACTCATCCTGGCGCTTTGCAGAGCCGAAATTCCCCTGGCTGGGCTGGGCACAGATCCCGGGGCCGGGATGCGCTCCCGGCTTTATCGGGGAGGCTCCGGCTGTGCCCTGGCCAAGGCACAACCCTGCTGCAGCCCTGAGACCCCCTAAAATAATGCCCTGCATGCCAGGGGGTACCTGAGAGCGGTGCCAGGCGGGGCAGAGACCGCACACGCTCGGTGCATGCCAGGGTCCGCTCCCAGCCCGTCCCGAGCCGCACCGGGACCCCAATCCCTGACAAGGGAGGATTTTGGCGTGCGATACCTGTAGGTTTATAGCATCTATTCCCCATCATCACCTCCTCTCCCAACCCCAGCGCTGGGAGATCCAGGCGGATCCTTCCCCTCCCCAAGCCCGGCTTTGGCTCGCTCGGAGCGCTCCCAAACCATCACCCAGCCCTCGAAGCGGAGCCACTTCCCGGCCACCCGAGCCCGGCGAGCTCCCAGCTTGCCCTGCTTCCCTTCCCCGAGCGCCTTTCCCTTTCCCCCGCTGCCATCAGACACCAGATGGCAGCTCCCCGTCCGCCTTGCGAGGAGAATTAAATGTCCCTTTAATAAACCCGAGCTGCGCAAGCCGGGCTTTTGTGCGAGCTGCGGTTTCTCCTTTCACACTCCGCAGCCTCGCAGCTCCCACACAGCCACGGCCACATCCCCAGGGAACCCCAAACCGGGGCGATTTATTCCGCAATTCCCATTTTTACCGGGCTAAAATTCCTCCCGTACCAGGGGGGCCGTACCAGGCTGTGTTTTGGAAATGATCTCCCCAAAAAGCACACGCGGGGATGGAGGGGGGGGGTTCCCTGCCCCGACCACCCTCAGCCCCCCATTCCCATGGGAAATGGGGAATTCTGTTTCCAGCGCCGGAGGGGGATCCGGGATGGAGCCGGAGCTGCAAACGGAGCCCAGGAACACCGGGAGCCCCCGGGCACGATGGCTGCACCCCCTGGATGCTGAACCCAAAACCAGCTGGGGCAAAAAAAGCGGGGTGTCCCCCTCCCGAGCGGGATATGGGCTCAGAAAAACGGATTAAAGCCCAGCCGAGCGCAGGCCTGTCCCCAGGCGGGGTCACGGCGCCATCCTCATCCTCATCCTCCCTCCTCCCTTACCTGCAGCCGGGAGCCCCGCAGCGCCTCGGCTCGCCGCTGCCCCGGCAGCATCCGGCAGGCCGGGGACGGGCGATGCAGGGACGCGGGGACGCTGCTGTCCCTCCTTCCTTCCCTCCCTCTCTCCCTCTCTCCGTGCGGAGCTCCGGCGCTCCCGGTGCCCACGCGCGGCTGCGCGCTCAGCGCCGGGAGCAGCTCCCGGTGCCACCCGGGCACGCTGCGCTGGCTCACGGAGCCCTTCCTGCGGCACACGGCCCAGGGAGGGAGCCCCACCCGGAGAGGGAATCCCCATCCTCCCCCAAAACCGGCCCCTGTGCACCCTATGTCGAGAAAAATTAGGTGGGACCCCCCCATCAGAGAGGAGTTCTCCACGCTGTGGTGGATCCCCAGAGCCCTTCCCGTGGCACACAGCCAGCATTTCACCCGGGGAGCGATCCCCATCCAGAGAGGGAATCCCCATCCTCCCCCAAAACCGGCCCTTGTACGCCCTATATTGAGAAATATTAAGGAAAATTAGGTGGGATCCCCATCAGAGAGGAGTTCTCCACGCTGTGCTGGCTGCCCAGAGCCAGCGTTTCACCCAGGGAGCGATCCCCACCCAGAGAGGGAATCCCCATCCTCCCCCAAAACCAGCCCCTGTGTGCCCTATATTAAGAAGAATCAGGGGGGATCCCCATCAGAGAGGAGTTCTCCACGCTGTGCTGGCTCCCCAGAACCCTTCCCACAGCTCACAGCCTGGGGAGAGATTCCCACTCAGGGAGGGATTCCCCATTCTCCCCCAAAACCAGCCCCTGTGAGCCCTATGTTGAGAAATATTAAGGAAAATTAAGTGGGATCCCCATCAGAGAGGAGTTGTCCAGCCTAAAGTAGCTGCACAGGCAAATATGGAAAATATGGACCAAAATATTGTGGGGTCCCCATTAAAAGGGGGCCAAAATTATCTTAAGTCCCTGCAGGTGCAGATGGGAAAAAATATTGAGGAAAATGAGGTGGGGTGTTCATTAAAAAGGGATTCTCCAGCCCAAACCAGCCTAAAGTGCTGGCACATGCAGATATCCCAAATATTAACCCAATATCTTAAAAGAATAAGGTGGGGTTCCCAGAAAAGGGAGATTTTCCAGCCCCAAACAACCTTACTACCTGCACTTGCAGACATCCCAAATATTAACCAGAATAAGGTGGGGTTCCCACTAAAGGGGGATTCTCCAGCCCAAACCAGCCCATCCAAGCCCCTGTGCACCCTGATATCTGGGATATTCAGGAAAGACATCCACATCAAAGACAAATTCTCCAGCCCAAACCAGCCTAAGTTCCACCACATGCAGATATCCCAAATATTGACTAAAATAAGGTGAGGTCCCCATTAAAGAGAGATTCTCCAGCCCAAACCAGCCTAACTACCTGCACATGCAGATATCCCAACCATTAACCAGAATGAGGTGGGGTTCCCACAAAAGGGGGATTCTCCAGCCCAAAACTCCTTGTCCAAGCCCCTCTGCACCCTGACAACTGGAATATTAAACCATAATAAGCAGGATCCCCATCAAAGGGGAATTCTTCACCCTTTCCCTCACCTTTAGCTGGTTTTCAGGCCTCCCCAGCACTCAGCTCCCTGAGGATTGGGAATTATCTGCTCTGCCCCTGCCCAGCTGAGCCACTCCGGGGGAAAAGGCTCAGGTGAGAGCAGAGGTGGGGAGGAGGAACTGGGTGGGAGCAGCACCAGGACAGGTCTGGCTTCTCCCTGAGCCTTGGGAGGAAAACTGCAGGGGTTTCATGGGCAGACATGGGGACAGGGCAAGGCTGAGCCCCTAGGAGGGATGTTCTGGGCCAGGCAATTTTGGGGTGCTCTCAGCAAAGGGGAGTCTCTGACACAAAGAGAAACAAACGAGTTTAGAGAGGAGGCCACCAAGAGGAGCTCTGCCCTTGCCAGCCTGTGCCAGCTCTCCCAAAAGGACCCTGGCACTGCTGGATTCATCCAGAGGAGTCTCCCTGAGGATTTGGGGGAGCAGAGGAGGCTGGAAACCCCCATATCAGCACAGGATCCCTGCTCCTGCTCATCCTCCCCACGCCAGCATCACCCCAACGCTGAGCAGAGCCCTTTTCTGTGCATCAGAGCATCCCCCGTGGACAGGGCACAGGAGCTGCTGCCCCAGCACACCCTGCAGTCCCACTCTGGTCCCCAAGAAGAGGAAAAAGCAGCCAGCAAAAACCTCCCCCTGTGGAGCAGGGAATTGTGATCCCAGGGAAACCCTGCTGGGGTGGGGAATGCAGCACCCCTGGCACAGCCCGGCCAAAGCTGAGCTCTGCTGCCCAAGGGCACCCCTGGAAATGAACCCCAAGCCTCAGCTGGGTGGCGTTCAGTGCTCTGGAGGCGGGTGAGTCACTGCTGCCACGGAGCATCCTCGTCAAAGGATGGAATTAGCGTGAAACTGCTCTTTGTCCCCTCCATCCCCAACCGGGGATGCTGCGCACCCATCATCGTCATCATCATCATCACCACCCACAGAGGGAGCAGCTCCCTGTGACACAGCTCAGCAGGAACCCAGGAGCATCCCTAATTGCCTGCCTGCCCTGGGTGATTGTTGTAATTAAGGCAGACTTCAGGAATTGCAAGTGACAGGGGAAAAAACACCCCCAGTTCTGACAGGGCACCACGGGAGGGTTCGGTGCCTCCTCCTCACCAGTCCTTGTTGTTTGGTTGGTTTTATTCTGTTTATTCTGCTCCTCACCCTGGGTTTGCAGCATGGCAGGTGGAAATCCTGGGAGCTCACACATCTCTGGCACCTGGAGATGCTCCAGGCCCGGCTGGACAGGGCTTGGAGCAGCCTGGGGTGCTGGAAAGGGCTGGAATGGGAAGAGCTTTAAGGTCCCTTCCAAACTAAACCTAAAATTCCCATGGTTGTGTGAGGTTTTGTGTCTCCTCCACCTCAGCTCGCAGCCCTGCCTGGGGATTCTTCACCTGAGCAAGGGGAGGAGAGGCCCCTACCAGGGACAGGGTGATGTCCCCATCAGGGACCAGGTGATGTCCCCATCAGGGTGACAGCTCCATCAGGGAGAAGGTGATGTCCCCATTAGGGACAGGGTGATGTCCCCATTAGGGACAGGGTGATGTCCCCATCAGGGTGACACCCCACCGTTCAGGGGAAGCAGATTTTGTGGAAGTTCCTGAAGCATTGGGTAATTTTTTGCCTCCCAGCCCTGAGCAGCAAGGCCAGGGGAGGAGCTGCAGACCCAGGAAGGGCTTTGGTGGCAGAAGGGTCCCGGAACCACAAAATGTCCTGAGCTGGGAATGACCCCAGGGGTCATCCAGCCCCTGAGTGAGCCTGTAAAATGCTGCTGTGAGGAATGAGATAGCAGCTCTGATAAAAACCTCAAACCCTCTGATAAAACCCCCAAAACTCTGATGAAAACCCCAAACTTCTTATAAAAACCCCAAACCTCTGATAAAATCCTAAAGCTCTGATAAAAACCCCCAAAACTCTGATAAAACCCCAAAACTCTGATGAAAACCCCAAATCTCTGATGAAAACCCCAAATGCCAGGCTCTGTAACACCCCAGGCCAGGCTGCCCTGTGCACAAAGAGGGGCAGCTCCTCGGGCAGGGCTGTGCCAGCAGAGCCAAAGCTCCTGGAGAGGGACAGGGACAACCAGAGGCTCCAACAGCACCCAGCCACAGCCCCAGGATGGATTCATTTGCACCAGGATGAATTAATTTGCATTAATAGCAGGAAACCACCCAAGCCCCCCAAAACAACTCACCCTCCACCATGTCAGGGCTCAGAGATTTGGCTCAGCCTCCCAAGACAAGGAAGATCTCAGGTTCCTGGTGCTGCTCTGAGCTCCTGGCCCCTCAAACCCAGCACCCAGAGCAGCACAACGCAACCCCAGCGTTGCCACACCAGGGCTGGTTGTGACACAGCTGCTGCAAACCTGAGTAAGCTGCTCCTGCACGCTGACCCTCTGCAAATCCCTCCTAATCCAATCCTGTTTGTGGCTTTAAGCTGGACCCTCCCATGCTGGACACTCCAGTTTGCTCCACACTTGGGGAAATCCTGGGATTTTCTCAGTGCTGGGTGGGGATCTGATGCAGGAGGCACCAGTGTCGCAGACATCTTTTATGGAAAATCCTTTCCTTGGGATTTTTTCCTCCTGAGAGGCCTCAGGAACAAAATTTAAACAATGATTATCTGCTGCTGTGGAATGCAACAGGTGCATCTGTGATTGGTCTCATGGAGTTGTTTCTAATTAATGGCCAACCACAGCCCAGCTGGCTTGGGCTCTCTGAGACTCACAAGTGTTTGTTATAATTCCTTCTTTTTCTGTTCTTAATAAGCCTTCTGATAAAATCCTTTCTTCTATTCTTTTAGTATAGTTTCAATATAACTAATATAATATATTATTATATATTATTATATATAATATATTATATATTATATATAATATTATATTATATAAATAATATTATATAATATACAATATATAATATTATATATTATATAAGAGATACTATGTATTATATAATGTATAATGTATAATGCATAATGTATAATGTATAATGTATAAATAATATAATATAATATAATATAATATAATATAATATAATATAATATAATATAATATCCTTCTGAAACTCCATGTTCTGAAGCATGGAGTCAGAGCCTCGTCTCTTCCCTCATCCTCAGACCCCTGTGAACACTGTCACACCCCAGAGCTTCCTTCTCCTCATGTCTGGAGGTGTTTGGGGACGGGGACCTGCACTCCCAGCTCCACATCCCCTGAGTGCCACCTGGGCATGGGAACCCTCCCCCTGTGCCAGCCTGGCACAGCCAGGGGTTCTCTTTGCTCGGTTCTCATGGTTTAAAGCAGAGATTTCTCCTCCTTACCCCAACAGAAGGGAAGAGCAGGAGGAGACAAACCCTGCTCTGACCTGCAGCTTCCCCCACAAAGCCCAGCTGGGATCCAGGTTAGGAAAATGGCCCCAGGCCAAATTATTTTGGTGTGATATTCCCACAGAAGGTGCCAGAGCCACATTCCCACCCCAAACCATGGCTGGGGATGCTCTGCCCTCCCCGGGGCCATCCCACAGATGGATCCCACGTGGGGAGGACACAGAATCGTGGGTTTGCCCCAGGCTGTCACAGCCTCTGTGATGCTGATTGCTTCAGGGAGGGAAAACCCTGCCCTGTGTCCCCAGGGCCAGCAAACATCTGGCACCACACTGTGACAGAGCAGAGCAGCTCAGCCAGGAGGATGGAAATGCTACAATTACCCTCAGCCTGCCTGGAATCTGCAGCAAAGTCCTGACACAGAGGAGGAAATGTGTTTTATCTTTCCTAAAAGGAAAGCTGAATGTATTTACAGAGGGAGACACAGGTGGAGAGGCTGGCACAGGCTGGAGCAGTGGGAATGGGGCTCCTCTCCTCCAAATAATCCTGGGTCTTGTTTGGATTCATCCAGCTCAGTGCAGGAACATCCTCAGAGATCTGCACCCTGCAAGTCCCCATGGAGCTGGGGAGGAGCCCCAGCAGGATCCAACCCGTGCCAAACCAGCCCCAGAAGGATCCAACCTGTGCCAAACCAGCCCCAGGGGGATCCAACCCGTGCCAAACCAGCCCCAGAAGGACCCAACCCGCGCCAAACCAGCCCCAGAGGGATCCAACCCGTGCCAAACCAGCCCCAGGGGGATCCAACCCGTGCCAAACCAGCCCCAGAGGGATCCAACCCGTGCCAAACCAGCCCCAGCAGGATCCAACCCGTGCCAAACCAGCCCCAGGGGGATCCAACCCGTGCCAAACCAGCCCCAGAAGGATCCAACCCGTGCCAAACCAGCCCCAGCAGGATCCAACCCGTGCCAAACCAGCCGCAGAGGGATCCAACCCGTGCCAAACCAGCCCCAGCGGGATCCAATCAATGTCCTTTTCCTGATTTTATTCCCAAATCCTGACAAAGATTGGATCCACCTGACCCATCCCCTGCTGAGGTGTCACCTCTGCAGTCCCAAGGGATTCAGCATCACCAAGGAACAGGGACAGGGACAGGGAGGAGAGAAGAACCTCCATGCAGGGAATGACTTCATCCCCAGGGAATCCCATCCCTCACTGGTTTGCACAAAGACCTTCCAAATTCATGAGCAAATAAACAAGAATAATAAAAATAACAGCAAAATAACTGAATTCACTCCAGGCATGGAAAGCAGCTCAGGGTCTTGCAGCTCTGTGATGGGGTGAGCTCCTTGCAGTGGGATCAGAGGGATGGGATGGGATGGGATGGGATGGGATGGGATGGGATGGGATATCAGTGCCAGTCACCCCAAATGACTACTTTTTAACACACACCCAAATCTACCCAAACCAAGCTCATTTTGAGCTGAGATGTGGAACAAGATGCTCTTTGAGGTCCCTTCTAACCCAAACCATTCCATGACTCTCTGATTTCACACCCCAAGCTGCTCCCCTGGCCAGGCCCCCGGGCTCTCTGCAGTGTTTGTGTGCTGTAATTTCCCTTCCAGCCCCAGCAGTGACTCCTGGAGCTCTCTGTGTGTGTGTGTGTGTAAAACTCCACCCCACGCTGGGTAAAACCCCAACCAGGAATTCCCAAACTCATCCTTGGAGGCAGCAATTGCCACTGCAGCCATCTGCGAGAGCAGGAGCCAGGCAGTGCAGGGACAATGCAGGGGATGGATGTGACACTCAGGGCCGTGGATGTGACACTCAGGGCCGTGGATGTGACACTCAGGGCCGTGGATGTGACACTCAGGGCCGTGGATGTGTCACACAGGGCCATGGATGTGTCACACAGGGCCATGGATGTGACACTCAGTGCCATGGATGTGACACTCAGGGCCGTGGATGTGACACACAGGGCCATGGATGTGTCACACAGGGCCATGGATGTGACACTCAGGGCCGTGGATGTGACACTCAGGGCCATGGATGTGACACACAGGGCCATGGATGTGACACTCAGGGCCGTGGATGTGACACACAGGGCCATGGATGTGACACTCAGGGCCGTGGATGTGACACACAGGGCCATGGATGTGACACTCAGGGCCGTGGATGTGTCACACAGGGCCATGGATGTGACACTCAGGGCCGTGGATGTGACACTCAGGGCCATGAATGTGACACTCAGTGCCATGGATGTGACACTCAGGGCCATGGATGTGTCACACAGGGCCATGGATGTGACACTCAGGGCCGTGGATGTGTCACACAGGGCCATGAATGTGACACTCAGTGCCATGGATGTGACACTCAGGGCCATGGATGTGTCACACAGGGCCATGGATGTGACACTCAGGGCCGTGGATGTGTCACACAGGGCCATGGATGAGCCCCTGGAGAGGAGCAGCAGATATTCCACAATTTAGGATCTCTGCTCACTGAGGTTTGCCCTCCTCGCCACACAAAGTGATGCAAAAAAATTTCCAAACTACAGCAAATTTCCCAACTTTTGCCACTCCAACTTTTTGCCATTGCCGATTGCAGCAGGGATGCCACAATTTGGGATCTCTGAGGCTCGCCCTCCTCACCACCCAAAACAGTGCAAAACCCGCAAATTTCACAACTTTTTGCCATTCCCTGCTGCAGCCCAGCCCCCGATATTCCCTCCCAGCAGCTCAGCCCGCCCCGGGGGGACCCCAAAATTCTCTTTTTACCTCCTGGCCCTGGGGCTGCTCCTTCCATCGGCGATGCGGGACAGGGACAGAGAGAGGGACAGACACACGGACAGGGACGGACACACGGACAGACGCACGGACAGACGCACGGACAGACACACGGACAGACACACGGACAGACGCACAGATAGACACACGGACAGACACACGGACAGACGCACGGACAGACGCACGGACAGACGCACAGATAGACACACGGACAGACGCACAGATAGACACACGGACAGACGCACGGACAGACACACGGACAGACACACGGACAGACGCACGGACAGACGCACAGATAGACACACGGACAGACGCACAGATAGACACACGGACAGACGCACGGACAGACGCACGGACAGACGCACGGACACTCCTGCCGGCCCTGCCGCCGAGCAATGATTAATTCCAGCTCCGGGTGACAAAGCGAAAGCCAAACAAGGCGAGTTTGTCCGGGCTGTCCCCGCTCGCTGCTTTCCCCGGCCCCGGGCGCCGCCCGCAGCTCCGGCGGGACTGGAAGGACCTGTCCGGGCTCCTGCGGGGCCGCCGGGCACGGCACCCACGGGAAAGGTGTGGCACGGGTGTGGCACGGGTGTGGCACGGGCCAGCAGGGCTGCTGTCACCGCCTCCGGGGCTGTCACACACACCCTGAGCACGGCAAGGGGATGGGGACACGGGGGAACGCATCCCGCAGCCCAAAGAGGAACACGAACCTATCTCAGCCCCAAATTTCTGATGAAAACGCCAAAACTCTGATAAAACATCAAAGTTCTGATAAAAAAATCCCAAAGCTCTGATGAAAACCCCAAGGTTCTGATAAAAACCCCAAAGTTCTAATGTAAACCCCCAAGTTCTAATAAAAACCCCAAAACTCTGATGAAAACCCCAAAGTTATTATAAAACCTCAAAACTATGATAAAAAACCCCAAAGCTCCCATGAAAACCCCAAAGCTCTGATGAAAACCCCAAAGTTCCGATGAAAACCCCACAGTTCCGATGAAAACCCCAAAACTCTGATGAAAACCCTAAAACTCCGATGAAAACCCCGAAGCTAAATTCCCTGGGTCTGCTCAGGGAATGAACACATTATCCCCATTCCATCCCACATTTAATAAAAACCCCAAAGTTCTGCTTAAAACCCCAAAACTCTGATGAAAAACCCAAAGTTCTGATAAAAACCCAAAGTTCTGATGAAAACTCCAATGCTCTGATGAAAACCCCAAAGCTCTGATAAAACCCCAAAACTCTGATAAAATCCCACAGTTCTGATAAAAACCCCAAAGCTAAATTCCCTGGGTCTGCTCAGGGAATGAACACGTTATCCCCATCCCATCCCATCCCATCCCATCCCATCCCATCCCATCCCACATTTAATAAAAAACCCCCAAAGCTCTGATGAAAACCCCAAAACTCTGATGAAACCCCAAAGTTCTAATAAAACCCCAGAGTTCTGATAAAAACCCCAAAGCTGAATCCCCTGGCTCTGCCCAGGGAATGAACACATTTAATCTGTCCTTGAGCCAGGCTGGGCCTGGATACCCCTGACTTGTTCTGAGACCCCAAAATGCTCGAGGAGTAACCCCAGGGATCCCCATCCCAAACCCAGAACCTCTGCGATGCCCCAGGGCAGCACAAACAGCACAAGCAGGGGGAAAAAACAGGGGAAAAACTGTGGGAAACACAGATTTACTTCATCCTGATATTTAATAACCTTTACTGTGCTCTGAGAAGCAGTTTTTTGGCAGCACAGCTGGAAATTCTCCACCTTAGCAAGGAGAGGATTTCCCTGCAGGCTGGAAAAGCTTTGGCAGCTGCTCCATCCCCTTATCACAGACCCCAAAAAGCTCCAAACCCTGTGGGATGCCAAGGTCGGGGTGGCTCTTCCTGAGCTCTTTGGGATCCCCAGAGCATCCCCGGATTCAGCACGGAATATTCCAGGGATCGGAGCCGAGCATGAGGCGCTCACCGGGCACGGGGGAGAGGCGAGGAGTTAATGGGGCTGCAATTCCCGCTGCCCCCATCGTTAGGGAGGGAAAACGCAGCCGAGCAGCCCCGCTCGGATGCACAGGGTAATTTGTTTCGGGTTTAATGCCGTCCTGCTTCCCGGAGATGGGAAAAGCCTCTGCTTGTATCAGCCCGGGGAAGGTGGGAGCAAAAGGGGGGATTTGGAGGAGTTTTGTGGAGGGAAGAGCTCGGCTGAACCTCTCAGGGCTGAGAGCACCAAGTGAGACATCACCCCCAGGAGCTGCCGGCTAAAAAATGCCTAAAATCAGCTTCATATGGAATATCAGTGTTTTAGGAAGGGTCTCAGCGAGGTTTTCAGGTTCTCCTGCCCACCAAAGTCCCACATTAAAAGCAGCATCATCAAACCCTGCACGGGGCAGTGGTACCACCTCACCCAGAACCATGATAGCAGAGGGAGAAAAATTTTTCCCAGAGACAAATCCCCAGTTTTCTCTGGGATTTAATGCTCTCTTGGAGCCCTGGGCTTGGCAGGAGGAGCTCAGGATTTCCCCCAGCCTGATGCGTTTCCTCCTCGGGGCCTCTTGTTTGTGCAGGTTCCTGTGAGCATTTCCTCCTGCAGGAAAAGCCCCAGGATGGGCACTCACACCCCTGCCTTCCCCAGCTTCCAAATCACCTCTAATTCAGGAGCCAGATCCCCTCAGATCACCCCCCAAAACCTGCAGGGCTCCCCTGCATCTCCTGCAGATCATCCCCACCAAAACCCGCAAATCGTCCCCCCCAAAACCTGCAGATATTCCCCACCAAAACCTGCAGATCATCACCACCAAAACCTGCAGAGTTCCCCTGCACCTCCTGCAGATCGTCCCCACCTAAACCTGCAGATCGTCCCCCCAAAACCTGCAGATCGTCCCCCCAAAACCTGCAGGTCTCCCCTGCACCTCCTACAATTCATCTCCCCCAAAACCTGCAGAGCTCCCTGCAGCTCCTGCTCCTGGCTTTTCATCCTGAGCCCTGCCAGGGTTGGGAATTCCAGCCCAATCTCCGGCTGCTGCTGCTGCTGGAAGAGAGAGAGAAATAATCAAACACAGACCTGGGAGGTCCCACAGCAGTGAAATCGCCGGGTTTTTCCTGCAGGGCTGGAACAAGGAAGAGATAAACCACGTTTGCTCCAGAGCACAGGCAAACAACTGCTTATCACCGGCCTCAAGGCTATTGCAGGGTGTCAGGAAAGTGCAGTTCCTCTCCTCTCCCTGCAAAGGTTCTGTGTTTGGCCCCTCTGTCGCAGGGAGCTGGGGCTGGAGAGGAGCCAGCCCTGCAGAGCCCCTTCCCTCCCTGCACACCCCAGGGAAGGGATGGGCTGCAGGGGAAACTGAGGCAGCCCTGGGTCAAGCTGCAGGATCACCCTGGGCTGGCTCACTGAGAAAGATCCAGGGAGAGCCCAGAGCCCCTGAAGGGGCTCCAGGAGAGCTGGAGAGGGACTGGGGGCAGGGATGGAGGGACAGGACACAGGGAATGGCTCCCACTGCCAGAGGGCAGGCATGGATGGGATACTGGGAATTAGGAATTGTTCCCTGGCAGGATGGGAGGCCTTGGCTGTGGGTGCCCCATCCCTGGAAGTGTCCCCAGGACAGGGCTTGGAGCACCCTGGGACATGGAAGGTGTCCCTGCCATGGCAGGGGTGGGATGGGATGAGCTCTGGGGTCCCTCCCAACCCAAACCATTCCAGGATTCTGTGATAACCCAAAGCTCAGCTGCAAAGGGGCAGAGCCAGACCTTGTGCTGGGTTTTCCAGTGACATTCTAGGGGTCATTTTCAGGCTGGAAAACGATGAATCCTGTGTGCCTGAGAGGGATAGAAAAAGCCCCAGCTGGCCTGACCCAGTGAGAGACCCCCATGTCCTTCTGCCAACACATTTGTGACACTCCCTGTGCCCCAATCCCCTTGGCCAGAGAGGACAGAGCCATCCCTTTCTCCCTCCCTCCCTGGCTCCCCTCCAGCCCTCCCCAGCCCACCCCAGCGAGCTCCATCTCTCCCCTGCAATGCCCAACGCCAGCAGCCAACACACGGAAAAAGCCCATTTGGGATGATCCCCCTCTGCCCAAGTGTGAGATCGCTAATTGAGGGTAAAATTCCATCCAGGCTCCCGAAAATAGCCCGATAAATGAGCTCAGCTCTTTGCTGCTTGACTCAGCTAATCCTGCAGCAGCCGCCAGACAGCTTTGATTGCATCTCCTCTCCTTGGGCTCCCTTTAATGCCAAGGCCGAGCCGTGGCAGCTGCAGCGGCTCCCTGCAATTCCTAATCTGCCTTTATTCCTGGCTGCACCGCTGAGCAGAGGCCGGCTCCCGCTCCTGGCGTGATTTATGAATATGGATTTTGCTGGTTAAGCCATTAGGAGCGGTGATGGAGCAATTCCCGGTACATCCTGCACCGCCCGTGCCTCATTTGCAGCTCGCCCCGCAGAACGCTCCCCCTGCAACGCTGCTCTCCGTGCAGGGAAGATTATGTTAAAGCTTTGTAATGCTGTAATTCCACCTCGCCTCCCTGAGCCCTCTCCAATGGGAAACGGGCAGGGAAGGGCGGGGGAGAGGAGGGAGCTCAAACCCAGCGGGAGGAGCTGATGTCCCGCCCCAAAAGGCTGAAGGGAAAGTGGTAAATCCTCTGTCAGCACAGCGGGGACCCGCTCTGGCTGCTTGTGTGCTGCTCCAGTGCCTCCATCCATCCATCCATCCATCCATCCATCCATCCATCCATCCATCCATCCATCCATCCATCCCTCCCTCCCTTAATCCATCCATCCATCCATCCATCCATCCATCCATCCATCCATCCATCCATCCATCCATCCATCCATCCATCCATCCATCCATCCCTCCCTCCCTTAATCCATCCATCCATCCATCCATCCATCCATCCATCCATCCATCCATCCATCCATCCATCCCTCCCTTAATCCATCCATCCATCCATAGATCCATCCATCCATCCCTCCATGGATCAATCCATCCATCCATCCATCCATCCATCCATCCATCCATCCATCCATCCATCCATCCATCCATCCATCATGGGTGAAATAAGCACATTGTCCATGTAAGAATCCTTGGGAAATGTCCCAAGCAAAGCCAAGTTTTCCCTTCACAGCAAAAACCCTTGGAAAGGTGCACGAGTAATATCCAAGGCCTCTCTTTTCCAGAAAATGAAATTTCCATGTTATTTAGCCAAGAACTCCGAAATGGAGCGGATCCACCCAGCTCATCACTCAGCAGCATCCCCTCGTTTGTTTCTAATTAGCAGGAGCACACAGGGCTGAGCCAGGCCGGTAATGGAGCTCGGGATCCTGGGAGATCAGGAAAAGCACCCTGACAGGCTGGGAGCAGGGCTGGGATCGAGGGACAGGGGACACACGAGGGACTGCAGCCCTGGTGTCCCCAGGCAGGAATAATTTGGGTTCCTGGAGGTGAGGAGAGGGATGACAAAGTGGCAGAAAGCTTCAGGGAGAAGTGACCCATGGAGGAAAATGCTTCCAAGAGAGGTAAGATATGAAGGGAGAGAGAGAGAGGAGGGAATTTGGGGTTGTCCTTCAGGTAGTGGAGATGGGATGATGGGAACTGGTTCACTTGGGATCAGCTGGAGAGGGGTGGGATGTGGGACAGTGGATTGGTGCTGGAGTAGGGACAGAGGGACTGAGTCCCACCGGAGTGTCCCACAGGTACCTCCAGCGGTCCTGGTTTCAGGTGGCCTCACCCAAGAGCCTCAGGGTGCAACATTTCACACGTCTGTGCGGCCCCCAGCCCCACGAGTGCCCACGTAGACCCTGATCCCTTGAGGGTCCATGTCCACATGGATCCTGATCCCAGAAATGTCATTTGATCCTGATCTCACGAGTGTCTGTGTGGATCTCGGTCCCACAAGTGTCGGTGTCCATGTGAATCCGTGTCTGACACATGGTGATATCCATGTGGATCCCCATCCCACGAGTGTCCATATTCATGTGGATCCTGATTCCACGCATGTCCATGCCTATGTGGATCCCAATCCCACTCGTGTCCGTGTCCATTCCCATCCCAATCCCACTCGTGTCCATGTCCGTGTCCATTCCCATCCCAGTCCCACTTGTGTCCGTGTCCATTCCCATCCCAGTCCCACTCGTGTCCGTGTCCATTCCCATCCCAGTCCCACTCGTGTCCATGTCCGTGTCCATTCCCATCCCAGTCCCACTCGTGTCCGTGTCCATTCCCATCCCAATCCCACTCGTGTCCGTGTCCATTCCCATCCCAGTCCCACTCGTGTCCATGTCCGTGTCCATTCCCATCCCAGTCCCACTCGTGTCCATGTCCGTGTCCATTCCCATCCCAGTCCCACTCGTGTCCATGTCCGTGTCCATTCCCATCCCAATCCCACTCGTGTCCATGTCCGTGTCCATTCCCATCCCAGTCCCACTCGTGTCTGTGTCCATTCCCATCCCAGTCCCACTCGTGTCCGTGTCCATTCCCATCCCAGTCCCACTCGTGTCCGTGTCCGTGCCGATCCCAATCCCGTGTCCGGTCTCCAGGCGCCCCCTGGCGGACACAGCGCGGCTCAGCCTCGCCCGGCAGCGGCTGCTCGGGGAGAACCCCACGGGATTGAACCCCACGGGATCGAATCCCACAGGACAGGACCGAACCCCTCAAGACTGAATCCCAAACAATCAAACCCCTCGGGACTGACCCCACGGGGGCTCTGGAGGGACAAGGTGACATTAAACCAGGAGCAGAGCCCATCACCCACAGAGGTTCAAGACACCTGGGTCATGGCACAGGGCAAGGATTAGGAGGAGTTCCTGCCTGAACCTGGGCAGTTCAGAGCTCCACAGCCAGGGTTTGTTCTCAAAATCCATCAGCTGCCATGAACTTACCAGCAAAACCGGGCTGCAAAACTCAAAGCATGAAATTCCCTCCAGGAAAGGCAGGACAGGGAACACGGGGCTGGCACCTGCAGCAGGAGGAGGAGGAGGAAAAGCTCCTTGGTGGCAGCTGAGCTCATGGCACAAGCTCTCCCATTTCCACAGAATCCCTTGGGAAAGCAGAGCTGGAGTGGGTGTGAATTCAAAGTGTAGGAAACACAGACAACTCTCAGTCTGATCCCACAGAGCAGGGGCTGACACCACCACATCCCCCTCCTCATCCCCGGTTTGCTGCCAGCCGATCCCTTTCAGACCAAGTGGAAGAATGGGGAGAAAAATATCCAGGATTTCCTCAGGGTTCCTTTCAGACAGAGAAAGCTGGGCCTGGGAGGGCAGGAGGCTTTGTCAGGGTCTGGGTGTCACTTCTGCCACCCCAAACCTGCTGGGGAAGGAGCCAAGGACCACAGGCAGCCCAAAGGAGAGGACAGAAAAAAGGGATAAGGCAGGAATTGGGATTTCACAGCATGAGCTGTGGGATGTGTGTCTGACATCTTCAGGAACCAGAACTGCTCACCCAGCACCCAAAAAAGGGAGAATTATTTCCTACCCCAGCAGCTGCACGTCAGGAGGGGGGAACTGGCCCAACATTCTCCTTTGGGACAAAGGGGGGAAAAAAAGGAAGCAAACAGAACTAAGTTCACAAAACTTTGCTTTTTATTATTTGAAACTGGAAAAGGCTCCTTGGGTAACAATGATCAGGTGTAAAAGTAACACACAGGGCTTGCTCAGCTTTCTAGAACCTGCAGTGAGGCAGGCCAGGTGTTCATTTTATACATCCCATTCCTCTCAAAGCCACCGAGAAAAGAACAGGCAAAACCCCAGCCCTTGGACAGGTGAGGTGGTTAAAATGCAATTTCTCATGTTCCACATGGGTATTTGTGGTGGTGCATGTCCAATGGTTTCCCCCCACTGCCCTCTGTACAAAGCAGGGATTTATGTTTCACTTTCATTTTTAATACTTTTATAGAGACTTATCCACACTCAAAACCTACAGGAAATGCCCAGATTAATCCATCAGTGTCATGTTAAAGTGGTGAGTGCAAAACCCACATGGGAAGGGGGAGTAATCAATGACAAAACAAAAGTGCAGATTGCTTTAAGTAAGCTAATGAACACAGTCAGAGCCAAGTGCTCTTTGCCTCAGAAGTTCCAAGGATTGCAATCCCAACAAAAACCAGAACCACACGTTTTAGTTCAGCACACAAAGCACCCAAAGGTCAGTGGCGCTCCCAGTTTGGTACCTCTCTCCTCCACTGCACATCCCAAATCATGAATTCCCTGTCCCACTGGAAGGGCAGCAGGAGCCTTTGGAGGCTGAACAGCACAGAGCATCAGTGGCCACGTGAGCAGCCAGCTACAAGACAGAGTTAACACATTACCATTCCCTAAACTAGCAAGTTGAGCCTAAACAACCCATTTCCACACAACACCCAACACTCCCATCGAGTTCCACTAGGTTTAAATGAACAAAAAAAGCAAGAAGAAGTCATCCTTGTTGAGAAGTGAACAGGAGCCAGCTGCGGTTTGGGCCTTTCCTGGGAGCTGGCACCTCCAGGCACGTTTGCACACAATTAATTCCCTTTTTCCCCAGCACACATTTCCTCAGGAGCTGCCCTCCCATCCCAGGGCAGCTGTAGCAGCTCCCCCATGGAGCTGACACCCAAATTCACAAACCATTCCATCCCTTCTCCTCCTCCTCAGTGAAATCCAGCCTGACAAACCCCCGGGGAGGGCAGTGAGTGCCCCCCAGCCTCAGCACAGCACATTCACAGCTCTCAAACCAGGCAAACAAAGTGAGGCTTTGATGTTCCTGTTTTCCAGCTGGCCAAATCCATGTGTCCTGACAGCACAGGGAGCAGGATGGAGCAGAACCCATCCCACATGAACCAGACATTTGTCCCCGAGCTGTCCCCAGGCCAGAATTCAGCCCCAGGTCTTGCAGTGGCCACTGGGGCTCTGCAACCTCCCTGCAAAGGCTTTGTTCAATCCAAAAGGCTCCTGCCAAGAGCATTCCTACCCCTGACAAGTTGTTTTCCATCTTTGCCAGCACTTCCCACCCATCTGGGCTGAAGGAATCCAGCCAATTGTCCCCAAGATTTCCTGCAGAGCCACCAGGACGGGGAGACGGCGGCAGCAGAGATTTCTCACCATCTGCAGGGCCCCAGCACACATTCCCCCTGTCAACAGCTCTCACAGGGATCCCAAGGGCTGCAAAAGAGGGGCTTGGGGAAGCAGAGGGGAATCAGGGCTGGTACAGCCTGTACCCAGCACAGCAAAGCCTGGCCTGGCAGCACAGGGAAAGCAGGAGCATCCCCAAACTGCAGATCCTAAATCTGCCTCCCCTTTCCCAAAGGTTCCAGGTTTTAATTCCATGTTATCCTGCTTTGCTCTGGAAGCACTGACAGAGCCATGCACAAAGGAACAGGCACAGGAGCATCCCAGCATTCCCAAATCCATCTGCACTGGATGTTTCCCTCAGCTTTCCTCACCCTCAGCCAAAGCAGAGGGAGTTTTCTTCTGAAATGCCACAAAAGCCTGCCAGGCTTGGAGCAGCAGAAGGTGAGAAAAGGCATCAGAGGAATATTAATACAAAATTTCCTATTTCCTTTGCTCCAGACAGAATGGAGCCAGGGGGTAGATGCAGTTTTCCCTTTAATCAGGAATTATCCTGACATTTTGAGGCCAGCCAGGTGAGTTATAAATAAAGAGATGCCACTGCAGGGGCAAGGCAGAGCTGGGAAAATTCCCACAGGGCATCAGCCTCCACCAAAGCCCTTCTCTCCTGGCAGGTTTGGCCATCAGGAGACCCCTGGCACTGCCACTGGAAAGGCTCAGAAGGGACAGGCAGCCTGGAGCAGAGCAGATGCACAACCTGTGCCAACAACAAACGGGTGACACCTTGCCCAGGTGACACAGGACAGAGGCTACACACAGGTCAGTACCTGGGAGAGTGACTCAAGCCTCAGGTACCTGCAGGGCAATCAATGCAATCTGGATTTTAACCTCCATTAAAAAAAATTAATTGTAATTTAAAAGCTGAAAGCAAAAATTATCAAGTCAGTTGTGTAAAACTTTAGGATTTTTTTGGTGGGGATGTTAAGTGGGGAGGAAACTGCAATCAGAGCTACAGATGCAGCTGAAGAAGAGCTGGCTTTAGGGACAGGCAATGGGAACAGCTGCCCAAGGGGACATCTCCCATCCCTTTGGGCTGTCAGACACAAGGCAGAGCTGCAGCTGCAGCAGCCCAACAGCAAATTCCAATATAAACAGACCACTGAGACACCTAATAAAGTCCTAATCACAGAATCATTTAGGTTGGAAAAGACCTCTGAGATTGAGTCCAACCATTAACCCAGCACTGAACACCTCCAGCTGTCCCAGAAACCTGCACCAAACTGGAAACCTCTGTGCAGACCAGGCAGGAGCAGCACAAGGCTGGGGTGCCCAATTCCAGCTCCAGCCCCTCTCTGCCCACCCAAGGCACACAGAGCAGCCCCTTCCTCCCTCCCAGCCCTGTGAGATCCCAGCTGGTTCCTCCTTCTGCAGGAAATCTCACAACCACCCTGCCTTTCCCAGCTCATTCTCCAGCCTGAAACTGCTCCTCACCCCAACACTGAGGCAGGCTTGCCACTCCTCACAAAGCTGCAGGAAACAAAGCAAAAAGTGCCCTAAATCACCTTCAAATTCCCAGAGGTTTGGAGAACTCTGTCCAGAGAGACAGGAATGAATCCTGTGACTGACATGAGCTGCTGCTGGAGCCTGGCTTCTCACACAGCTGAGGGAACACATGAGAGCCAGAAAAAGCAAAAAGCCCTTGTGAGAGTGAGAACAAAAGCTGCTCACAGGCGCTGGAACCAGGCAGGGACTGAAGCTTCTCCACAGAAGGGGCCTGAAACCTCCCAGAGCAGGTCCAGACACATTCACAGACCTAAAACTGCAGAGCTGTAACAGCAGGGGTTTGTTAGACACTGATGTGGGGAGAAGAGAAGGGACCTGGAGTTTGTCACCACAGCCAGAGGGCAGCTGCAACAAAGGGCTCAGTTAATGCTGATGGTTCCCAGCACCACTCACAGCCTGGAGATGGCTGTGAGCACCACTCACTGGCCAGGATTTTCCTGCACAGCTAAAGGGAACCTGCTCCCCTCCTGCAGCACACAATTCCCACTGGAGCTCAGATCTGCCACAAAACCATCTGGGATCAAACAGTGCAAAAGAAAGGGAAAAAGGGCTCTGTGAGTGGGGCACAGCACCCACCACTCCAGCAGCCACAAGCCACACAGTACAAGGACAACCCCTTGTCACTCTGCACTCTGAAGGGCAAACCTGAGCAGGAATGGCAGCCCTGGGGTCACACAGGACCTGTGGCACCTTCTGCTGCCCAGCTGGAGCCTACTGGGCTCAGCTCACACCTGGGTTTCTTTTGGCTCCTTCCTGTGCCTTTTCGGATTCACTCTACAAGAGAAAACCTTTCAGGTACAAACCAGCCTAACACATCAGAGCTTTTGCAGTTTACACCCATCTCCAGTCCCACACCCAGCTCCTGAAAGGAGAAAAAATAATCTCTGGTCTCAGCCAGACCCGGAGCTCCAGGGACAGCACATCCATCAAGCTCCAGAAGCCAGGCCAATGCTGCACACACTCATCTGCAGTGGGGATCCTGCCCTGGCTGAGGGGATTCTCCAGAGGAAACCACACACTGCAATGAGCAAGGATGAAGTTATCACACCAACCTCTCCTGGCAATGCTGCACCCACAGAAAGGCTCTGGAGAGGAGGATGTGCTTTGTCACTGCCTGTTCCTCTGTCCAGCTCTGACCAGAAGTTGGTTTTGTCCCAATACATTCCTGTTTTGCACTAAGGAAGGTCTGTTCCCTCCTCTGCAGGATCCTTCAGCTCTCCAAAGCACAGCCTGGGAAACAAGGACTGCTGGGAAGCAGCGTGGAGTGGCACGGAGGAAAGGGCAGTCAGGGAGGGCTGCAGAGGGATGTGTGTACATTTGGGGTACAAAGGCTTTATTCAAAGTGCATGCTTCTATCCAGAGGTACCGAGAGCGAGGATCCCCGGCCAGCCCGGCTGGGGAGCGCAGCAGCCTTGGCCACCCCGAGCCCTGTCCTGCACCACAAACACCCATCAAGTAGCCAGGAACTGAATGTTCTTGAGCATCTCATCAAAGGCCTCCTGGGAGGGTGCCTGGGCGTTCTGGAAGGAGACCTTGATGCGGCTGTAGAGGCTGAAGGATTTCAGCTCCAGCCAGATGAAGCCGAAGCGATCGTCGTCGAACAGGACGAACACCCCTGGCGTCCTCTCGGGGCTGGTGAAGCCGTGGCCAGCAATGAGACCTGTGCCATAAAAACTGCCAGGGGATGAGGACAAAACAGGTGTGAGAACAGCCAGCACCACCCAGTGTTTAGTTACAAATCAGCACAAAACTCTGGTGAAGGCACTCTGACAGAAGAGCGAGGTTTACACTCGTTTTTTCTATTAAGACAAGGAACTCCCCGTTGTTATTTTCAAGTTCCTGCTTTGGGTTATCCTAGTTAGCACCTGCACACCAAAACTGGGTTTTTCAGTAGTTCAGCCCCCAAACCCATCTGAGATTAACTGGTGCAACTCAAGGATCAGCACAGGTTCAATCCTCCCAGGCACGTTGAGAGCGCAAACAGACACGCACAATTCAAGGGAGAGAAAAAAATCTAAAAAGCAGAAAAATCTACCAGGACCTGAGGAGGAATAAAGGTCAGGCAAAGCTCTGAGCAAGCAGCAGGTGGAGCAGGGCTTTATCCAAACACAACTGAGCTGTGACAGCAGGAGCCTTCTGGGATTAACCAGCTCTGGGTAGGTTTTTCTACGAGCACAGATGTTTGGCTGAAGGTCACCTGTCTAAGCCTCAGCTTTTGGGCTCTTTTTCCACACTTCATTTAGTGTGCTGCTTCACCAACTCCAGCTCCCATTCAGCACAGCTCTCTGCATGCCTGCACCTCCTGCTTGGGGTGCTCAGCACCTGCCAGGGCTGCCCCAAGGCACCAGAGGCCAGGGAAAGGTGGGAGAGAGCACTGTGTTCCCACAGGCAAGGAGCATCAATGACACACATGGGAATGGGAAGCAGCTTCAACAGTTCTAAATATATGAGCTGAGCAGCTCTGGGACATGAAACACACCAAAAAAAAAAGGGGGCGTGTGGAATTGAGGAGAGGTGCCAGCTTCTGAAGTAAATCTAGCAAGGAAGTGGGATGGCAGATGACAGCATGGTGAGAGAGGGAACAAACCAAAGCCTGGGAAACTGGGCAGCAGAGGCAGGAACCAGAGATTGTGGTTGGAAATGTTCCAGGTCCAGCCTGACCTGGAAATGTTCAAGGTCAGGCTGGACAGGGCTTGGAGAAATCTGGTCTAGTGGAAGGTGTCTCTGCCCCTGGCAGGACTGGAAAAAAAATGGGATTTTGGGTCCCTTTCAACTCAAACCATTCTGGGATTCTGTGAAATCTGAGCCCAAGGGGCTGGGAGATCCACAGGCAGGTAAAGGGCACACAAATACAGGACACATCTCAAAGATTTCCCCTCCCTTTCAAAAATCAATCAGCCATAAAAGCAGCAGTTACCAGACTCGGCAGGTGCGGGGATAATCCTCATTCCTCGAGATCACTCCCGTGGGCAGCACGAAGGGCTGGGAAGCCGGGGCCTTGTCCTGGGTCGTCCCCTCAGCCCCAGCTGCAGTCTCTCCCCCCTCAGCACCTTCTCCCCCCAGGGGGCTGGCAGGCTGGGAGGCAGCCTGCTGGGAATGCTCCTGCTCCTCCTGCCGCTGCTCCCGCTCCTGCTCCTCGCGCCGGACCTGCTCCTGCACCTCGAGCACCATGCGGGACAGCTCGCTGAAGTCACGCAGGGTCTCGATGTCAGGCAGCTGCAGAGGGTGTGCCAGGTCTATCTCCACAGTCTGCTGTCCAGCTGGGATGTTGGGATCTCCCTAGGGACAGGGAAGGAACAGCACAGCTGCACACACCAGTGCTACAGAGCCATCACCTGAGCTTGTTAATAGTTCACCCTGTTCTACAATCACCAACTGGCAATAAAAAAAAAAAAACAAACAACACTGCTTGGACCTTTTTTGCCATCTCTGCTTTACCCTTCCCAGAAGTAGAATTTTAAATCAAAAGCTGTACTTGCAAGGGTGAAAGAAAGTCAGAGCTGCAGCTGCAGAATCCTCCCTGCAGGGAGGAAAGGAGCTCCCCTGCCTGACTTCAGTGCAGAGCTGCCAACATCTGGTACCTGCTCCTCACACACACACAAGGGATCTCCAGTGACCTGCTACCAGCTGCTCACAGCAAGCAGCTGGAAGGGAGAGCAAAGGAAGGGGGAGCCAGGAACACTTTGCAAAGCAGGTCCTGGTCACTGTGTGTGTGTGCTGAGATTCACCCAGTGCCACCAATCCCCACGGGGAACAGCTCCCAGACAGAAACCTCTCCTGCACACCCACTGAGAACACTTCCACAAAGCACCTGAGAGACAGGAAAATGCACTCACAGTGATCTTGGTGCCCTTGGCTTTCTTGCCATGGAAGCTGAGCATGACAATCTCCAGCCCGTGGCTCCCGTAGGTGCCTTTGAAGAGGCCTGGCTGGATGAGGTCCTGGGGGCTGCTGGGGGGGAGGTAGATGCGCCGGTACGTCAGGCAGTTGCTGTGCAAGAGAAAAACATCACAGAAATCAAGAAAAAACCCTTCTCAGCAGCACTGTGTTTGCATTCTGCTCCTCCAGCAGCTTGGGGATGTTGTCAAGACAGGCAGGATCAGTGTTTGCAGCAAGCTCAGGATTTGCTTTAGAGCTCTGCAAGCATTTCCCCCCTCCCTCCCTGTGCTGCTCTCCCCACCATCCTTGTGAGCACAGCAGGAGATTCCTGCAGCAAGGAAACTTCCTCAGCCCTTGAGATTCCCAGAGAACCTGAGAGTGAAGCATATTTAAACATCTGCTACAGTGAGGTGCCTGCTAATAGAAGCATGGAGAGCTGGTTAAAATCCCCAGTTTCTCAGGGACTCTCTAATTCCTGCACTACAGAGCACACTGACTAATATGGATAATAGCCAGACACTCCTTGGGATCACAGGCATTTGCTCTGTCTTCAAATTAAACAGAGTTAAATGACTCAAAAGCACCTTACTGTGCAAAGTTATTGTGTAGAACTTGGAATCCTATTCCTACTGCTGTCATTCCACCTCATCTCCCTGTACAGCTGGGAAGCACTGCAGAGACACAACATTCCTCTGGCTGTGAAAGCCCATGGAAAACCTCATCTCAGGGAAAAATGCTCCAGAGTGTGCAGAGTGTGAAGTTGCAGCAGCCCTTACTCATATTGGCTGGTGTAGATGAACTTCATCAGGATGAGCTCCTGCATGTGTTCATGGAAAATGTCTTCCAGCGTCCGACCCCACTCCTCCCTCAGCCACGTCCGGAATTCCTGCAGCACCAGGAGAAAAGGGGGAGGATGAGGTCACTTCAGTGATGTGCCCCAGGGTGGCTTCAGTGTGTGACTCTGTGACACACATTTCACTGGCAGAGCCACAGACAGGGCACCTCCTCTGCCAAGGACATGGAAACGTGGTTGGATTTGGGAACAAGTTTGGAAATATGCTGAACAAAGAGTGATTATGGTGATCACACAACAAACAGGCTCTCCTTCAAATAAATCCCAGGTAGAAGCATAAACCTCCTCAGAATAAAGGTACGAGCATGGCCTGTCACTGCAAAGTGGCTCATCTACTCTTCCTCTCACAGTAACTCATTTGTGTGCCCACAAGCTGACTCCTGTGCCCTGTCCTGACATGCTCAACATAAAAGAAAAAAGCTTTTGAAAAGCACTGAAGGTTTAGGAGGTTAAATCCTGCTGATTTAATACTGATGCATCTAAATCCAAAGGGTGCTTTGAAAGCATCTCCTGAAGTACCCCTACTGCAGCTCTGACAAGTTAATACCCTGCCATGAGTTGGTGTGATAACAGCTTACACTGAGATAGCAGCCTGCCAAGTGATATTCCAAACCTGCCTCCTTTATCTTCCCAAGCCAGATCCTCCAATTTCCATAAAGCCACGCACACTTAACGTGGAGCTTTGAAAGTATTAAAGCATTTCTCATCTGCTCCAGCACCAGAAAACACTTAACTAAACCTTTCACCCAGCTGTTTCCCATTAGCAGACAGACATTTTCCAGCGCTCCTCAGAAAGCAGCTGAAATATCAGATTTGTCATGTGGAACCAGCTGGAAGCAAACAGCAGTACCTAGCACAGGTATTCATCCTGCCATTTCTACCTGCATTTAAACACAGCTCTTTCAGTCAGGAATCTGCCTTGCTGGGCAGAGCTGACACACACAGGAGAAACAACCAAATGAGGCTTTTAATCCCTCGAGCAAGGCAAGCAGTGGGGAGGTGCCTCACTGAGCAGCAGGTATCCAAGTGCAGCTGGTGCTCACTGTGTTTGAAAGATCTTAATTAAACAGACAGCAATGGCACTGAGATCAGAGCCTGGGGTGCTGCTGACCCTCCCTGGACAGCTCTGCTACCAAAACAGGAGGAAGGTGCTGGGGCTCAAAGAGCACCTTGACACAAAACTGCCTGAAACAGGGAATGAGCCAAAAGCTCCCAGCCTGGGGGTTCATCCATGGCCAGTGACACAGAAATGAGAACGGCAGCAGCTGAGGGCAGATCTCAGGAGGGGACACACAAAGGGGCTCAGTGAGAGCCCTGGCAGAGCACTCACCTCCTGCCTGCCCCCTGACATCCGGTGGTGATCTGTCTGGTTGCACTTGGTGGAGAACTCGTCCTTCTTTACGATCTGCAGTGACCAGGGAGGAGAATTGAACAGGTTACACATCTGTCTAGAGATGCTTGGGATGATGTAGCTAAGACTGCTCCCAGTAAATGCTTTACAAAACAAACATTATTGGATTTACTACAACAGAGAAATCATTCACTGCTACCCAGTGCAGCAGCTATAGAACAGAGAAATAAAAGCAATAAAACCTCAATGCACTCAAATGAAAATAACAGTTTTAAGCTGCTTCCCTATTTCAGCTTCCTCCTTCAAAGAAAATCTGTCAGGAAGCTTTTCAAAGCATCCAATGGATGCTGCATCCCCTTCTCACGGTGTCACCATGGAGAGAGCTGCAGAACAAGTCTGTGTCTGCCTGGGCACACTCAGCAGCTGCTCAAGGCCAGCTTACACATCCTCGTGCTCCCAGCCCAACAGAAATCAGCACAACAGCCAGGGAACAGATTCAGAGCAGGGAACAGCCCACACAACTTGTCAGACACATAATGAGAGTAAAGGTGCTGCCCACACACACAGCCGGGTGGTGAAAGCCATCTCTCTGAAATAAAATTCTCCCAGCTTCCTGATGGATCCATTTCCAGAGCCAAAGTGCACACAAGGGAGGCAGAGCAGCTCACCTGGATGTGGCCATTATGAGGTCCCTTGTGGCCATACATGCACTCCACCGTGGCACATTTCCTCTCCATCAGGTGGATCCTGAAGAGGGGCTTGAATCTCATGGGATCGTCCACGTGAGGGTCATGAGGGGGCAGGTACATCCAGCCAATGATGAACAAACCATCCACCTGCACAGGGACAGCACACAGAGCCCAGGGGATCAGCTTGGCACAACTCCTTAGGAGTCTCTCTGAGGCCTCTCGTGGCCCAGGAGCTGCAGAACAGTTTGCTGCATTCCCACACAGCTTTCCAGCCACTAACCCAGACCATATGCACTCCCAGGGTGAGGAGGGTTTCTTTACAAGGCTTCCTGCACCACTGGAAAAATCTCAGGCCTTTATTGCTGCAAATGACTTGCCTGGAGTGCAGCATCCAGAGGGAAAGACCACACAGCAAGTCAGGCTCTAATTGGTTTGAGAGCTCCTGCTGGCAGATATTGTACTTCCCATGACTATCCCTGCTTTTTAGATGAGGAATTATTTAGTTTTATTACTCAGAGAACACAGGAAGCAGCTCTCCTCTACTGAGGGGCACAAGTGGCAGCCCCTTCCTGCACACCTAACAATCCTTTCCCTCAGGATAGAGGAATTTCTCTTATACAGGCAGGATATTCTCCAAACAGAGAGACCTCAGACAAAGTCTTTACAAGGTCACAGGGGAAGTATTGATGCAGTTGGATGCCCTCTTACACCAGTTCATGCCCCAGAATCTTGCAAAACCCAAAGGCCTCGTGATTTGCTCACTTCAGGCTGGCAGTTGGTGAACCCTGGTGCAGAGAATGAGAGCTCCAGGCAAACTCCTGCCTCAGCTCTCACAGCTCAGAGTCAAATGTTGTTCATTAACTGCTCTCAGCAGCACCAGAGCTGCCAGGCTCCACACATCTTGCACCAGTGTCACTCCACACCTGATGCATGAGTCTCAGGGCTGTGGTAAAGATTTGCCAACCACACAACTGCAAAGCCCTTTGCAAAAGGTTCAGCTGCAGGCAGAGAAAATGTAGTAAATGAACAGATTTCTGTGCCAGCCACTGGAATATCAGTGTCAAACTCTAAATCAAGCCTGATCATGTTTTCCACCTGCTCCTGGGGCTGTTTGGTGTGGAGCCGAAATATAAAAGAATTGTCTGGTGATGATGAGAATACCAGAACCATTCAGGCTGGAAAAGAGCTCCAGGACCATTGAGTTCAGCCTGTGAGCAATCCCCACCCACAGCAATGAGTGCCACATCCACTCCAGGGATGAGGATTCCTCCCCTGAGCAGCCCCCTCCTGTATTTAACAACCTTTCCTGTGAAGCAATTCCTCCTGATGCCTAACCTAAGAGAAACCAGGAAAGAACCACAGAGCACCCTCTGTGTCCAAATCACCCACTCAAGGCTGACTGTTCAGACTTCTTGGTGGTCTGGGAATCGTTGGCAGGTGTGGAAAGTGTGAAAAAGCAGCTCCCAGCCCCAAAAGGGCCAGGCTGAGGCCCTGACTCACCACCACGTTGAGCAGTCCCCCGTAGGGCCCGATGTCCGGCTGCCACAGTCCCAGGATGTGCCGGTAGCGGTGCAGCACTGGGGAAAGGGAGACACTCATCAGCACTTCCAGCCCAGAATTTGGGATGTGGGGAATGAAATCCCTGCTGCCAGGCTGCATTCACTCAGGAAAAGTGATTGTGGACAAGCTGAGCGCTCCCCCAAGCTCACACACATTTGTGTTCTTTATTCCCGGCCCTGTGGAATTCACCTACCTCAGGAATTCCCAACAAACTTTTGCAACACAGGCCCATTAGTGCAAATCACACAATGTAATAACCAGAGCTGAAAACAAATAAAAGCATCTGCAACCTCCAGTTACCAAAAATGCACTCAATGCTCCACACTGCAAAGCAACAGAAAACAGGGAAGGGCAGGAAGGCAGGAAGGAACAGGGAAATTGGAGGATTTTGAAAGCATTTCACTGCCTTGTGTAGACAAACTTGGCTCCAGAGTTAAGCATCCTCAGAAACAGCCACTGGGAGCAAGGGCAAAGCACTTGGATCACTCCAGCTTGGGAATCTGGTGGTGTGGCCACATCAGGCACAGACTTAAAAATTCTACAGAAGCAGCTACACCTCAGCAGTGCCCAAAAGCTGCTTCCAAAACCCACTCAAAATCTACTCTAGCAGTTGAGGCTTCCCTGTTTCTCATCTCAAGTCCCTCCAATCCCACCTAAATAGAGGAATATTTTCAGCAAGCAGGAAATAAAGGCTTTTACAGAGTGATCTTAAACCTCCTGTGGTGAGGAAAGCTTAGAGATGGGATCCACCTCCAGTCCTTACACAGCCATTCCTCTGTCCATCTAATTCCCTTTTGTCCTTCTGGTTTCCTCACACAACCAGCAATCCTCAAAAGAAGGGATTACACACTCTGGCATTCTGGGCAGGAACAGCAGCATGCACACTGCTTCCATGAAGAAATTCCTTCTTCCATGGTAGGAAGAAATTTCACTGATTTTTCAATGTCCGTGGCCAACTCAGAGGGCCACAGTAACTCACTGTAACCTCCAGGACTGGCTTGAATAACAGGGTTGGGTTTGCATTAATTTAAAACAAGAATTGTGTTTCAGTGCAGCTGCTGCAGCAGCTTTGGTGCATTAATTACTTCAGACAGCAACAACTACAGGAGTGGTTTTATTCCACCAAAAGCAAGAACTTGCACAGGAGTTCAGGATGGCAGGGAGGGATGTCCAGAGCTGGTGCCAGCTGGCCTGGAGGAGCCTTTTCCTGGGCAGTAAACAATTTCAGACTGGCCTGCTTTCACCCAGGGAACCAAGGGCAGCACAAACAACTCTAAGGCAAGCAGGCAAACCCCATTCCCAGCTCAGCAATTACATGATAATTAATGGCATGAGCTGCTCCACCCACCACACTCTGCCTTCTACTCTGCCTGCCACAGAGCTGATAAAACCCAGCCATTTTTAATGTATTATTATTTTTTAGGACAGAAAACTAAGCTGTCCCAGGGGGATGGGGATGTCTCTCCTAGCCCAGCTCCTGTTAGCAGCAATTTCAGGAAACAGAGCTGAGTTCTGAACACAGGAGGCCAAAATAAATGCCATTCACTTCCAGAACTTACTGGGGAAATGCTGGTGCTTGGCCAAAGGCCCAAACAAGTCTCAAAACACAGCTCAGTTTTCAAGCCTGGGCTGTCTCTGAGCTCCAGCAAAACAGCAGCTAATATTAACTGCAGGGAAAACCTGATGAATTCCAGCTCTGGCTGCTCCTGGTAGGACACAGGATGGATCTGGCATCTATTTCCCTTCCTGCTCCTCGAAAGAAAACAGCACTTGGGTTTTTCTCCAAGCTTTTCCACTGCCTGTGCTCAGTCCTGGAGAAGCCTCCTGCCTTTCCAAATTTCTGAGTCCACATCCTGCCAAAAGGAGCAAAACCACATCCACTGGATGCTCCAGGACAGCCTAAACCCAGGCTGGATATTCCCCACGTTCCACAAGCAGCTCTGCACACCCTCCAGATGGGAAGGGGGCTTGAATCCAGCTGGGAATGGCCTTGGGGAAGCAGGGAATGCCAAGCTGCCACGGACAAAAGGCTGCCTGGGGCACGTCCTGACCAGGAAAGATCTAATCCACTGCAATTCCCCCAGATTCCTGGACGCAGGAAGGTCTCAAGAAGCAAAATGAGCTGGAGCAATGAAAGCAGTGCCCTGGTTGGTGACACCTGACCTGCTCGTGGGAAGAGCTCAGAGTAATCCAGGGGAGCTTAAACCCCTGGGGAAAGTGATCTGAGCTCACCTGGCTGACCCTGCATGAACAGGAACTAGGGAAGAGTTGCATGGAAAATCCTGACAGCACAGGAGGGGAAAAAGGGGAAATGGGCCATTGCATCTTAAACCACATGGGCTCAGAACCACTGGATGATTCAGGCTGGAAATGACCTCTAAAATCACCAATTCCAACCATCCAAGCTTTTCTCCAAGAGAAAAGGGGCACATCAGAAATTTGGGGCCGCAGCTAAAGAAATAACAACTGAGGGAACAGCACTAAATGCCATTTTTAAGTTTGGAGCAAACATCCAGTCTCCAAAGGAATCCATCCTGAAGCTTGGATTTGCTTCTCCATCCCATCCAGCTCCAGAACAGGCATCCCAGGTTGCCAAACCCCAAACTTTGTCCCAATTCCTGCTGTAGCCCTGCTGCTGGTCCATCCTGACTCACATTAAAGGCACCACCTCCCCTGCATGGCCCCTGCTCAGCTGCTTCCCTCAGCACAGGGAATTCTGCAGCATCCACTGATTAATGTGTGTGAAAAACTCCATTCCCAAGCAGCAGTGGGTTAGGAACTGGAGTCTGCCAAACTCTGCAGACCCAAAGGAGCATCAGAGACAGCTCAACACCCCCTCTAAATAAACACCAAAGAGTCCTGGCTTCCTTAATTGATGTAAACTAATCAGTCCTTCCCCCTCAATTCCTGCTGAACACTAACCTCCAAGGGTTTAACTATTCCTCCCTCAACACAACATGAGGAGGGGAAAAAAAGGTTATCCAAAGTGAGGAAGGCAAATCACAATGTTTAAAACATTAGCAGAACGTTTCCTAGAGACAGAGATGGTGCTTGAAAGGATTGAGTGTGCAGGGGGGGAATTACTGCGGGAACACTCAGCATTTTCCCTGGAAAGGGCTGTGGATTTCACTGTGGACTGTTGCTATAGGACATGAAAGAATATAAGCTCACTACCATTCTCAAGGTGAAAGAAAAAAGGGAAGTTTATTTTCTGACTCCAGTATTTATAGTTTTACAAAAGTGACAGCGATTGGAGGGTGACAGTGACACCTCTCCAATGATCTGGTCAAACCAACAGTCTATCAACTCTCTCTTCCTCCATAAAAGAATGCAAAACAATGAGTTATTTACACAAAGTGTGTGAGAAAGTTCACTACAAGAATGTCCACATCAGAAAGCTTAGAAAATCTTAAAAAACCAGGGTGACAGTGAACCACCACAAAGCTCTTTGCCAGCCCAGAGGGAGGCCTCACCTGGCTATCTGAATTCTTTCCTCAAAGAAAGGAGCAATTCCCAATGAGCAGAGCGAGAGATGCTCCAAGGAGCTCCCCAGGATACCCCAGCAGCCCTCAGTGCCCGCCCTGCTGTCGCTGTCACCCCGCAGGGTCTCGGTGCTCCTGTGACACACTCCAGCCACGTCCCTGCTGTCCCAGGGCCAGCCCAGTGCTTTGCCCCGGGGCAGGGCACAGTCCATGCAGCAGCCTGGCGTGCTGGGGGCAGCAGCAGCAGCGGGTACGTACGGCAGGTGTAAACATCTCTGTACTCCATGTGCTCGTAGTCGGGCAGGATTCGCATGAACCGCCCCGACTTCACCCGGGGGTTTATACCTGAACAGACAGAGCAGCGTGAGTGCCGGCAAACTCTGCTCCACTGGCACCAGCAAACACCTCCATGGATCTGCATCAAGCATACAGGGAAGCCCAGCTCTCTCCTGACTTTGCTTCCAGTTGTTTCTGTCACCCTCAGCCTCACTGAGCAGGGCTTTTCACACAGAGCTGCTCCAGGTTCCCACAGACATTATTTACAAATGGCATCCAGGGAACTCCAAGTGGGATCAAAGCCCTTCCTCAAATGGCATCCAGGGAACTCCAAGTGGGATCAAAGCCCTTCCTCAAACTCTGCACTGCTGCCTCAAGAAGTCACTCCATGGGCCTTGCATCAGTTCTGCTTTCAGGCACCTGAGCTCAGTTCCCATTCTCCCCCAGCATTTCTCACAGAAACACACTCAGGGAATGGAAAACGCAATAATCCCAAATTAACTCCTGTGCAATTAAAGAGGTTTATGGGACAGTAGAGAAATGGGGTGACACCAGCAGCAAACTGCTCCTGGCACAGGGCAAAGTGCAGAATGTGAGCTGAGCTGAGATGGGGCACCATGGAAGGCAGGAAGAGCTGCCAGGCATTCCCACTTTGGGGTTACCATCCCTGCCTGGGATTGCTGGGTGGGTACAAACACAGATCCTACACAGAAGGGCAGGAAAGGCCATCTCAGGGGTGTTCTCACACATCAAGTGTGACCCTTTGCTAATGGATGCCATGGATTTGAAAACTACTCATGGAAACTTATGTGTGAGACAGATTTATTGCAGGTTATTGAATGAATAACCTGCTCACACTCTGGAAAGCTGGAAACAGTAGGAATGTTTGGGAAAACATCCCACAGGCTCATCTCTCCTCAGCCTCCCTGCCCACAGCCATGGCTGGGAGATACTGGGCTGGAGAGTCACCACTGTCCTGAGCCAGTGAAGCCATTTTTACCCACAACTTGTGCATAAAAAGCACTAAATACCACTTTAGGATCTCTGAACCATGGAAGATACGTAGCAAAAAGGACTGCAGGTCATGAAGAGGTGTTGTGCCACTTAAAAATGGCAATGAAGAGCTGAGATCTGACTTGGTGTGTGCTGTGTGGCTGTCACCATACCAAGATATGGGATTAAATGGGAATTAAGGGAGGCCTCAAGGGTTAATGGGATTCCTTTGGGGACATCTGTGTGCTGGCTCAGCATCACTCAGGCCTCCCAGCCAGGAAAATGAGGCAGTTCCATCCCTAGTGTAGTGTTATAGGGAAAGACAGATATCAGGTGATGAAATAATTTTCCTGTGGATGCTCAGCACAGTCTATTAAAGATGGGATTAAAGCTCTTCTACCTCTTCTTCTTCCCAGCTTTAAGATCAATGGGTCATTGGTATTTCAGGGTTCTAAAGGGTCCCACACCCACAGACATTCCCAAACACACAGGCAGCTCCTGCCAGACTCTCCTCTTTCAGGGAATGCTCATCCCTTTCCCACTCTCCTACAGCCATTCCCTTTCACTGAGCTCCAGGCTTAGAAAAAATACCTGTTAATTCCTTAGCAAGATCTGAAAACAGCAAAACAGGATGAAAACCCCTCAATAAACTCCATTTAAAAATGAAACTCCATCCTCTTTTCCCACCAAAAAACTGGGAGGCACAGAAATCCCAACTCCTGGTATTAAATAAAATTCCAAACACATCAATTTCCCAATGAAACCCCTGCAAGTCAGTTTGGGCAACTTCTGCCACCAAAGTTGAATAAATACTCATAATTTCTGTGCTCTCAGAACTGGAATTGAGCAAGGTTTGGATTGGATTTCTCACTTACGTTTGGCGTAAACATCTCGGCAGGACACTCCTGTGATCTCCAGCTTCCTCAGGTTCTCACACACCCCATATTCTGCAACAACACAGCAAAAAAGGGTCAACTCTGGCACAAAAAGATCTGGAGCCTTGACATAACTACTGAGATCTGATTTGTGCTTTCTTGAAGCTGCCAAAGCACGCCAAGAATCTGATTTTTGCTTTAAAAACCTGATGTGATTCCGCTGCAGATTCAAAGACATTTCAGAAGCAATGCCTGCCACAAACACACCCAGCAAAGTGCCAGCTGCTCACATCTCAGCCAGGAGGAGTGTGAAATGTGGGAGACATCCCCACTGCAGCTGGGATTGTGTGCCTGCTCCCAGCAAATCACCGCTGTGTGCAGCAATTATCCTCCCTCACTGAGGTACCCGACAGGGAAAACTGCTTATTAGGATCCTGAAGGAAAGGTCACAGGCTCAAAAAAGAATGAAACACAGACATAAAACAGGCCCCAGCATGTACAAATATGGTTACACTGAAAGCAGATCAGATTGAGACAGGGCTGCTGTGCAGTCAGATGCCTTTGATTGCTTCCAGAACCCCCTGAAAACAAAGGGACTTGGAGATCTGGGAGCAGCTTTGAAGCAGAAAATGAGATTCTCTTCTTTTATTTTCAGGAAGTCAACGTCAAACTTCTAAGAAACTTCAAAAAAATAAAATAAAAGCAAGTACTAATGTCTCTATGCCAGGAATTCTCAGAAGAGCAGAGGGAGGAATTGAGAGGAGGGAGATCCCAAAAAATCAGCAGTGACAATGCCACCCTGCTGCAGTGACCCTGACAGATCTGAGTACAGAGACATCAAAGACATCAACAGCACAGATCAAACAGCAGCTTTCCTCAGCAGCACAAACACCTGCCAGATATTTGACACCAAACTGTATCTCTGCAGACCTTCATCAAGCCATTAAATTCAAAATTTATCCTCAGCTGAGCATCCTTGAATCAACAACTGTGGCTGTGAAGCACCACCTAATGCTGGAAACCTGCTGCAGGAGAAAGCTTCCAAACATGAGAAAAGCAGGAGTTTCCCTGAATTAATTCAGCCCCCTCCTGTCTATAAATGCAAGCAAAGGATGAGAGAGGTTTAGTGACAGCCTGTCTCCAGGGAATACCCATCCTGCACACCCTGGCTAAGCAGCAAGGGTGAGAGGGGCACAATAAACATGCTGCCCTTCACCAAAAAATGCCAAGGGCAGTGGCAGAGTCCCTGCTGGAGGGAGCTCTGAGGGCTCCCAGCCCCGAGGTGGGCTGGGGAAGCTCAGTGAGCAGAGCTGAGCTGGCGGGGAGGAGAGCCCGGCACAAACAAAGCATTCAGGGCTGGGGCTCTGCCAGCTGGGTGCTGCAGAGCCACGGAGAGCCTGGCAATGCAGAGCCACCCTGGCAGAGCCCTCCTGGCTCCCAGCTCCCCTCTGCACGTGGGAGTGAGGGGTGAACACATCCAGGGGGTGTAAACACATCCAGGGAGGGCAGGAACAGTGTGATGTCCCCAGCTGATTGGAAAGTCCTTGGAAAAGGGCAGAACAGCAGGGCTTGGGATCAGGCAACTCTTGTGCACCTGAACAAAACTCACCTGGCCTCAGGGATGCCTCAGGTTTTAGATTTTCTATTTTTCACATTCTGTGCTGCTTTAGTGTGCGGGTCTGGACTCACATCAGGGGATGCTGAGCTCTGTGCACAGAGCAGGGACACAAAACAATTCCTGCTCCAGCTGGGCACCAAGGACAAATGATCCAAATCTCAGCCCCAGAGCACAAACACCGTGGGCTGGAGAGAGAAAAACAAGCAGGGTGGGACTGCAGGGGCTAAAGCTGCAATGGGACAATGAACTGCAAGGTGCAAATGGAGCAGAACTGATCCCAGGGAGAGACCCCGGGAGCGCTCGAGCATTTTGGGGCCATTTTGGTTCATCCTGGGTTCATTTTGGGGCCATTTTGGTTCATCCTGGGTTCATTTTGGGGCCATTTTGGTTCATCCTGGGTTCATTTTGGGGCCATTTTGGTCCATCCTGGGTTCATTTTGGGGCCATTTTGGTTCATCCTGGGTTCATTTTGGGGCCATTTTGGTCCATCCTGGGTTCATTTTGGGGCCATTTTGGTTCATCCTGGGTTCATTTTGGTTCATCCTGGGTTCATTTTGGGGCCATTTTGGTCCATCCTGGGTTCATTTTGGGGCCATTTTGGTTCATCTTGGGCTCATTTTGGGACCATTTTGGTTCATCCTGGGTTCATTTTGGGACCATTTTGGTCCATCCTGGGTTCATTTTGGGACCATTTTGGTCCATCCTGGGTTCATTTTGGGGCCATTTTGGTCCATCCTGGGTTCATTTTGGGGCCATTTTGGTTCACCTTGGGTGCAGTCCTGGCTGGGCTCTTGTGCTGCCCCAGGTGGAGCCATCGAGGAGATCCTTTCAATAAATCCCTGCTTTATTCTGCAGCTCTGTCCAGCCTCTGTTCCAGCTCAGCCTTCCCAAGGCATCAGCAGGACAGGTGAGAGGAGCCCTGGGCACTGCAGGCAGGGAAGGGATTTGGACTGCAAATCCCAGAGGAGACACCTGGAGGATCCTCCCTAAATGGAATCCCCAACAGCACCAAGAGTGACATTCCCTCTTCCCACAGTTCCCCAAAACCTCCTCCCTAATCCATAAATCCCTCAGGTGAGTGCCATGGGAGAGCCACCAGCAGCTGTTTCCTCCAAATAACAGCCTGGGAAGGGATTTGATGTCACAGCTCCATGCAAGGGCCCCTGACAACCTGCAGTGAAATTTTATGAAAGCCAAACTGTTATTGAAGTGAGTGTAATTCCAATCTCACCTGGAAAGATTCAAATAAACTCCTTTAAATAATACAAAAATTGAAGATTTTTATATTGCTACACATTATTTGTCACTAGATATCCAAAAGAGTATTATTTAAAAAAATCCCATCCTAATGTGCTTTAAGACTCATTTTATAACTAATTCTTATCCTGTTTTGGTCAGCAAACAGCTACAGAGAGTGAAAATGCCACAGTGATGGCTGAGCTCCATAAGTGCATTACTGCAGCTCTTCTGACCCAGCTGCTCACACCAGCATGGCCATTTTATGGGAAAAAATCAATTTTTTGGCTCACAGTGCCTAAAAAAAAACCCCTCCAAATATCATAAGCAAGAAAGGCCATCTCCTTCTAACCCAGAAGGCAATAGGAACATAAATAAACAGCAAGTAGGGCTCCAAGATAATGAGAGAAAAATAAATCTGGTAAGGTTTTCTTTACAGAGAACAGAAATCCCTTTCCAAGAAAGCTCTGAAGGGCTCGAGCTTCCTGGAAAATTCCACTTCAGTGCAATTAAATCTATTTTAAGGAAACATATCTCAGTGCAAGAGCTCACTGAGTAAAGCATTTTTATTTTAAGGAGTTAATAGACACCAAATTCACACCCCTGGAAAATGGCTGTTTAATCCTGCTGGCAAAGCAAGGATGGAAATTGGTTTTCAGGTTCCCAGTGACCAGCTGGAAAGGCTGCTGGTTTAAGGAGTGCTGATTCCCCAAACACAGGGACATGCTGCTGTTTCCATGGCCACATGCATGGGATTTTAGGGATTGGAAAAGCAATCTCCATTTGCTATGAGCTGCACCAACACTTCTGCAAGTGGCATTTATCATTTATCATTTATCCCCTGCCCTGCTCCAGCACTCCCAGGCCTCACATTCCCTGCTCCTCCCCAACAGAAGCTGTGTCCCCTTCACCCTGCAAGGACCAGTCTGGGGTTTAAAAGGTTGGGAATAACTCTGTGCTCACATCAAAGCCCAAATTCCTGCTTCTCTGCTGCCTTTCCCAGCACGGCAGCCCCAGGGAGCTGCTGGAAGCTGTGTGTGCACATCCACAATTCAGAGGAAATGAGGATGTCTGGCAGAGCTTGATTCCCTTCACCATTACTGAACTTCCACTGTGCCCTGGCTAATCAAATCTTCCAATTATCTCTGGATAAATGCATGCTCACAAGGCTGGACATAGAATAGAGAGGATAAAAACTCAGTGGAATATTCCAGATATCACAAAAATGGGGGATTCTCAGGTCAGCAGCTCTGAAGTACCAGCTGGACAAATGTGGAATTGGTTTCTCCTTTCCAAAGGTTGAGCAATCAGATTAAAGCACATCCACTCCTCTCCCAAACATTTCTTCAGGGGAAGGCCTGGGGGTACCATCAAGGAACAGGAGATTTCAATATTGCATTAATATTGAATGCAATAAATGCACCCATTTGTGGAAACCCTGAAGCAGAGGAGGGGCAGCTTCAGCTGCAGACAGGTCTGAGACTCTCTGAGGGGTGAGGAACTGCCAAGCACTGCCAAGCTGGGGTTTAAAAGCCAGAAAAGTCATCAGAGATGAAGAAAAGCCAGACTAACACAGCACACAACGTTTACACATCACACAAAGGGAGTTTGGAGCCTTGTGGCCTATGAAAGCCACCTTCACCAGGGGACAGCTCTGCAAGAAATGGTTCCTGCTGTGGCAGAATTGTGCATCAACTCCTGCATGGATGCCTTGGAGTCTTTAAGAGTTGAACCTCACCCAAAAGTCTCCTCACTGAGTGTACAAACCACATTTCCCACCCTTCTTTCCACACAACCTGAAGGTCACAAACTTCAGCACCTTGGCTGACATTTTGCAGCAGGCCCAAAAGCTGCTGGAGGTTGTTTTCACAAACAAATCTTTTTCTTCCAAGCTCTATAACTGGTTATTCTGCATTGCTGCTCTGTTCCCAGGTGCTCTGCTGCACTTGCCCTGTTCTGGTTAAAGATGAAAGAAATGAAAGATTAAAAATGGACTATGAGGTGTTAATCAAGGTAGGTCAGGCCACCAGCCAGGGTGACATGACTTTAATTCTGCTCCTGCTGCAGGGATCAGCAATCTCCTATTTATAGAAAACATGGAAGTGACTGCAACCCTCCCCTTGCCAAGGAAGCAATCCAGAGACATTGTTTACCCCAAACAGTTGCAATGATAAAAGGACAACAGCTCTGCCAGTGTCACACAATTCCCCCTGCTGCATCCCAGGGCTCCAGCAGCACAAAAGCCACTCCACCTTCAGGCAGACAATGCTCTGGACACTTGGAATAATCACAGCATGTTTTCAGACTGATCTGCAGCTGGGCTGGCCCAGGGCAGAGCGAGACATCAACACTGCAAGGACTGAGGGCTCCATCCAGCTTGGGGCACAGCCAGGCTGCTCCTGTCCAAGGGGGAGGGAAAAACAGCCACAACAAAGCACTGCAACAACAGCTTCTCCCAGAGCAGCTCCTCTCTGTTCTCATTGTTCCAGGGTTCTTCCCTGCCTCTGCACTGCTGTGCACTCCTAAAAACAGCAGTGCTTTTGCACATGCAGCTGACAGCAAGATGAAGTTCCCCGGTCACTCCTGGAACATGGTGCTGGGCTCGGATGATCCCCGTGGATCCCTTCCAGCTCAGGATATTCTGTGATTCCATGATCATCAGAGTGAACAAACCAGCAGGGCACACGTGCTCTGGTGCTGTTTTTAGGACATGCAGCCTCACAACAAGGCTCAGGCAGACACAAACACACACACTTAAACACTGAGCTCAGATGGAATTAAAATTGGTTTTGGAAAATATTACAAAAAAAATCACATTTTATGTTTACATTTTATGCTTGACTATCACACAGTGTATGGCTGTGCAGAAACACAGCACAGAATATTTTAAGTTTTAAATGTGTATTTACGTACCAACACCTGATGTTTACCTATAAAATAATGCCCAATTTTATCCTTGTGTGTACAACCACTCAAAGTTACAGTCCTACCTCAGCAGGGAATGCAAAGCACCACAAACAGCCTGAGAAGTCCAGCTGAGGAACTGCCTGGAAAACCAGAGCTGGTTAAAAGGTTCAGAATGAGCTTCACCATGGCCAGGAACTGCCCCTTATCTGCTCAGCACAGCTTGGGCACCTGCCTTGGGCACAGGATCCTCCTCAGCCACCAAAGCTCTCTCTGACACTGCTTGGAATGGATATGTTGGGAAACTGGAGACATTACATGCAAACAGAATCAAAATTTGGTTTATACACCTCTCACCTGGCAGTTAGCTAAGGGGGGCCATAGACAAAAGTGTTGTCTTGATACCTTCCCTCCTGTCCAGGTTAGTTTTAGCCATAAAAATTCCACTGTTTCCTTCATTTCCTTAAATTTCAGCTGAGCTTTATCCATTGGAAAGAAAATCCCCAGAAAAGACATGAATTTGATAAATAAATGTAAATCCCCACCAGACCTAATTCAGTAAGTCTTTTTACAAGCCAACCTAGCCTAGAGTTACAAGTGACATAAATTTCTATATACACTTTTTGCCAGGATCACAACCTATTAAAATAATGAATCAGTGAAGTTTTGCAAACCATTCATCAAACACACAAATCTCCACATCACTAGAGAAGTATAAGCAAAGAATTAACACCATTTCATTAGCCTGTCTCCTAAAACCAGTGTTTAATTATTGGGACAATGCTGAACTATGGAATAATGCTTTGGTTTACATTTTCCAGGTGCAGCCTTTGTGCTGTCCAAAGGTTCTTGGATAGTGCTGATAAGGCACAAATTCATTCCTGCAAGGTTTCAGGCATTCCAGCAGATCCCACTGCAGGCAGCCACTGACATTCCCAAATCTCTCATCCCCGTGCCCTCTCTGCTATTAGAAACGGAAAGCAGACAGGAAAATACACATGACTTCATGTGCTGGCAGCAGGAGCCCCTGGCAGGATGGCAGCGCTTGGAGAGAGGATGAGCACAGCAAGGCAGACCTCGGGAGGTGGGACACGACTGAAATAACAAACAGAGGACACAGAGCACAGCGGTGGGAGGAAGAGGATGAGGAGTAAGGAGGGAGAACCGCAGCATCACAGAGGAAAAAAACCTCCCAGGCCTTCACACTACTGCAGCACAGCGTCCTGGCACCGGAGCATTCCTGGAAAACGCTCACCTGGACCGGGAACCTCTCCACACTGTGTACTCCCCAAAGGCTCTGTACTCCCCCAGAGGATGCCCCTACCCAGCCCCGGCCTCTCCGGACGCAGCTCCCGGTGTTTCCCCCGTGGTTCCAGGAATCCCAGGGTCCCCCCTTTCCTCCCTGGTGCAGGCGCTGAGCATTCCCAGTCCTCGGGATTCCCCAAGGACATTCTACATGGAGCCATCACCTCCTATCCCATTCCTCCGGGGGACACCCCCAGCTCGATGCCCTCTGCCTCAAGTCAAGTGCCACCACCAAGGGCCGGTGTCCCAAGGGACCCGAGACGTGCCCAGTTCTCCTCCCCGCACACATGGAGCCCCGCGAGCCTCGGCCCCACAGCCCGCACCCCAAATCTGATTTCTACCCTGCACCTCCAGCCCCTCAGGGTCCCCAGCCCATCCCCTCCCGCACCCTCACGGCCGCTGCGGCGCTCCCCGCTCAGCCCCGGCCCGGGCGGCCCCTCGGGCGGGCGGTACCTTCGCGGCAGCGCCGCCGCCAGATCGTGTCGGTGCGGAGGATGCGGCGGAAGGTGGTGCAGACCCGGGCCAGGCTGGGCAGGTCGGTACCGGGCAGGGAGCCGAAGATCTGCACCAGGAGCTCCGGGGGCAGCTCCAACAAGGACAGCGGGGCCCGCCCGGCCGGGCCGGCCTCGACAGAAGGCGGCAGCGGCCGCCCGCCCTCAATGCGTTCTGCGGCTTCATCGTCCTCCGTGACGGCCCCACCTCCCGCTTCCTCGGGGTCCGTATCGGTGTCGGGCTCGCTGTCGGCGTTGCCGCGGCGTTGTTCCCTGGCGGCGCCGCGCCGGCGGCAGCCGCGGGCGGGCCCCACGCCGCACAGCCGGGCACACACTGCCATGGCCGCCGCCGCTCTGACGCGGCTCCGGGCGCGCCACCGTGCCGGCCGCTGCCCGTGCCCGCCGCTGGCCCCGCCCACTGCAGCGCTCCGCCAATCAGCACCGCCCACCCCGCGACTAGGCGCGGCTCCTCCAATCAGCGCCTCCGCATCTAGCCGCGCCACGCCCCACTCAGGTAGCGGACGCCTGGTGCACAACAGACACAACCAGCGTGCGCGCCCCCTAGCGGGCGGAGGGACCGTGCGCATGGCGAGGCCGGTGCCCGGTAACCGCCGCGCTGCGGGCCGGTGCGGGGCTGGGGCCGTGGTCGCCGCGTCCCGCCACGCTTCCTGCTCCAATCCCATGAAAAAAAAACAGACACTCCCTTTCCTTGGAAAAGTCTGGCTGCGGGAGAGGGAAGAGAAAAAAAAAGGAGGAAACCATCTTTGCCCCGTGTGAGGATCGAACTCACGACCTTCAGATTATGAGACTGACGCGCTACCTACTGCGCTAACGAGGCTCCTCGAGAACCGACTTTGCGCGCACGGGTCTTGTTCTCGGCCTCCGCCTTCCCGGGCCATTCTTGGTGCTCTTGTCTTCACCGCCATTCCCGGCGTGCTGCCTGAGAAACCTCTTTCGTTACAAAAATCTCATTTTCAGCACCTCTTTTGATCGTTTCATTGTTCTTTCCCCCATTCCTTCTTTCCCCTGCTTCTCTGCCAGCCAGACCTCATGTCTTTTTGAAAATGGCTCCTCTTTCCCACAGTGCTCTGCAAGAAATATCTTGGGTTTTGTCTTTTTTGGTATTTTTTTATTTATTTTGGAAATGGCTCCTTTTTTATTCCATGTTGTTCTGCAAAACAGCTGCAGAGTCCTTTGGGGTTCTTAAGCATCCTCATCCTGCTGGCCAGGAATAGACTGTGAGGGCTGTGCTGACAACAGGCTCACGAAGAAATCAAATTGCTTCCACATAATTAACAAAAATTAGAGGCAGCCTCATTTGCTGTGAAGAGACGCTGGTCAGCTGGGATTTCTGCAGTGGAATGAGCTCCCTGCTCTCAGAGAGTGCTGAGCACAAGAGGGTCCCCAGTGATGCTGGCTGAAGTGCTGCCCTGAATGCTAATGCAGGAGCCTCACCCTCAGTGAGGGTCCCACGGATGCAGTCGCCATGACAATCGAGCAACAAATCCCCAAACTGGCAGAAGAAGGGAAAACAGAGATTTAATTGATGCAGAAAGTCTGAGAGCATCGCCCACGAGAATCGCTGCAGGGAGGCTGCTCTGCAGAGCAAGGAGATGGCAGAGGATGAAGGAGGAACGCACCTTTGGACACTGTAGAATCCCACAATGGTTTGGGTTGGAAAGGACCTCAAAATCATCCCATTCCACCCCCTGCCATGGCAGGGACACCTTCCACTGTTCCAGGGTGCTCCAAGCTCTGTCCAATCTGGCCTTGGGCACTGGCCGGGATCCAGGGGCAGCCACAGCTGCTCTGGGCACCTCCCCAGGGAACAATTCCTATTCCCAATATCCTATACTTCCCTGCCCTCTGGCAGTGGGAGCCATTCCCTCCATCCCTTGTCCCCAGTCCCTCTCCAGCTCTCCTGGAGCCCCTTGAGGGGCTCTGACCTCTCCCTGGAGCCTTCTCCCGTCCAGGTGAGCACCCTCAACTCTCCCAGCAGAGCAGAGTTTTCCCAGCTTTTGGAGCAGCTCCCTGGCTCCTCTGGGCTCTCTCCAGCAGCTCCACATCCTCCTTACACTGAGGGCTCCAGGGATAGACACAGAGCTCCAGTGGGATTTCATGAGAGCAGAGAAGAGGGGAGCATCACCCTCCTTGTCCTACTGCTCACAGTCCTTCATGGTCTCGCCAGAGCAGATGAGATGCTTGAGCTGCCCACAGATTTTGCCACGAGTCTGATGGGCAGGTGGTGTTATCAGGGTCAGGACACCCTGATTGCCAAGGATCTGGATATGGGATGATGACATGACGAGTCCAGGCTGGCTCATGGTACAAACAACATTGCTCCAGCCCTGGGATGAATAAATGCTCAGCTTCCCCAGGCTGAACCTCTGCATTCCACCCCCTGACTCTGCCCACAGGCAGGATGAGGTGTCATTTTTAGTGCTGTGCTAATCCTTTGGGGCCTCAGTGATGGACAAATGGAGTGCCCACAGCTCTGATTACATTACAAAAAGCTGCTCCAAGCATCTACACCAAGGCACATGGGCAGTGAGTCATGTAAAGCAAACATCAGGGCTTTGGAAATACGGTGAGCTGTTTTCCACCTGTAGGGAACCACTGCCTTTCCCCACCTTACATTATGCTCAGCTGGTACTTAAAGGTTCTGACACAGCTTTCAAAGGCCTTGTCATGTCTGTTTGTTTAGGAAGTGACGGGTTCATGGAGGGGACAGGGGAAAGCACTGATGGCAAGGATTTTTGTGTGAATGAAACAAAAGATGTCCTGGGTGACATTGCCTGGAGCAGAACCACAGCAGTCTACAGCACACACATGCTTTCCCCTCTTTTGCTTTTATATTTTTATCTGAACTTTCTCCTTTCTCACTGAATGTTCCTGCTGCCTAATCACCCTACAACCTTCTCCCCTTTCCCTCACCCACCTGACCCCTACAACCTGACACCCACCTTGGCTCCATGGGTGCTGAGCCACATTTCTCATCCATCAGCCTTCCCTTGGCCCACTGACCCCCTTCCTGTCCAAGCCAGCAGAAGGCAGGGTTGGAAAGGGCTGTGATGGACGGCCCATCACAAATCCATGCCAATTCCCACGGAGCTCCATTGCCCCGTGCTGATTTCCTGCAGACGAGGAAGGGCAAAGGGAGAAGGCAGTGCCCACCTCCATCCCACACAGTGATGCCAGCCAGAGCCCAGCAAAGCCTGAGGCAAAGCTCACAGAGCTCCCAGTCACCATGTTTTCCCTTCTAACAGGACAGAGTGAGGGAATGCCAGCCCTTCATCACATCAGAGAGGAGAAACAATTGCTGTCTCCAATTTCCAAGGTCCTTGAGGGCCAGAAGATGGACACCTGGTGTGCAACAGGGAGGTTATAACTGAATATCACCTTCAACTTCAGTCATTAAAGCCTAAAATTGCTGCTTTCTCCCCTATCTCACCAAACCCATTATCTGAATCAAGCAGCTTTGTTTGTGACAGTAGGGAAAACAGGAAAAGTGCGTTATCATCATCTCCCATCCTCTGTGGCACTGTCTGAGCACCTTCCTTGGAAAACATTCCCGAGTAATGGCCTGGAGCTCTCCAGTGCTGCTGTCTGAGGCAGGCAGCTCACAGCCCTTACCACAGGGCTCTTGGAAAAGGATGTAGGGAAAGGGGAAATGTTATTGTTTCATTTCCCCTCAGCAATTAAGGAGCTGATGCAGCTCTCGCTGTAGCCAATTAGTCTTCACACCCACTAAAGGGCTTTGGATGGGTCCCAAAGTTAGTGTCCTCATTTTCTGTAATCCTGGAAGTGTTTATGCCTTCCCAGGCTCTGAGCAGGGACGAGGCAGCTGATGGCATATCCAGCCAATTATAACCAGAACAGAGAGGGCAGAATGATTTATTTTCCATTTGGCAAGAGGGACAGAAAAATATGGCAAGGCAGGCCGAGACAGATGAACAAACCCTGTCTGCAAGCCCTGTTTGCCACTGAGAGTATTTGCAGCATGTTTTTTTGGCAGGAGCCTACACTGAGATTTCTGCTTTGTAATAAAAAACAAAGACTGCTCCTGCCTCCTAAAAAACTGCTCCCATCCTTGGAGGGAGGACACATCAAAGAGAGAATATCCCAAATAGAAAGGCTGAAGAGTTTTGTTTTAGTCATGTGTGTATTTTAAGCTGGAAAACAGCTCTTCTTGTCCTGGGTCTATGATTTCCCACTTCCTTGATTTGTGGACATTGATCTCACCAGATTTGCAGGACAAACAGCATTGGACAGGCTGGGCTCTTCAGGGGAAATCCAGAGCAGTGCAGAAAAGCTGCTGATGGCTCAGGAAGTGGTCACCTCCTTCTGCTTTAGAGCAGAGCTCCATGCCCTCTCTTTAAGGGGCAGGAGGGCAGGGATAGATGGGATATTGGGAAGGAATTCCTCCCTGGGAGGGTGGTGAGACCCTGAACAGGTTCCCAGAGAAGCTGTGAGTGCCTCATGCCTAGAAGTGTCCCCTTGGAGCCACCTGGGATAGTTGAAGGTGTCCCTGCCACAGCAGGGGGTTGGCAGTGGATGAATTTAAAGGCCCCTTCCAAGTCAAACTTTTAAGGTCACTTCCAATCTTCCAACCCTAGCCATCCCATGATTCTATGACTTATGGAAGAGGGTATGATCTTTCTTCAATGTGCTGTCCTTGCTTCCATGAGGAATCAGTCGATCTAAAGGCTGTGAGCGTCTGGAGTCACCCAAGACATCTCAACACTTCTGCCACAAACAGTTCTTGTCCCTCCAGATTTGGCTCCAGTCCAGCCTGAACAATTTAGCTCTGCCCAACACCTGGAGCAGCTCAGCTGGCAGAAGGATTCTCCTGCTCTGGAGGGGTCAGGTGTTGGGGTGCTATTCCTGGCTGCTGCTCTGTGGTTGTGCAACCCCAGAACCTCTCAACATCAGTGAGGACAGTGCTTTCTGAACCACAGGCAACACAGTGCTCAGCTAATATTTGAACACGTGAGGGATTGCTTCAATCCTAGAGATAGCAAATCCAGGGGAAGACCTTGTTCCACGCTGGGTTATTCCACGGCTTCCCCGCTCTGCCTCCCGCGCTGTCGCTGCTGCTCGCCAAGATGTTATGGATTTTGTGAGTGAAATCAGTACACAAACAGAGCTCAGTGCTGCTCACACCAACTGATTCACCGTGGTCCATCAAGCAGCATCTCCCATTTCAAACCTGATCCTGCAGCCAAGAGCTGTTTGCTGCAACAGCGGGAACAGCAGGAACTGACGTCAGTTATGGTACCCAGCAATGTCTTGGGCAATCCTTCTTGCAGGGGGAGATTTTGGCCAAACATTCAATGAAAATCATGTTTTTGTGATGACACTGCACACATCTGTGTGTTGGCTTGGATTTGCCATCCACAAAAAAGCATGTCTAAAAATCTAGAACATGTGATATTCCAAAAGTGTTGTGCTCCCACTGAGAGACAGGCTCAGCTGTTGTCAGACCTCAGAGAAAACCCACCCAGGCAAAATGTGGGGCTCCTCTCTAGCTTCACTTCTCTCAAATTACACTTTTCTACCCCTAAAACAGATATTTGGCCATTCTCACCACTTTTTCCTTAAGTTCTCCTAACTCAGAAGGTGAAATTTGTAGTGTGGGAATTTGTTCTTAAAGGCAGCCACCATCTTGAGGCAAATTCAAGATGAAAACTTCCCAGAAGAGTTATGTTAAGGCCCTGCAAACAATTCTCTACAGTCAGATTCTGCCTGAAAATCTCCAATAGCAGCTGGGTAATAGCTGCACACTTATAAAGAAACCAAACCCACATTAATCTTGAGCTGAGCTGGATCGATAAGAACAATTTGTGAGCAAAGAACCAAGGGGAGGTATTTTAATTCAGGTTGAAATGCAAGTTATTATCAGCACAGTGTCCTTCCTTTTATTTTATGGGGCTTTTCTCTCTGTGTTCCTGGTGAATTTTGAATTTAATACTGCTGACAGCTGCTGAGCTCCCAGCCCCACACAGAGTGCTGTCTTCCAGGAAGGGTGCAGCACTCCAGAGGAACAGCTTTGTCTGTTCAATGGAAAAAAAAAAAAAAAAAAAAAAGCCTTTTCAGTTCTGTTGTACCAGAAAAATGAGGGGATGATTTATTATTCTGAATGTGAAATACACTCGTTTCATTGTGAGGGAGCTCATGTGGGAAAAAAATAGGAAAAGTGTGAGTTTTTCCCAAGGGAAATGCTGGGAATATCAGCCACGGTTTGAAGTCACTGTTCATACTGGATTTTTAACAAAAAAACACCAACCCAACCTTGTGGAAGAAAGAACAGTTGGGAAAACCTGTGTTGCATTTTTTTTTACTTAGTATTTAGTCTGATGTATTTATTAAGTATTAGTATTTATTAGGTGCAGACAGGAGGATCTGAGCTGGAATCCAAACCCAGCCTGTGCTCTAACCTGCTTGGTAAATTTGGGAAATCACATCTCCTTTGCCTCATGCAAAACTAGGGCTGACAGGGACTGTGGGGGATTATTTACCCCATCCTTCTCCCTGAGATCAGAACAATTCTCCCTGAGCTCTTCAGAGCAGATGTTTTACTAATTTCTCGTTAAATAAAAACATCCAAAGGTGATTATTCTATTTATTTCCTAGGGAATTTCTTCTGGTGCTCAACAGTTCTTACCCTTATCCCAGTCCCTAATTTCTATGGCCTTTTCCAAGCTGTAAGCTCATTATTTCTCATCCTGGTCCCACAGCATGCAGGGAAGAGCTAATTCCCTCCCGCTCTGCAGAAACCTTTTGCATATTTGAAGACCGTGTAATGTCCCCTTTGGGTTAAGTCTCCTCTTCCTCAGCCTAAATGCTTTATAAAGTGTTCTAAGGCCAGGATAGAAACGCTCTGTGGCTCCATTTTTGAAGGGCTCTGTTCCAGCGCCATCGCTGAAGCCAAAGCATTTTCCAAAGCAGCGTTTTCTCAGCAGGGCTGGGGAGCTGTGCTGAGGCAGAGCTGATCCCAAAGGCTGTGTCCATGCTGTCATTCCAACTGCTCCTAACACCTTCCCCAAATCCAGACTCGCCAACTGTCTGTGCTGTCGACACGCAGACACGGGCGAGGGCTGCGCCGAGGAGGGAAAGGTCAGGCGAGTCTCGGTGTGGATCTAAGTTTCCTTCTCACAGTCTCCGCAGATTATTTATGAGAGGAGCATGTGATAGCCCAGCCTGTCAGCAGATACTCTGATTGTGGCTCTCCCCAAGCACCATATGGATGCTTTCAGCCCGAGCTGCAGCCCTGCTAACAGTCGGCTCGTGGATGCAAACCACACGGCACACAGAGCCTGGGATTGTCAGCCCTGACACCAGGATGCACCTGTACACCCCAAAAATAACATTATGTGGCTTCATCCTCCTGCCTTCAGCCCTCAGACACAATTCTGAGAGCATGGTGGAATTTCATCAGCCTGGAAAGTGTTTTTTTTTTTTTTCCAAAGGCAGGCATTTTAATAAAGAAGAGTCCTGTCGACACAGGAATTTGGGATTGGTGTTTTAAGTTGCAGATGTATCAGTGTTCTGCTGGTCATGCATGTCTCACCTGCTATCCCTGGACAGTGATGTGATGGACAGAGCAAACACACACCTCAGGGCTGTATTTCCTTGTTAGTCACATCTTTAATGGCCTCGTAATGACAGGCCACTGGAACTGCGTGACCTTGAATCACAAAATTAGGTCATGAACCCTCATTCCTTTGTGTGAGTGGAGATTCACTCCAACTTCAATGCATCTCTCCACCCCAAAAATGCAAAAACACTGACAATCTCTAAGATGGTTACAGAGCTGTCCTTCTCCATGTACCCCTAAGGACAATCCTGGTCACAGCTCCCTGTTCCTTGGATTGTTCAGTGAGATTGTGCCCTATTGATGCAAAATCATCCTTAACTTCAAACCACGGTGCCAGGAATGAATGTGAGAGAAAGAGAGAGAAAGAGAGATGCAGCTGAAAGGCTCCAGTCAACAGCTTGTGTCAGAAAGCTGCTAAGCAGGAAACAGTTGGGCAGTTTTACTCACAACGTGGTATCTGTGACTGAAGTTGTGATTTAATCAATTCCTCACAAACCGCATGAAACCGGGGTTGCCTTCCAAGAGAATCGGAGCACCTGCTCCTGAAATTTTGTTCTTCCAGTGTAAACTCTGCCCATATCCATGCCAATGTGAAGGCAAACTGGTGACAGATCATTGAACTTGCACTATTGTATGGAGAAAAGTGTTTATGTTGAAGGGGACATTGTGGGCCACTCCAAGGTGGCCATCCAGCGAGTTCATGGAATAATGGAATAATGGAATACCAGGTTGGAAGGGACCTCGAGGATCATCTGGCCCAACCTTTCTTGGCAAAAGCACCATCTAGACAAGATGGCTGAATATTGGAATGCCCAACATTAGGGAATCCACCACTTTCCTGGGGACATTGCTCTTTTTTGTTGCTGAAGGGGAACATGGCCTGGCACCGAGGTGGCCATGGCTTGTCACTAAATGAGGAACATGGCCTGGCACCGAGGCAGTCATGGCCATGTCACTGAATGAGGAACAGAGCCTGGCACCGAGTTGGCCATGGCCGTGTTTCACTGAGGAGAACATGGCCTGGCACTGAGGCGGCCATGGCTGTGCGTCACTGAGGGAAACGGCCTGGCACCGAGGCGGCCGTGGCTGTGTCACTAAACACAACACAGCCTGGCACCGAGGCAGTCATGGCTCTGTGTCACTGAGGAGAACACGGCCTGGCACTGAGGCGGCCATGGCTGTGCGTCACTGAGGGAAACGGCCTGGCACCGAGGCGGCCATGGCTGTGTCACTGAGGAGAACACGGCCTGGCACTGAGGTGGCCATAGCTGTGTGTCACTGAATGAAGAACACTGCCTGGCACTGAAGCAGCCATGGCTGTGTCACTGAGGAGAACACGGCCTCACGGAGGAGAACACGGCCTGGCACCAAAGTGGTCATGGCTGTGTCACTGAATGAGGAACACAGCCTGGCACCGAGGCAGTCATGGCTCTGTGTCACTGAGGAGAACATGGCCTGGCACCAAGGTGGCCATGGCTGTGCGTCACTGAGGGAAACGGCCTGGCACCGAGGCGGCCGTGGCTGTGTCACTAAACACAACACAGCCTGGCACCGAGACGGCCATGGCCGTGTGTCACAGAGCAGGAACACCGCCAGGGCACCGTGACATTCCCCCAGCACCATGTCTGTGTGTCACCGAGCGGCCATGCCGGCGGGGGCCCGTGCCACACTCAAGATGCCGGCGGGGCGAGGCGGGGCCCGGCTGACGCGCTGTCAGCTGACGGCCGAGCGGCCGCGGCGGCGCGGGGGGCGGGCGCCGGCACTCGGAGGTGTCCGCTGCCGCCGCGCAGAGCCGCCGCCGGGCCCGGGCCGAGCGAACGCAGCCATGCCCTCGGAGAAGAGCTTCAAGCAGCGCCGCACCTTCGGTGAGCGCCCCGGGGAGGGACGCGGCGGGTGCGGCCCAGCCGGAGCTGCCAGTGCCGTTGGGCTGCGGGGGGATCGCCGCGGCGGGGAGGGGAGGGGGCCGAGGGCGGTGGGAGCAGCGAGGGTCCGCGGGCGGCTCCTGCTGACAGCGGGGACCCGCGGGCGGAGCGGGCCCGGGGCTGCCCCGGTGCCCCGGCCTGCTCCGGGCTGCGGCGGAGTCAAAGCCCGGCCCGTGCTCCGGGGTTGTTTACCCGGGTTGTTTGTTCGGGACATGGGGGTTTTGTGGTGTGGCGAGCTGTGCTGTGCCCGGCTGAGGAGATCTGTGCTCGGGGTGGGGAGATCTCTTCATGGCATCGTCTGTTATCGACTGCAAAACTCCCAGGAGCCTGGAAAACATCCTCGGTGTGTGTGCCAGGAGCTGGGCCTGCCCTTCCCTCCGGTGTCTGCTCAGTGTCCGGCGGCCTCTGCGCCAGTGGCAGCGGCGTTAAAGCCCCGCTGGCAGCCGGTGCCTGGCGCGGGGAGGGCAATTCTCCACCGGGGCGTGTGGCTCCTGTCTCTGTTTGGCTCAGAAAACGAGCAGGGCATCGAAAAGAGCTGTGTAATGATGGCTGGGAAAATGAGATTAGTGCCTTTGGAGAAGGAGCAGGCTCCATAGAGCCGTGGCACGCTTGTGTGTGTGCGCTCAGGATGGATCCGGAGCAATCAAAGGGCTGGGGATCTGCCCATGTGTGTCAGGGAGGGAGGCTCAAGCGCTGCGAGGGTAACGCGAACTGGCAGCGTAACCTATTTCTGCATGAACTATAAAATCCCGTACGTGAGATGGAATTGGTGGAAGTAATTGATCCAGATTTTCCTTTCTTCCTGCCTTTGGGTTAGAGTCAAGCTGCTTAAGAGAGCTTTGTGATGTGCCCACCCTGGCCTTGGCTGTTGTGCTAAATGTGAGCAGTTCCCTGCAGGGAAGAGGGGAGGATGTGGGTCTGACAAAAGTCTGTGTTTATGCCACCCCTTTTCTCAGAGCCTTCCAAAACTGTTGCTGACCCCATCGGCTGTCAGCAGCCTCTGTTGCAGGTATAAAGTTCAGCTAGGATGGCAGCCAAGCAGTTGCCACTGCAACTACTGTCGTCAGAGAACAGTGTTTATCTGTGCCTGACTGGGGCCTGGTTTTGAACACACCACACACAATAATCTCCATGATTTGCCCGGTTTATGTTCCTTCTACTCCGGGGAGTTCTGCTGAATAACATTGCTGTGAACAAACCCGTTCCAGCTGAAAAGTCAGTGTGCGCCAGGTGGATGGTTGGTCTCACTCTCTCCACGCATCTTTTGTGTTTTTGGTTAATCTTAAGAAGTGTTTTAACGAGGTGGAGCTCTGTGCCCTTGCAGCGCTCCTGCTGTGGGAATGTGGCTCGGGATGTGAGGTGGTTTCAGGTGAAGGCTTCGCATGCTCCTTGCCTGAGCTCTGCTTGATTCACCTGCAGCTCCCAACGGTGATTCAGGGAGCTGCATTCCTTGCCGGGCTCCCGAGCAGGATGTGCTCCATGGGCACAAACACGGACACAGGGATGTTATTGCTGAGTGTCCTGCCATTAGCATTCCAACAGGAGCTGGCCTGAGTGCTCCTCTCCCCGGGCAGGTGTGCGTTCAAGGCGTGATGCAACGCTAAATCATCTCTCTCGGAGCTGTTTGGAACCTGAAAACAGCCTGGAAAGCCCCGTCCTGCTGCAGAGAGGCTTAAAATTGAGTTCACTGAATGTGAAAGTAGGCAGGGGACAGACAAACGAGGCAGCCCCTGAAAGCAGCTGGGCTGTTTACTCTGCCTCGTGTACTTTAGCCAGGTTCATGATATCTGTTCCATTAATATTCCTGTCTGAGGAAAGCTGAACTTTATCCCGAAAACTGGCACAGAGAGGGGCAAAACGTGTAGGTCCAGCAGCTCCTGCAACAATGGGTGAGGCTGAGTCAAAATAAAACCTGGAATTTGGTAACAGGAGAGCACACAAGGAAAGCTGATGCTGCCAGGCTTGGGCCAGTCCCGGGGCTCAAATAATTGTTGACCATTTCCTCTTCTGGGACCCGACAGAAATAGCACAGGGTATTTAGTTGTTCATTTGGGTGGTGTAATTTGAGGCCTTAGCTGTGTGAGGTGAAATGTGTGCTTCAGTGGGCAGCAAGTGAGGGGTGTGGGGAGGAAAGGATCTCCTTTAACACTTTGTAGGAGTGCCTGGCAGGTGCACACAGTGCTTGTCACCTTGGCTTAAGGAGCAGGGGATCAGCTGTCACAGGAGAGGTTGTACTCCTGATAATGCTGGCCCATTTGGAAATTGCTTTGCCTGAATTTCCTCTTCTGGCTTTTCCTGACACATGGTCCCTCTGTTCACTGGTGGAGAAATAAGGAAATAACAGCATTAACTGTGAATGTTTAAACAGTTTTTTTTTAATCCCTTGCAGAACAAAGAGTGGAAGATGTACGACTGATTCGGGATCAGCATCCCACTAAAATACCAGTAAGTCCAGTTCTTTTAATTTTTTTACTTCAGTTTCCAGCCTGATGGTCTTTTTTGCAGTTAGAAAGCTGTGAAAGAGCTGTCCTGAGGAGACCACATGAGAACCTGGCAGCTGAGGGTGGCTCAGCCTGGATTTCAGGAGCATTCTCAAGCAGCAATTCTCACGGTTGGTGTGGTGCAGCAAGGTGCTCTCAGGGGCTGCAGGAAGTGGCATTTCCGGAGTTCTGCACTTGTGTTTTGTAACTTGGAACAAAACCACACCCCAGCTGAGCTCTGAGGTCCTCCTGAGCACTCAGCTCCTCTCTCTGTGGTTTTCTTCTCTGAATTAAGAGTCTTCAGAGGCTCAGCAAGAAGAGTGGACAGGAGTGCAGAGGCAGAGATGGATTTGTTTATCAGAAAAAAATCCTTTTCTCCTGGGATGGGCCAGTGCTTAGGTCTCCAGGAATGCTGCTGGGCTGTCCAGCTCACATTGGATGTCACCCCTCACCCTGTCACTCCTCAGCTGCTCAGCTCCAAATGCTGCCCAAGTTTGTATTTTATTTTATTCACTGCATCCTCAAAGTTAAAATGCAGAGAATATCCTTCAAGCAAAAGGCATGGGTTGTGTCCTGTCACTGATGAGTTTTTCAGCAGAGGGAACTGAATGGGACCCTCAGCCTTGGGCTCTGTGATGGGATTTGGTGACCCCAGTGTGTGGAAATTCTGCTGTGAACCAACTGCTGCAAACTGTCCCCACTCCCCGAGCAAACTCACTGACAGAAGCTGCTGTAGAAACAGAAACTGAAAGGTTTTCAGCTTTTCTTGGGCTTTAAACTCCTTCCTTCACTTTGGAGCTGCCACTGCTGCTTCCCTGTGCAGCTGGGCATTGGAACAAGGAATACTTCACAGCAGAGATTTTCTGACTTTTTTGGAATGTTTCATTTTCCCAAAAGGTGCTTTCCTTGCAAATCTGTTTCCTGACAAATATTGCTTTTTCCCTCACCTTTCAGAGACCACTTAGCCATAGTCCCCAAGCTCTGTGACCACAGATTGAAAGCCAGGGATTTATGGCAAAACCCTCACTTTAAATCAGCCATGGCCAGGTTCCAACCAAAAATTCAGAGGTACCTAAGGAACTTGCTGGAGATGTGGTGATGCAAACTCCCAGCTCTCCCTCCCTGGAGTCTTGCTGGGCCAGTCACTGCCTCGTTATTGTCATTTGCAGTTCTGCATGAGATAAGGTGGCAATGTCACACCAGATAATAAATCCCTCCTGTGCTGTCAACATCCTCCATTCTGCTGTTAGAAATATCTACTGCTTAAAAATAGTGGGGCTTTGTTACCCAGAATGAGCCAGCATTTATTTAGAGTGATGTCAGGCTCTTTCTCTGGTAGAATTCAATCAGCATCTCTTCACCTGTGCAGCTTTTTAGGATCAACAGAGCCAGACCCCGTGAGCATGGAGAGGATCCAAGGCACTGGTGTCACGTAGCTCCTGGTGACTGGAAATCAACAAACCCCACATGGCCCTGGAAACAGGAGCACACGAGTTCTGAGATCACTTCTCTAAAGCAGGAACTACCCTCAGTTGCTGGGCAGGGTGTTCCTTAAATTGGGAAATCTGCAGTTTCTCTGTGAATTAAGTGGTTATTGCACAGCAGTCCTGGCAGAGTTACTGGTTCCTGAGCGTGCTTGAGGAAATTTTCTCCTTAATTTGGAAATTGGAGGGTTTATACTCTTCCAAAGTAGCTTTTTCTCATGTATTAGAAGGAACCATGGGAGGTGAATGGAACAGCAGAGTCATCTGGAGTGGTGGATCTTAGAGAGATGGCCTGAAACTGGAGAAATTCCAGAGACAACTGCTTGATCTGTCAGACTTGTACAGCAGCACAAAGCCCTGGTCAGCCTCTCAGTGTGTTAGAGGGGAGTGGGCTTGGTCTTTCCTTGGATTTTCTTGTTGCTGGGTTAAATGACTGCAGCAAAGGAACTCTCTTAAAATTGCACTGAAGCTGTGGATGTGTGCTGTAAAATCCCTGTGTGTTACCCCTCTGTGCAGTGGCTCTAGCAAACAGAACAGAGGAGCACGTGAAGGTAATTAATTCTCATGGAAATACAGAGTTGTTTGGGTTGGAAAAGACCTTTAAGATAACTGCGCCCAACCATGGATTGCTGCTTCTCAGACTGGAGATGCTGCATTCACAGATGAAGGGAAATGGAGCTGGGAGGGGGAGATGGGGGCACCAGACACTGTTCCTGCCTTTCACATCTTCTGCTCTTTGTGTTTCTTCTCAGGTGATCATTGAAAGGTACAAGGGGGAGAAGCAGCTTCCAGTTTTGGATAAGACCAAGTTCCTGGTGCCAGATCATGTCAACATGAGCGAGCTAATCAAAATTATCAGGTATTATTGCTGGGATTCCAGTGTGAACTGACCAACCTCGGACTGTGATGCTCTGTTAATTCCCCCCTGATGCACTTGGGAGGTCTAAATGGAAAATCCATCTAATGAGCACTAGGACAAATCAGGAGAAGGTGCTTTTCCTTTTGCTTTGCTGGAAAAACCCCACTCTGAAGAGAGCTGGGCTGGTAGTCTGCCTCCAGGAGAAATCACATTCCCAGAGCTGTAGGAGGAGTGTGGGGCTGTGAATCCCTGGCTGCCGTGGGTCCTTCTGCCTTGGCTATTTTGGGATTCCTCCTCTCTTCTGCCATGGAGTCCCCCTCGGGAGTGGCTGCCTCTTGCCACCCACTGGGAAGGGGAGTTTGGGCTCAGAGCCAGAGCTGGGATGTCCTGGCATCCTTTGGGAATTGAGGTTTCCCTCAGTGACAGCACTGAGGCCTGGGAAACCCCAGCTCAGGCCAGAGTGTTTCTGCCCTGGCTGCTTGCTCAGCTTACAGGAAAGGCAGAGGGGAACAGCCCCGAGTGGAAGTTGTGTGGTCAGAAATTCTGCTAGAAGTGCATCTCTGCTGGCTCAGGAAGGGTTCTCCAGAAGTGAGCAGAAAACCAGAGCTTGTTTTGTGCTGGTCAGGCTGCAGCAGGAGCTGGTTTGTGGAGGCCACGGGCTGTGGAGTTGTCCAGGGTGTCCAAACAAAAACTGTCACAGGCAAATCCCAGCTCCTGCCGGAGGCAGAAAGGCAGAGAGGGCTCTGGAGACAGGAACCAGGTTGCTCAAGTCTTGCAGAGTTTCTCAGGAACATGAAAGCCCCTGGGCACAGAGGTTAACTGCAGGCTGAAGGATTTTCTCACCTTTTTTCTCTGGCTTTACTGTTAATAAATAATTTGGTACTGGCCAGACTTGGGCCTCAGCCAGCTCCAGTGATGCACAGCAAAGCCCATCTTTCCCAAACCTTGGAGAGCTGCTGCCTTCCCTCAGCCTGCTGTCTCTGGAGTGATTAGTGTGGCTTTGGGAGGGTCCCTGTCCAGGGAGCTAAATAAATCCTTGTTTCCAGCTGCTGCTGCCCCTCAGCAGCGAGTAGAAGCAGCAGGAAACTCTTCTGATCTATTCTTTCCTTGCTTTGGTGGCAGCTGCACACTCCTGAGCTGCTGCTCTCACTTGGTTTATCCAGTGGGAAGAGCTGCTCTCTGCAGACCTGCTCTGCAGGAGGCAGTTTAGCAGGAACACCCATTTCCCCGAGCTGGAATGATCCAAGGGAAATCAGAAATCAGAAATCAGCTGTTTCCTGTGCCAGGCACTTTGTGCAGCCTGTGGCTCCCTGCCCTTCCCACCGTGCTTCTCTTGGGAAGGGAAGAGGAGGAGAGGGAGCAAGATGCTCCAAGGTTAAGCCCAGGCCATTACAGAGCTGGTGACAAAGTGAGTTTAAAACTTGCCCAGGTTTTGCAGGGAAGCTCTGCCTTTCTTTCCCAGTCTTCCCAAGGATCTCTGGGTTTTCATTCCAGTGAGCTGCCAGCCAGAGGTCCCTGGTTATGCCAGGGGTGCTTCTTCCCAGTCCCTCCAGTTCAGTGCCCTTCTGGAGTGCAGCCTTGCCCCTGAGTAAGGGCTCTGCCAGGGGATGCACCTGCCTGGATTTAGCAATTCAGCCCAGTTTTGAGGGACAGGGCTGGGTGGGGACATGCAGGGAAAGGTGCCCATGACAGAGGTTGGAATGAGATGAGCTTTATTGAAATCCTTCCACCCCAAACCATTCCCTGACTCTCTGCTCTGACCTTGCTGCTGAGGACTGTCCATTGCCTGTGACAGTGTTTACAGGGGTCTGAGGATGAGGGAAGAGATGAGGATCTGACTCCATGTTTCAGAAGGCTTGATTTTTTATTTTATGATATATTATATTAAAACTATACTAAAAGAATAGAAGAAAGGGCTTCATCAGAAGGCTGGCTAAGAATAGCATAGGAAAGAATGAAAACAAAGGCTTGTGGCTCGGACTCTCTGTCCAAGCCAGCTGACTGTGATTGGCCATTAATTAGAAACAACCAACATGAGCCAATCAAAGATCCACCTGTTGCATTCCGTTGTTTACATTTTGTTCCTGAGGCCTCCAGCTTCTCAGGAGGAAAAATCCTAAGGAAAGGATTTTTCATGAAAGATGTCTGTGACAGTTGCCATCTGTCCTTTGTCTCCCTTCCCCCTCACCCCTCCCCAGGCGGCGCCTGCAGCTGAACTCCAACCAGGCCTTCTTCCTGCTGGTGAACGGGCACAGCATGGTGAGCGTGTCCACGCCCATCTCCGAGGTGTACGAGAGCGAGAAGGATGAGGATGGATTCCTCTACATGGTCTACGCCTCCCAGGAGACCTTTGGAGCGCCGGCCTGCGCCTAGGACACGCCGCTGGGCCTGGCCCAGGATTTGGGTTGAGCCTTGGCCATCACCCCCACTCTTCCCCACACACCCCCCAGGGAAAGAACCGGATGTCACCTACGCTCTCAGTCCTTAGCATAGTCTTGCTTTAGCAGGTGTCTCATCTCACCTTGCCTTGTTTGTGACTATTAAACAGTACAGACGAGCACCTCCAGCTTTGAAACCTGCCCTAATATTATTCCACACAGGCACATTTACAGGTCTGGACCTGACGAAAGGAGCCCAATTGTGCATGTGACACTTGCAGAGAAAGGGACACTCTATTTACTTTTAATGAGCAAACAGGCACCAGGGAGGAACTAAAGTGTTTCGCATGAGTTTGCTGGAAATTCTCCCTACAATTCCTTAAATTTTTTGGTTTTAAATGGGAAGGTTTCTCATGAGAGCAAATGCATTTTAATGGTCCAAAGGGGAGCTTTTTCTTCTGCAGCTCCATCAGACTCGTGTCAGTGCTGCAGGGAGTTAAGGCAAGTGCTCGGGGTGAGCTGGGGAAGGACAACTCTTTGTGTCTCCGGTTTTTGGGTGCCGCACGCTCAGGGGCGGCGCCGCTTTCTGGAATACTCATACCAAACACCACAGCTTTATCGTAGATTTAGGAAGTGTCTAACTGTAAAATGCACACCCAGACAGGTAACACTGAAATAAACTCCAGTCTGTTACGAATTCCCAATCCCTGTGTGTTCATCTGAGCTGGCTTCCAGTGATCCATAGGATCCTGCCCCTGGCCCGGAGGTCGGCAGTCGGGAGGAGCAGCTCAGGGCCGGGAGCGGCTGCCCAGAGCTGCCGAACAAATGATTTGTGGCACGGCTGGAGGCTCCTGTGTCCCGGGCAGGGAGCAGGCTGTGCAGAGGGGAGCTCTCCCGTGGGATAACCTGTGTTTCTCTAGGGCTGTCAGCAAGGCGTGGCGGGATCCCCGCGGTGTCCGTGTGTCCCCGGTGTCACCGGCTCTGGCGGGGACAGAAGCAATACTACAGCGCCTGGCACTGCGCGGGGTGCACGCGTTGTACCTCCTCACCTCGTACCTCCTCCACTCTTTGCATGCATCTCCTTTTCCCGGGGCCCCCTGCCCGTTTTTTATTGTCCTTTGTGTTTTTACTCCGACGTGAACTTTTCGATGCAGCTTGTTCTCTGTTTAGTTCTGTTCGTGTAAGAACTCGTTTAACTCATAACTGACAACTGTACTTGTAATTACGATGTGATCGACTGATACAAATGTTGCTTTTTTAAAATTAATACAGTGCTGATATGGATGGATTACATCCCAACTTAATTCCGGCTCATGTGGTTATTCCTAGGCGTTTTCACAGCAAAATAATTAAAGGAATTAAAAATAATTCTGTGCTACTGCCAAGCTGGAGAAGCCCCCACACAGCTGAATCCCTTTAAAAGGAAAGCCAATAGCAAGGGATTCTGTTTAACTCTTTATTTTCCATACATTAAATTTACTCAGATAAAAACATTCTAAAAATGTACAATTTAACTTTTAACAAAGTATAATAAAACATAAAAATCCCAATACCAGAATACTTGACATTTACAATTCAAAATCAAATTAGCTGAATATTAAATATTTACAAAACTATTTAAAATATTTATAAAGTTACATGCAGAATTTGTAATACTAGAAGTGATCGAAGTAAAAGAAATGGCTCAAATGGAGCAGGAATTTCCTTCATTCCTAATGGAAAGTTATGTCCAAGAGAAGCTGTTAATCTGCACTTGAAAACACATGGGATTTGCTTTCTGCTTCAGTACCAACACAGTTCTTGTGTACATCAGGAAAATTTCAGGGAACAAATGGGTAATTCCAAGGGTTTATTACAAGAGCTGTGGGGCCTCAACCAGCCAAAGTGATTCCTACTCTCACAAACTCCAATATGTGGATTTTTGTCCAGATTTGCCCATATTCATCCCATTTCCAGGTGTTCCAGACTAGCCCCAGTCCAGCCCTCCCAGGGTCCCTCTGGCACAGCTCTGCTCCCCTGCAGGACTTTGGGAGGAGCTTTGCTGTGCCTGGTGCCCCAGCCTGGATTTCTCTGGGATTTGGGGACATGGCCATGGCCTGGTGCTGGACTCTTCCTTTGGGAAGTCTGGTGCTTAATTTGCCAAGATTTAATGAAGATTTAATGAAAATTTTTCACAAAAAACTGAGTGTGACAGAGCTGGTTTGGATAAAAACCAGTTCTGATAAACTTTAGTATTGGTTCAAATGTGGTTTTCAATAAAAGTCAGGTGGAACCCTCTGATCAGTATCTCAGTTCCCTCTCCTCCCTCTCTGCACTACCTGTTAGGGTCGAGCCCAGAATATCTATTAATGCTTAATTTGCAGGGTGAGGAGGAGTTCACTGGAAATTCCATCCTATTTCGAGTCTTTCCATCATCAAATGGAAAATGCAGCTGGAACTGCCCCACCCACTGCTCCCTCCCCTGGGAAAGGCTCCTCACTGATTCTCCTGCCCCTGCAGGGAGATCACTGGGGATTCCCTTCCCTCTTACACTGAAAAATCATTCCCATTCCACAGTGAAATCCATCTGGAGAACTAATTCTTTTTATACTTGCAGGACAAAGATAGGGCTAAATAACATTCTTTGAAATCTCCATCTTTCAATGTACAAAAATAGGGTTTAAGAACTGGTTCCTTCAGGCAGGGCAGCTGGAACTCTACTATTCCCACCCAAGCTGCCTTGCTTTCTAGGGGTAAAAAGATGGATTTGTGCCTTTGAAGAAGAGATTAAGGATAATTTTATGGAATTAAGGTGCTCTGTTCGGACTTACCAACTTTGGTTGTTGTGGGTTCAGAGTGGAGGGTGTTCACTGGCAGGTCTGAAGCCCCAGCTCGCTGGGATTTGGGGAAGGCTCTGAGGTTGCTGCTGACTCACCAGATTTTCCTCTCAGGACACTCGTGTTGCCTCCAGGTCCTTCTGGACTGGATCCTACTCCAAACCCAGACCCAACCGTTCCAAAGCGCCACCCAAACGCAGCCACAAGCCACTTGAAGAAACATCAGCCAGAACTTGACACAAAGGAAACAATCCCAAAGAAAGGAATGAAACAGTTTGCTGGAAACATCAGCCTGAACTCTACACACAGGAAAGGATCCTAAAGAAAGCTCTGGAGAAAGGAATGAAACAATTTGCTGGACAGACATTCAGTTTTACAGTCCTTTTGATATGATTTTTTTCTGTGAGGAAGATCAGACACAACTGTGCCCAGCCCTGGGCAGTAAAACAAAACACAACTGGTACAGAAATGACTTTTTTTTTTTGCTGCTGCTGTTTTTTGCTGTTTCAAGAGGGTTTTTTGAACACTCACATGTGTGTTGAAATACAGTTTCTTTAAATACAATTTTAAAATACTGTTTAAAAAAAGTGAAAAAAATAATAACAACAACAATAATAATAATAACACTAAGTTTGGCTTTCAGCACATGTTCCAGGCCACTGGAGAGACCCTCAAAGCTGCAAATAGTAAACACGGAACTGCACGTTTTCCTTGGGCATGATGCAGTGGGACAGACTGTTCCTACCATTGTCTTGAGCTCATTAAGGCAAAGTAAATTGCATTGTCAGTTTTCATCCCTTTAGTGTTGTAGGTCTGAAGGTTGTTCATGGGAACACAGGGAACGTCCTCAAACGCAGGCAGAGCCAACAGGGAGCTGGGCTGGGGATACACAAATCAGGGGGTTCTTATTGCATAGCAATAAAAGTATCTTTGTTTGTTTGTTTGTTTGTTTGTTTGTTTGTTCTGCAAATTGAGGTTCTGGATCCCTCCCTGGCCCAGCTGGGTTCTGCCCACCCACATTCCCGAGGCTCTCCTGATGCTCGTGATCCCACCAGGCTGAGGCTGCCCTGGGAGAGGCAGGGACACAGGGATGGCCCAGAATGTCCCTTTCCTATGAGCAGGGCCCAGGCAGGGCTGAGCTCCCCCCTGACACAGCCCCAGCTCCTGGGGGCAGCTCCACACCCTCCTGCTGCCAGACGACTTCCCAAGCCAATCCTATGGATTCATCCTGCCGTAAGGAATTCCTCCGAGTGTAAACAAGGCTTCAGACTTTAAAGGTGTCTCCCAAATTACAGGATGCAAATTTCTCTCTGTCAGACACTTTTACAGAGGAGGCCTCACCCATTTAATGCTGTCATATTCCCAGGGGGGAGAGCCATGAGGATTAGGATCTTCTTTCAACCAGACAGGACCAAAGTGTTTCAAATTAGCAGTTCGAGATGGGTTTGGCTTCCTCTCGAGTCCTAATTTAGATTTGTCACCCACAAATGATGGACTAAGTAGTTAACACCAAAGCTACTCATCTACAACCTACTGCAACGAAGGAGGCCGACAAGAAATCCTTCCAAGTCTTGATAATAATGAAGTTTTTACTACCTTTTACATGTTTGACTCCCACCACTCCTGAATCCTGGGGTAGGAGCCAAAGGGTATTTTATATAAAGTAAAGCAAAAGCTTATCAACTCTGCTGCCAGAGTTCCTTAGTTTGATTTTTTTTTTTTTTAGGATGGTTTAAAATTCATTTACAAAAGCAGAATAATAAGGTTTCTGTGAAAGAGACCTATATACAGTAACAGGACGTAAAGGTTTTGTGTATTACAGGAAAATATCCTTGAAGCTTTTATGACTCTGGAGTCTCTGGGACTTGGACCCTTGGAAACTAAGTTTATTCCAGTGCTGGGAAGCCAGCACTAGCTAGTAATAGGTGAGACAATGAAGCACGAGTTTGTTTCCAGAAGGAACCGAAACTGCCGTGTGTGTTCTTTTGGAAGGGAAAAAAAGAGACTTTTTAGGATTTTTATTGTGGAATTAAGTCCCGTAAGCCTGCTGGTGCCAATTTGTAAAGGTTGGAACTTCTTTGCCTCTTGCACTGGTCTCAGAGTGACACTGTCTGCTAAAAGTGCAGAAAGCTTGAAGAGTTTTACATTCTTCTGTAGTGCAATCCTTAAAAATCCCAGAGATTAGTGCCTGATCACTTTTGAAAAAAAGTAGACATTTTACCTAGCCCAGGGGTGCCAAAGTCCTTCTGGCCACTCCTACCTTCCACCTCAGAACACAGCTGCCCTGGAGTCAGGCCTTTCACCTTGGAAAAGTCCATTTGTGGCAACATTCTCCAGCCAAAAAAGTACAGGGGATGTTGTACTTCCAGCAGGAACTGCAGCTGGCCAGCTCCACCATCCATCCATCCATCCATCTGTCCATCCATCGCTCCGAGGACACCGAGTCAGGAGTTCCAACAACAAAGCTTGAATTTGGCAATCACAACTGGGTTGGCTGCACCCCTACGCTAGATTTTCTACCTAGTCTAATAAAGTAAAGCACCTTTGGATTAAAAAATACATTAAGCTTAACAGCAACTGGACGTCTCAGTTTTGCAGTTCGATCTCCGTCGCTCTCCATGGCTTTACAGCATCGTGGTGCCAGCTGGGGAAGCTCAGTCTGTGGAGTCCAGGCTTTCCGAGGGAGGGGCGTACTTCAGCCTGAACGTACCTGGGACAGGGACAGGGACACAGGGTTACACATCAGTCCCTCCCACGGCCTCCCAAACCAACCTGCTGCCTCCTCCCACGGCCTCCCAAACCAACCTGCTGCCTCCTAGCCGTGCAATGAATCGCTGGAGCTTGGCTGTGCAATTTTAGGGCTGGCACAATTTTGTTTTATGGAATCACAGGATCCCACAATGGTTTGGGTGGGAAAGGACCTTAAAGCCCGTCCAGTTCTAACCCTGACACCTTCCACTAGCACAGGGTGCTCCCCCAATGTCCAACCTGGCTTTGGACACTTCCAGGGAACCAGGGGTAGCCACAGCTTCCCTGGGCACCTATGCCAGGGCCTGCCTACCCTCACAGGAGGGTTTGAACAGCAATTCTTTATTTAGGTTATTGTGTTGGGAGGAAGGGAAGAGGATCAGAGATTTCAGTTTCTAAAATTCCAGGGGAACTTGCAATAATGACCAAAGGTGATCTGGCTGACAATGCAGAGGCAGCAACAGCAGTTCGGCTGCAACCTGTCCACAGCAGCTCCCTCCCTTCCTGGAGGTTTCTTCCCTCCCTAAAAAACAGTGCCAACCCCACAGAGCACACCCGAGGACCTCGTCTGAGTCCTCCTCATGGGACTGCCTAAAATCTGCCAATAGCTCAGACCATCAACTTTTAATAACAAAATATTTTTACAAGCCAGAGACTCCAAGACACCATCAGACCCCAGGAGCTGGTCTCAAGGCCACACTCTGGATTGGATCCTACTCTAAACCCAGAGACAAGCATTCCAAAGGGTCATCCAAATGCAGCCATGAGCCACTTGAAGAAACATCAGCCATAACTTGACACAAAGGAAACAATCCCGAAGAAAGGAATGAAAGGCTGGAAACATCAGCCTGAACTCTACAGCCAGGAAAGGACCCCGTGTGTCCCCCCAGCCCTTACCTTGCCGATTGAAATCCATGGGTGGCTGTTTGCAGTCCTGAGCTCTGTGCCCGCTGGCCCCGCAGTTGTAACAGGAGAGGTTCCCGTTTTTTTTGTGGCTTGACCCGTTGCCGTTGCCCATCATCCCCTGTGCCTGGTACACCCCGGCCGTGCCCGCCATAAAGTTCTGCATGGGGGGCACGGCGAAGGTGGACTGGCCGGCCATGACGGAGTCAGGGGCCAGGCCGCTGTTGTAGGCCGTGTGCACCACGGGGAACGTGGTGCTGCTGTTGTACTGCTGCGTGTTGATGTAGCCGTTGCTACACAGGGGGTTGAAGGGCAGGAAAGGGAAAGTAAACATGGAAGGTCCTGAAAAGGGGTGCTGGAAATAGTTGGCGTAGCTGACGGTCATGCCGCTGGAGCCGCAGTTGCCGCTGCAGCCGCAGGAGCTGCACACCATGCAGCCGGGGGGCTGCGGCGGCGGCTGCTGGTGGTGGTGGTGATGGTGGTTCTGGTTGGGGACGGGCACGCTCCCGGCCGAGCCGCTGCTGCTGCTGCTGCTACTGCTGCTGCTGCTGCTGCTGTAGAAGTTGTTGTCGGCGCCAGAGGAGAGCGTGGGGCTGGAGCTGGGCGCGGGGCAGCTGGGCAGGTTGGCCATGGTGGTGAAGGACAGGGACGGGTGGCTGCTGGAGGAGGCCGCGTTGCTGTTGGCGCAGAAGCTGCCCTGCATGGGCGCCACGGGCACGCTGCTCATGGCAGAAAAGGCAACTTTGGTGTTGGCTGTGTACAGAGCAGTCCGGGGGTTGATTATTGCAGGGGACACCGTTATTTGCATATTACTGGAGCAGGAAGTCTGTCCGGCCATGGAGGAGTCGGTGGGAAGAGACGACGACACCAGGAGTTTGATGGGCGGACGAGCCACGTGGAAGACTGTGCTGGACGTCACCGTGGCAGCCGTGCTCGTCTCCACTATGAGTCCTGGCTGCTGGGCTGGTTTGATCACTCTGTCCAGAGCGGAAGCGTGGACGACTTTGGTGCGAGGCCCAAAGTTCATGGTGGACGTTGGGGAGCTGCTCTCGGCACCCCCCGACAGCACCTGCAGGGGCTGGTGCGGCGAGGACGCGGACATGACATCCACCACGGCGTTCCCAAAGCCCTTCTCCATCTTGATGCTGCCCCTCGAGCCGGGAGACACTTTATTCCTTTCCTCCAAAGACAAGAGGGAGTGCACGGAGGACGAGAGCAGCTTCATGTCGGCGGAGCCGCGCTCGGGTTTGTGCACGGAGCCGAGCATGCGGATGGGGGCCATGTGTGAGGGGCTCGGGGACAGCATCTGCATGGGCAGCGCGTGGTGCCCGCCAGGGCCCGAGCCAGCGTCGTTCTGCACGGGCAGCACCTGGGCCGTGGGCCTGGCAGAGCTCGAGGGGAAATGGTTCAGCAGCATCACCGGCTTCTCCTTGTCCGCGGCGTCCAGGTGGAGCTCCAGGCCTGCGGAGAGAGGGGCGGTGAGGACAGCCCTGGGCGGGGCAGGGGGCGCGGCCGCGGGGCTCAGCTTACGTCTCTCGTTCTCCTCGGCGCTGTCCGAGCTCTCCTCCCGCGCCTGGATCCCCATGGGGCTGGAGCTGGAGCTGGAGTACTCGGAGGAGCTGCCCTCCCTGGGCAGGGGGTGGGCTGCCTGATCCACGTCCACTCGCAGCTCTGCGGGGACAGGGGACACGGAGGTGACACTGACAGCACCTCAGCAGGACACTGAGGCCATGCTCGGCATTTACAGGGACACATCACAGGTGGAACAGAGCGGCTGCCCATTCCCACCAGAGCCATGGGAAAATCGCATTTTATTACCCCCAGTAATCACCAAAATCAGACAGTTTGCTTGCTCCCCATTAAGCCAATGGCTTTTGGGAGATAAAGCTCGGGGAAGCAGCAGCACAGGAGTGAGGTGACCCTTGTGCAGGCACAGCTGGGCACAGGAGTGAGGTGACCCTTGTGCAGGCACAGCTGGGCACAGCAGTGTCCCCTGCTCCCCTCACCTGCAGCGTGGTTGCCCCGGAGACTCTGGATGGGCCCCACGTGGGAAGTGGGGGGAACCCTGGCCACCCCACTGCTGGTCACTGAGGAAGGTGTGGAGGGGTTTAGGCACCGTTTCTCTGACTTCTCCCTACAGGGTGATGGATGGAGAAAAGCATGAAGAGACAGAAACTGGCTAAAACATAAATAAATAAATCCATTTCTGAATGAACCCAAAGCAGACAAAGCCCAATGAACAATCCACTGCTGCTGTGCCCATTTCAAATGGAAACACTTGGAAATCACAGCAGTGCTGACCAGAACTGCCAGCAGTTAGGGCTGAACTATTTGCCATCTGATTACAGCCCTATGCTCTTATTTGTCCAGGGTAAAACATCACCAAACTCTGACTAAACTCTAAAATTCTGTCACATATTATGTCAGCACATCCCAAACCCAAAGAGAAAACAAACACAGCCCCAAGTTTTCCTTTTCCAAACAAACTCTGGAAAAACTAAGATTGCTGATAAACGCTGCCAAGGAGCTCTGAAAAATGGGCAGAGATTTGGATTTCTAATTGCTTTTTAAGGAACAGCAGTAGCTGCAGAATAAACACTTTCCTGTGAGTGGAGATGCAAAAACCAGGACAATCTGTTGCATCAGTGTCCCCAAAGGGCTGTCACAGCTGCCTGGGGTCACTGTGGGACACTGAGGCAGCTCCTGAAGTAGCTGTGCTCCATCCACATGGATGGGAGCCAGAAAATTGTCACTTGCTAGGGAAAAGAGGCCTGACTTTGGGAGTGCATCCCCTGGGCTTGCAAACCCAACAGCCCAGGGAAGCCCAAAATCTTTGCAAGAAATGTGATACAAGTTTAAAAACACCTAAACACAATGTGTGTATTTTATAGATTTAAAGATTTGGTATTCTTATCACAACCCTGACCAGGCAGCAGTAAACCAGAAAGTGCTAAATATTGTTCAGTAATGGAGATAATAATCATCCATATCTCCAGATGGGAATCATGGCAGGTTTGTGCTCTGGGAAGTAAAATTAGCATTTTTTGACCATAAAAGAAGTTCAGCCAGCCCTCACTTACTTCTCCAGCTCTAGTTGGGTCTTGAGCTTCTTCTTTGCTCCCATGGTGAGGGACTCAAACTTATTCAGATCTTCCTCAGTAAGACTCAGAAACTTGGAAAGAAAAAATATGTTTAGTTTTATACCCTGAAATATTCTTGTTCCCATTTTTAGTTAAGAGAAATTCCAAAAGCCAACTTTAAAACCATTTTTAAATTCAAAGAAAGTCTCTACTCCAGTTTTCAATTATAGTGTAAAAGGAAAGTGTGGGGGACAGACATGAAAGGAAGAAACCTGCAGATTTAATTTAATTAGATGTGTGCTTGTATTAACCAGTCACAATAAAGATGAAATAACTCGTGTACATATTCAAATAGAATTAAATTAAAACAGAACTTGGTGCTATCAGTGAATTTAAGGACCTTAGAAAATCACTCCAGTTTTCCCAGTGTGTCATTTACCACAGAAGTGGAGTAAAAATATACACCAATAGTAAATTTAATAATAAAATATAGAGATAGATACAGACATTTATATTATAATGTAATTAAAATGAAAGCCAGTGAAGTATGCATAATAATATTTGCTTTTTAAAAATACAGTGGAATATATAGAGTTTTACTACTTTATTAAAGAAAAAAGAACCACAGTATATTTCACTTCTTATAATGAAGAAAATTAAATCAGAAGCCTCTGGTAAGAGACTGAAATTAAATCCATAAAATATTCCAAAGCAGCACAAAGCTGAGCCCAAGCCCTCCCTCCACTGGAGGGCGTTCCAGGCCAAAAGACAGAGGACAAGGAATCTCCCACTGGAGCAGGGAAAATGCTCCAAAACCTCATTGAGATCAAATCCAGCACACACAGGTGTGATCTGGGACTCTTGCAGTGCAAAGACACATGTGATGATTTTTCCACAGGAATTTCTGCAGGAAACAAACCTCACTCACTCATGTTCATATTCATGCCACGAGTCTCTGAAAATTTAGTTCTTAAAATGAGGATAACCAAATATTTTGGGAGAAACATCAATCAAGAAGCAGAAATCAAGAAAAATCAATATATTTAGGTATCTGCAGCACACAAAGGGAAGTTCAGGGAGCCAAGCAGAGCTCCTGAGGCAGCATCCCAGCTGGATCTCCAAGCACTCCACGAGGAAGCCTGGGAGAAGCAGCAGCTGTTGGACAGCCCCGGACACAACACAGAGTGAGAACAGCAAGAAGGTTTTCATCAATTCATTACTGCTTTCACAAAGTGAAAACCTCCCCAGCAAGTACCAGAAACTGGTGTGACCCTCAGTGCAGATTTCCCAGCCTGGAGAAGGTGGGGATAACTCAAAGCTGCCTGCTCCCCTCCACGTCCTGCCCTACCTTCTCCATGGTGAGCTGTTTGAAGACGGGGTAATACTTGTGCAAGCGCAGCTTCCTGAGCCAGTCCAGGATCCCGTTTTGCTCCTGTGTCTGAGGGGTTTGGGGGCTGGAAGACATCAGCATGGCAGGGGAGGAGCTCTCCAGCTGGGAGCGGTATCCCAGCGCGGAGCCGGCACCGCCGGAGTGCGCGCAGTGCGCCAGGGACACCGGGGCAGCGCCCGAGTGCGGCACGTGGCTCTGGGAACTCTGAATTCCAGCCACCCCACATATAGGTCTGCAAAACAGGAACAGGGCTGGGGTTAGTTGGATGAGCTGTGACACCCAGAGATCAGCCACAGAAATCTGGAAAAATTCACAGAAATTCTGGGAAAAACCACCCCAGTTGGAGCCAAGGTATGGATTTGTAGCTGCCCTGCTCCACAGCTCTGTAACAAAGCACTTCTGGCAAAGGGTGAAGCTGATCTCCACCTAAACAGAATTTTCCTTCAATAATTTCCTTCACTAATCACAGATCAGAAATATTCTGCTGCCTCTCTGTGATTTAAAAAAGCTTGACAGAACAGCCTCTGTATTATTAAAAAGAAGTAAAGATGCCCAAATATAATCCCATGGAAATTTTTAATCTTTCCATATGGAAGCCACAATACTGGCTCCTTAAAGAGGGTCTGGGTTTTGTTGGAGGACATGAAAATTGCCTTTTAAGATAATGAGTTTAAACAAGATAAATATTTCACCTTCCAGATGTTCCCAGCGTAGTTCCTACTTTATACAGGGAGGGGTTGCCAGGATCTGCAAACAAGGAACAGAGTCACAAATGGCATCAGTTTATGAAATGCAGTACAAAAAAAAAATTTTTTTAAACTTTATTTCAACTCACTTGAGCTCTGAAGTTGCTGTGAGGGAGATGACGTGCTGAAGAACTTCCTGACGTGGTCGTTTTTCACCACATGGGAAGGGAACGGGGCCAGGTACCTGCAGCAAACAAAGGCCCTGCTCTGTTAGAGCCTCCCAAATCCATCAGATTGCACTCTGGACAACACACTTGGAAATCAGATTGGAAATTGAAAAGCTGAAACACACCATGCCATTCTGAATTCTGGAAATTTATGGATATTCTTATTTTTAATACCAAACCCTGTTACCCTGGGGTTGTTTTCACTCTGGTGAGTGTTTCAGCAAAGACCCCTCATTCAGCAACCCTGAACACTCCTAAGGCAGAAAATGTTCAAATGTAAACTTGAACATTGCCTTTCAAATGCTGGAACCTGAGGAATATAAAATAGAGATGGATCTGTTATTGAATTTCCTCCTCTTGGAGATAAACAGCAGATGCAGAGTCTGGCAGTTTAGGGCAAAACTTCTGTCACGTTTTCCCTGTGCCTCTTTTAAGGGAAAAAAGCCCTTTAACAGCATTCCAGCTCCTCCAGGGAGCTGTGGGACAAGGGATGGAGGGGCAGGACAAGGAGGGACAGCTTTGAGCTGGAAGAGGATGGATTTAGATAAAATATTGGGGAGAAATCCTTCCCTGGCACAGGGTGCCCAGAGCAGCTGTGGCTGCCCCTGGATCCCAAGGCCAGGCTGGACACTGGGGCTTGGAGCAGCCTGGGGCAGTGAAAGGTGTCCCTGCCATGGCAGGGGTGGGATGGGATGAGCTTTGAGCTCCCTTCAACCCAAACCACTCTTGGATTCCACCAAAAAAATCCAATTTCCCAAAGCTTTGCACCTCGCACACGCAGAGGTGTTTCCCAGCTGGAAACCCCAGAGTTCAGGGCTGAATTTCACAGCAGAGCAGCACCTTGGAGCAGCCTCTCCCCTGCTGCAGAGCTGCAGTGAGCCCTGGCAGGGCAGGTGCTGCTCCATTAACCCAGATTTGCAGAGGCTGCTGTTCCCAAGCAGGCACACACATTCCCTGCAGCCTCCCAAAGTCTCCTTGGAGCACAGCAAGCCCTGGGAATGCTGCCTGCCATGAAAAACAATCCAGCCTTGCACCTGCTGGCTGCTGCCTATGGAAAACCAACATCCACCATGGCTTAGGGAAAAAAAAAAAGTGGAAAGGAGAAGCTCTAAGAAATAATAAATAATTAATATTTTAAAGTGTCATTTAATTTTATAATAATAACATATTAGGATCAGAATAATACTAATATTACAATAATCTTGTTTTGTGTAGATAAAGACAGTAGAAGCTGAAAGGAATTTGAGTCACTCCTATTTTCTTAGGAAAATCATATTTAGAAAGAGAAACCTGATGTGATCTGCCACAGATTATGACACTAAAAATATACTTTATATTAAATAATGGCCAGATGATTTGTGATAATTTAAGGAAGTACAAGGTAAGACTTCAAAAAATTTCTTAACTGTTAAAGGCTTCCAAAAATGTAATCTTTTAATAAGAGCTAAATACATACCTAACTTTTAAATATTAAAGTAAAATAAACACCTCAATAAAATGACAACCTAAAATGAGAAAATAAAAACTCTGTGAAAGGGGAGAAAAAATCCCCACAACCCATTCCTCAGTACAGATGGGTGAATATTCAAGCTTCTATTTTTTCCTGAGTTTTGGTTGTTTTAAACAATTCTGGTTATTTTTGAGTCCAAAACAAACTTTTGCAAAGCCAGTGATCCTCTACTTGTTCTTCACAAGGAATGAGGAAATATCAATTCTCCAGCTTAAAAAAGAATATTATTACCATCTGTATTTCTCAAGAAAGAATTCCTGAAAAATTGTTATGCACTGAAATTAATGGAACATCCAGGAAAAAAGCTTAGGATCAGGCTCTAATTTCTTTGAAGTAATTTAGAATATGGAGATAATATTTCTATTTCCTGGGGTTTTTTTCTTTTTCTCAGTGAAAGAAGCCCAGTGTCAAGATAAAAACCCCACAAGATCCCAGCATACCTCAGGTCTGATTCCAGGTCCATGTGGTTCCGTTCCAGGTAAAAGGAATCTGGACCAGCTAAGCAGGGAATGAATTTCTCCAAGTTTTCTTCTGGATATAGCTGAGACAGCTAAATGGGGAGGATATGAAAAATTAAACTTGAAAAGTTTTGTTATTTCTATGAGGTTCAGGCCATTGCCTGTTATAAATCAAATATTTTATGAAATTCAATCTGAATTATCTTGGCACATTTTGAGAAGTATCATTGAACAAAATTAGAGAGAGGGACAAAACATTTTTTTCCTTTTCAAGGTGTTTTTCTTATTGTCTTTACCTTTGAAATGAATTCAGTCACTTCAGCAGAAGATTTGGTTACCAACGTCACCGAAGAATCAGACCACAGGACCTTGGGGAGGAGCAAGAAGCATTTGCTTTAGTAATTAATTTAATTTGGTTCCTCAAAATCCACTCATTGGTATCAACTCTCCCTCACAGATGTTGTGATGGGTGACAGCAAGAAGGAAACACATTTTTTATGTGCACAAGGACAAAATTGCTGCCCAATTCTTGCTGTTTTTACATTTATCAACTGCTCTGGGTGCTTGGAAAAGCCCTCAGAGCTTACACAGCCCTTACACCCTGCAGACATCCAGAGTTAAGCAAGCAACCACGGAGTAATGGAATTTTTTCCCCTCATTATTGTTAAAGAAAACAGCTGGTTTGTAGGATCTGCTTTCCAACAGGAACAGCTCCCCCCACACAAAGCTGCCTATTGCTAATTAATCAACTCCATATGCCAGAAAAATTGAGAATGGCAGCAAAAATCCAGGCAAAACCCTCCTGCAGCTCCTGCTCCAGACTCCATCTTGTCCATGCTCTAAAAAAAGGGAATATTCACTATTTCTGCCCACACAAACAAGCCATGACACCCTTGGATATTGAAGCATTTATTCCTTGGGAGATGAGGTTTAATGAAGCCAAAAATCAGGATTTTTGGAAAATCAGCATGAGACAGGCCAGGGGTGAATCCCTATGGATCCAAAATATCCATTGGAGCATCTGGAGGCAGCTGGATCCAGGGGGAAGGAGCTGGGTGGGAGTTTGGGGATCACAGAGCAGCCTCTCACATGACATTCGTTTCAATGACAACTCCAAACATACACAAAGTTTTTCCAGCCATCCAAACGCTGCCAAAATGAGTGGGGAGAGGAGAGGATTTCAAAATATATTACATAAGGGAGGAATTTCCTCTCAGCAGAGCTGTTATACAAAAAAAAGGGGGGAAAAAGAAGACAGAAACTTGAGCAGTTTTACCAAATTTGTGGGTTGGTTTTTTTTAAGTTTGTGGTAAATATTTATTTTTTTTTTAATTCACAAAGAATTTCAGAAAGTACAGGAAATATTCTCTTTTTTTCTAGTTCTGTAATAACTCAACAACTGTCATGACTTCTGTTTAAACTTGAATTTTCAATACTTATAAAACAATAATGTGAACTGTAAATGGGGGGAACAATAGCACTACAAACACTAAACTGCTCCATCCATTGACCTGCTATTCCCAAGCTCCTAAACAAAACAAAACCATTCCATAATTGGGTTTTTAACCCAGCAAACAGCAATTTATCAACTCAGCTGAAGTCTCTGCTCTTCCCTCAGTTCAAGCTGTTGAGGCAAACACTGGGTACAGTAATTTCTGTTATTTATAGAAAAAATTGTAATAGGAAAAGAAGTTTCACGAGATCTTAATTGGAGTGGAGACAACTGCAAGCTTCATACAGAGCTTGAAAAGCCCTCGGAAAAATCCTGTCTGTGACTGATGACATTTGGAACAATTGGGGGATTCAGCAAATTTGGGACATTCTCCATGAATCCAGCCCTGCAGAGGTTAATGCTGCCAAAATCCCAACAGATGCTGAGGAGTTTTAAGGAATAACTTGGTGAAAGTCGTGGATAATTGGGTTCCTTCTGGTTTCTCCTTTTCTCACCCCCTACTTTGTCTCATCAAACAAACCAAAGCTGTTTTCTGGGCTGTGCATCCCAAATTTTGGAATACTTTACTCCAGTTTGTCAGCTGCTCAGCAGCACCAATGCCCCAGGTTCCAGGGGATGAACAATGAACTCATCCCTGCAGTGGGATGGGAGCAAACCCAGGCTACAGCAGGGGGAAACTGAGCCACACTCATTCCACTGCCCCCACTGCCACTCTGTGCCACAGCACTGCTCCCACTGCCACTGTCAGTGCCACTCTGTGCCACAGCACTGCTCCCACTGCCACTGTCAGTGCCACTCTCTCTCTGTGCCACAGCACTGCTCCCACTGCCACTGTCAGTGCCACTCTCTGTGCCACAGCACTGCTCCCACTGCCACTGTCAGTGCCACTCTCTCTCTGTGCCACAGCACTGCTCCCACTGCCACTGTCAGTGCCACTCTCTCTCTGTGCCACAGCACTGCTCCCACTGCCACTGTCAGTGCCACTCTCTGTGCCACAGCACTGCTCCCACTGTCAGTGCCACTCTCTCTCTGTGCCACAGCACTGCTCCCACTGCCACCCAGGCCAAGCTGCCTCCAGCTCACACAGCACTTTCAGACCATGGTGAAATCCCCTTTCCAGTCAGCTCCCCCAGCTTTTGCTCCACTGAGGTTTCCTTAAGTGTAGGAATGAGCCCCCTGTTGATGGAGTGATTCAATTACTCTTTGTCTGCTTAAAAAGGCAGAAAGCCCAGAAGTTTCTCTCCCAAAGAAACCTCACAGCACCTTTGGGACTTCACCTCAAACCTGGGGCTGCCAATTGGACAGAGGCCAAAATGTCCCACCTAGCTAATTCACTAGAAAAGGAAGAGAACAAAGGAAATATTTGCCTTTGTGGGATGTTCTAGCAGGAGCAAGAACCTCTTGCCCCTAGCTTGGTTCTTCTCTGTAAGAGTTTGTTATTTTGCCTTTTTATCAAACCTTTTTCTGTTTCCAGCACTGCCTCAGAAGCCATCCTGCTGATTTTATGCTGTTTGGGGTAGCTGGGCTATCTCAGGTGTGATGGGTTCCTATGAGAGCTCCAAGAGAAACCCAGCACTCATTGCCCTGAAGAATTCCCAAAGCTTTTCTGTACTCCCCAACCTTCTGGAGCCACATCCCACCAGAGACTCCCTCCCTGCCCCTTTCCAGCAGCTGTGCCCTCAGAGCCCACATTGTTCTCTGTCCAGATTACGACTGAAATTCCCTCTGGTTTCTGCATTCCAGCAGAAGAATGAACATTGGATGTAGATATGGATAATATCCTGTAAGGGTGGCATCATATTTCCCCCTAAAGAAACACTGCCAAAATTTCCTGCATTAAAATGTTTTTTGGGGATTTTTTTGCCAATCCCCACCTACCAACCTCTGCATCATCCACAGCCATTTATGACTTTCAAATCATTGATTAAAAGCTATCAGTCCCAAAGGTGCTCTGCTTTCACAAAGGATTTTTGGGATCTAACAATAAAATTTGAAAATTTCCTCAACTCCTCCTTAGGTTTTATCCTCCCTTCTTTTACAGGAAAGGAAACCCAAACTTACCTCAAAGGAATACTCAACATTTCTTTCATTCTTCTTGTGTGCCAGCCCCTTCAATTCCACTTTTTCAACACTCACTATGGAAAAACAAAGAGAGAAGAAGAATGAGGAGGATATTCCTAAATACAGACAGAAGTGATGACTTTTGGGAAGTGCCAGGCCCTGTTTTGAGAGCATCCCATGACCTGTGGAGGTGCTCCAGGTGCCCAGTTCCAACTTCCTCCCTCAGGAATGTTGGTACCACCACTTCATGCTGTTTTCCAGACTTGGGAAAGTTTCATTCCAAGCAGTTTCAACCCAAATAATCCACTCCAAGCAAAGCTCTTACCACCCCACTCATCTCTGTAATAACACACATGGAATTATCTGAATAGCATCAAGGAACAAACACCATCCGTGCCAGGGGAACTGGCATGAGGAAGAACTCTCCATGTTTTCAGGGCCTGGCTTTACAAGTTCAGTGTGGTTTCATGGCTCTGTTCACATCCTGACTCCTCCCTTCCTGCAGCTTCACAGAAAAAAATCACTTGGAATAAGGTGCAAGTAAAAGCAGGATCTGAGTGTGGAAAGGATGGAATGCCAGCACAGGTCACCTTACACATCAGATATTTGGTGTGCTGAGTTCTGGGAGACTCCCACTTCCCAAGACACCCAGATAAGAATTCACCATGAAAAAACTTTATTTCATCAACTTTCTATTCTCTTATAAATTCCTCCTGCCTTTTGACTGCACTCATGGGGATACATACATGAATTTTTTCCTACAAAAAGCCAATTTACATTGGCTTAAAACTTCAAAAGCAGAATTATCCCAACCAAAAGTCAGTAAAATTTCACTTGTGAGTGCCAGTGCCCAAAGGGACAGGTGCTATACCTGCTGTGTGTTCACTGAGCAGTCCTCACAAGCAAAGCCCAGAATTCTGTTACTATTTCCACAGAATCCCCATTTACAAGCTGTTACCCTGTTTTCAGCACTATTTATTATTAACTTTTTGTTATCAGGAAGACTCAACCCAATGCTTATCACATGGAACTCCCTCCTGAGTGCCCAAGAAAACAGTGCAGTGAAATTACAGCAGCACCATTACAACACCTGCCTTGTGTCACCTCGCTTGTCCCTGTCCCCAGGGAGGCTCCACCCAAGCTTGAGTTCCCTCTGTTTCCCAACAGCTGTGGCCTGAAGGTTCCATTGAGACCTTCTAAATTCTTTTATTGTGTCCTCAGAGAATCCCAGAGTGGTTTGGGTGGGAAAGGACCTTAAAGCCCATCCAGGTCCAACCCCAACACCTTTCACCATCCCAGGTTACTCCAAACCCCATCCAGCCCGGCCTTGGGCACTGCCAGGGATCCAGGGGCAGCCTCAGCTGCTCTGGGCACCTGTGCCAGGGCCTGCCCACCCTGCAGGGAACAATTCCTGCCCAAAATCCCATTAAATCCACCCTGTGGCAGTGGGAGCCATTCCCTGTGTCCTGTCCCTCCATCCTTGTCCCCAGTCCCTCTCCAGCTCTCCTGGAGCCCCTTTAGGGGCTCTGAGCTCTCTCTGAGCTTCTCCTCTCCAGGTGAGCCCCCCCAGGTGTCCCAGCCCTGGAGCAGCTCCCTGGGCTCCTCTGGACTCATTCCAGCATTCCTGACTGGCAATCCCAGAGCTGGGCACAGCTCTGCAGGTCCTGCTCATTTACAAATGTTAGTGTTGTCACCTGGGTCTTGGCTGCTTAAAAATCTCTTATTTAAATTTTATTTACAGTGAAAATTCTGAAAGCCCCCCAAATTCAGCTCTACAGATGTTTGTGGCTGTTTTTACATGGAGAAAATGAACATTCCTGTTCTGATCCTCCTCCATGTAATTCCCAATTACAATGACATCAATCCCTGGGCTTAGCAATAATGTCAATTCATTACTTACTGCTTTCTCCTGCACATTCTGCTTTTTGGAGAGGTTTGTTCCTTTCAAAAGATTTCACTGGGCTCCTCTCACGCTTCTGAAATGATTTTGTGCCCCATGCTGAGCACCACAGGGATAAATCTGCTCACCAGACATTGCTGAGCCATCCACACAATATTCAGTGGTATGAAGGTTTGAACATGAAGATTTGAAAAGGTTAATTAAAAAAAAATCTACCTCAGTACATTTATTTGAGAGAACTCAGGGCCCCCTGAGTTGTGATCACAGCTAAAATAAACTGAATATTGATTGGAATTGTGAGTACTACAGGATCATAATGAGAAAGAATGTGTAAAATGGGTGTTGAGAGGGGGAATGTGGTGAAGCAGCTGAAGGATGAGCAAATAACTTGCAGAAATCCTGGTGTCAACTGCTGCAACATCTGGTTTTGAAAAACACAGCCTGTGTTATGCAACATTTGTTGTTTATAGCAAACCCAGCATCACTTTGCTGCAAGTGTTCTTATCATTTGGCATTTCTAAAGGATTCAAAGCCCATCTCTTCCAGACATTCATTTTTCATCTCCAGCAATTGCAGCAGAATTGGATTACTCAGAGACATAAACCCAAGCTATTCCTGTTTTACTCTGTGGGTTAATGACAAACCTTAAATCACCCCTGGATTTGGTGGTGCTGACAGTGCCACAACCTTTTCCTGCTCAAAGTCTGAACCTCCCAGTGAATAAAACCCACTGCAGTGAATTTATCCTGGAAAAGGACTGCAATTAGAAAAATGGACCTTTAGGTAGAGATTTCTGCACTGATCCTGTAAGATGAGCTCTGTTCTAGAGCAGGAAATGCAGTTCCTGTCCTGGACAGGCTTTAGGGACAACCAACTGGATAATTCCTCATATCACACAAAGAGCTCCAGGAATTTTCTCTCAGCTACCTAAAATATCCTGAAAAACATCATCTGCCTGAAGAAATCTTGTTTAATTTATCAAGTTGTATGTTTGTGTTCTGTAGCCTCTCACCTACTCTGTGTGTTGTTTAACTTCTGGTTGGTTTTATTGAAATAACCTTCCTAAACCTGCCCTGAAGCTTTACTTTATTCAATCAGTGCTACAGAACTCCAGAAGAAAAGGTGCCATCCACCAAGTACAAAGGGAAGAAAAAAAGAAAGAGATTTTTATTTACTGCTTTTACTCTCAAAAGCTCAAAGAGCTGACTCTACCCAGTACCCCAATAAATGAGTCCAGAGCAGAAAAACCTCTGTACAGAATTAAGGACACATGATACTGATGGCTTTTCAGGATGCTGAATCCAGCAAAACTCCAATTTCTCAACCCAGGGGACACAACAAGTTAAAGTTCCTAATTCAGGAGATTCCCAGAGTATATTACATGAGGCTTTCTGCTGTGGAGATTTATCCAGAAATATCTGGGAAATTGCAGCAGGTGAGTGCAACAGCTGGATGGGATCCCCAGGAGAGGGGGACAGGAAAACAAAGGGGGTTGGAGAAGCTCAGGGTGCAGAAGCTCCATCAGGGCTGTGGCACCACCTGCCAGGACCTTCCAGCATCATCCCTTAAGGGCTTTTTAAAATTATTATTATTTGCTGCTTTCTGTGAACACAAGAGCAGCATTTCCATGTAGTTTTGGAGTCCATTTCAGGGTATCCACATGGAAGGCTGAGTGTGGAACCCTCCAGCCCTGAGGCACAGCCAGGACAGCAGCGATGTCACCGATGTCACCTCGTGTGCTGCTCCAGCCCTGCCTCCCACCCTGCCCCAGAGCCAGGGAAAGCAGCCAGGAGCCTGCAGACATTGTATTCAGCTCTGCTTCCCTACTTTTCCTGTTTCCTGGGGGCTTTTCCCCTGTTTTTTCCTATTTTCATATTTCCTATTTTCTGTTTTCCAGCTGGGGATTTTCACCCCTTTGGCTGATACTGGAGCATTTCTCATCTGCTCACTCAGTGCTCCTGGGAAGGGACACACAATTCCCTCCCTCTGCTCACACCAGGTGTTAAATCCTCTGGATTTCTGGTTTCTCTCTCCAAAAAAAGCAGGAGCTTGGATCTCCTCCCCTTCCCAAAATGTCAGCAGAAACACAAAGCAAAAGGGCAATTCCAACCCTTCAGGATTTGCCATTCCTGGCTGGAAAAGGTCAGGGTAAAACCTGCTCTGGATGTGGGCAAGGGCAGAAGAGACATTTTGAGAAGCCACATCAATCAGATATTGATCTTTTAATAATTCCCTCTTTACAGCTGCTGGATCCATCCTAATAAAAGGATTAGATAGATTAGTGCCTCAGCCCAAACTGAGAATTTTGTGCTCCTCCTGAAAATGTAAAGTAAAAAAGTAAAGTAATTAAAGATAAATCAGGAGTGTTGATTGTGGCCCAACCCTTTTCCAGAAAATCCAATATTTCCCCACTCCATACCTAGAGGATTTCCTTTGATGAAATCCCAGGATGCAGGGTCAGTTTGGGTGCGACGTACCATGGAAATGCCACTCCCCAAATGGCAAAATCTGAATCTCCTGAAACTGGGTTGAACATTTTGGTTTGTGGTACTTGACCAAAAACAGCAGAAAGGCTGGAAGTTATTTGTAAATAATAAAAAAAAACTAGGTAAAAAAACCCCCACAACAACAACAACAACAAAAACAACAAAACAAAAATAAAACCCCAAAACAAACAAAAAACAAACAGAAACCACCAAAAACTAACAAACAAAAACCCTACGTTAAATCCTTCCTATAGGAGGCCATAATCATAAATGAGGCCTCTGCACTGAAAGATTTATTACATTTTCTTTCATGGAAAGAGGGATCAAACCATGACAAGCAACTGAGTTTGTGTTGAAAAAGTGGAACAAAAGGGACCTCATAAAATCCTTCCCACATCCCTGTTTACACAGAAGTGGGCAGAAATGCAGCAGCACCACTTTCACAAGGCATCATCATCTCCTCTTTGTGCTGAAGCAATGCTTCCAAAGCAGCATTTCCCAATTCCTGCTGCCCAGCAGATGCCAAAATCTGGGAACAAAATCCCACAGAGGCTCCCCACAAACCCACCAGGATTTATATTCCCATATACACAGGCAGGAGGGAAGGAAAACACAGAAAAGAATTTATTTGCTCCATGCAAAGCACATTCATGGCAACAAAAGAGCAGAAATTAAAGGGGTTTGTGGGCTTTTTGTTTGGGTTTTTTGACTGCTTATAAGTATCAGCTTAAGAGAGGGGTTTTTGGGTTGTTTTGTAGAAAACTTCCTGCTTTCACTTTTTAAATCTTTCTAATGCTTTTTATCCAGGCTATGATAAAAATTCAGGATCCCCTCTTGTTCCCAGCACGGACACTGATCCTCCTCTGCACAAACACACAAGGACTGAGTTTTCTCATCACCAAATTTGATTTCCCTTTCTCCTACTCCTCAAAACTTCAATTATTCTTTTACTAGAATAATGGAGGCCTGAGGAAAACCTGCAGAATCAAATATTAGGGTTTGAATCTGTAGGATGAGAACTGAGATTTAAATGTGATCAGCATCTTTAGGGTGCCAAGAAGTTGGTGTGGGTGCTATCCCAAGATCCCTGAGGCTGGAAAAGAGCTCCAAGGCCATCAAACCCAAGCTGTGACAGATCCCACCTTGACACCAGCCCAGAGTGCCACATCCAGGGATGGGGACTGTCCCAGGAGCTCAGATCATTGTGTTTATTTACTGAAACTCCTTTAACAAACCACAGAATGACAATATTATCTTCTAACAGATATTCTAACAGATCTTCTAATATTATCTTCTAATTATCTGATCTGTCACTAAAGGCTGGCGCTGCTGAGTGTCCCTGAGGTGATTTCAGAGGAAAATTTCCCTGGAAGAGCATCCCAAAGCTTCACTTCCAACTTCCAGCCCTGCACCCAGCAGGCTCTGAACACTCAATATCTGGAGAGGATGGCACTGAAACCATTCAAGCTGAACTCTGCTCCGTTCCCCAGCCAGCAAAAACACCCCTTGGTGTGTCCGTGACACATTGACAGCTGCACAAACTCCCCAGAGATCTCTGACCTGCACCAGCTGATGGGCCAGAGTCCAGAGCAGCAGCACAGGAGTGCTCAGGTGCAGGAACTGCTCCAAACCACCAAACACACCCTGGCATGGAACTGCAGCAAACAATTAAAGCATCATTCACTTCATTGACAAGCCATGGGCTTGTCTGTGGAGACAGCAGAGGGGGAAACGCTCCCACTCAACAGCATGGAGAAGTATTTCAAATATTGAGGGAAAACAGGCAAAGAAACAAATGTTTCTTCTTGAAAATCATCTTACTTTGCTACTTCTAGAAAAGTCAAAAGTAGGAATAGATGAAGCAATTCTATCTGCTGCTCAGTGCATTGAGTTGTCACGTGAAAATGACCTTTTGTTATTATATTAGTGACATCTCAGACTTCTCCAGAAGGATCATCTATAAAGATATTAACCTGTTTTCACATCCTGCACTGGTTATGGATGGAGAAAACACCATGTGAAGAGGCCTAATTTGTACAATGAAGTGATCTCAAATACTTTCTGCAAGTAAATAATACTTAAATTGAATGTTAAATACTTAAATGTTAAATACTTAATGTTAAATACTTAAACTGAATGTTTAGATTGAAAACAAAAAATTAAATTTTAAATTATTGAAGTTCTACAGTAAAGGGAAGATACAATTCGAGTTGGACTCATTTGGATCCTGCTCAGCCTCAAAACAACATCCACCATCCAGTTTTCTGCTGCTATCCTTTAAAACTAAAAGGGAATGAGCAGACAACAGTTTTTCCATGGAAAAGGAAAGTGCAGCTGGGAAAAACCTTGTAAGCAAACAGAACAGTTTCACTACTTAGCAAGAAAATCTTCTGGCTGGCTGCTCCTCAACAGGAAAACCCTGGAAATTAAAGTTTCATGGACATAATGAAAAATTTCTGTCAGCAAGGAAAGCTCTCAGATCTGGCATTTTCCTGTGTAAGATAAATTTCTTCTCTGAAAAATAAGGGTTCTTCCAATGCACAGAGTATTTAAGATCCAAACCAACACCCCCCTCCACCAGGAGTTCAGGTGACAAATCAATGCTGCTTTAATTGAAGAGCAAGGCTATGAAGTGCAATATTCCACAGGAAAGAATAATTCCAGAGCTTTTTTGAAACCCCAGGCCATGAGCTGAGTGTTGGCAGCCCAGAGCAGCAATAACAGGCTGGGATTGTATCACTCACCCCAACCAAACCAGGAGTTCTCATGTCCCTGCTATTTCCTCACTTTGGCTGATTTAAGCTGCCAACTAAGTGACCTTCTTATGTTTCTCCAAAACAGATATTTAAAATTAAAAAAAAAAAACCTATATAGCTCAGCTTTGAACTGAATTCATGCAATTTTGGAGTAATCCTGAATGATCCTGTCAGCACTTCAGCCAACCACAAAAGTCAATCAGCCTAAAGATGGTTTGTGCAAATTCCCTGGATTCAAAAGCTTCCCAAAAGCCCAAAGTGCCTGTGCTGGAGGCTGGAGAAAGCTCCCATCTGGACAGGAAAATGTAAAACCCTGAAGAACCACTCAGCTGCTCTGAAAGAATTGAGAATGGCTTCAAGCACTGTTCTGAAGGGTTTTCTGCCCAAATCCTTGAGGCCACTTTGCATCCCTGCTCCTCCTGCCATGGCCACTGAGCACACAAATGCCTGATGAGTTGTCTTTTTTTTAATTTTCTGAGACTAGAAAAAGCTTTTGCAGAATAAAGTACCCAGCAAAGGCTGCTGGATTGGCCTGAATTTGAACACAAACACAAACCACTGGGCAGGTGCTGGGCCTGGGAACATCCCCAGGATCTGCTGTGAAATGTGGAATGGTGCTCTGGGTGCAAAAATTGTGTACAGAGCCAGAAAAGGCTGCAGGAGTTTAGATCAGGGACAACCCAGCAATAAATTCCTGAATTGCAACAGCTTTAACCAAGGATGGATGCAGCTCTTTGGGATATCAGGCCAAAAGGAGGGGAAAAGGAATCCTGAAGGATGGGATTTGATACCACGGCATTTTCAAACATGGTTTTAGGTAAATATGTGCAACACTGAAGGTTTAAGGATATTCTACAACAAATTCAGAGAGATCAGCCACAGTGGGGATCAACACGTGCTCAGGTTCTGTGCCCTGTGGGCTCCAGGAATTCCATTTGCACACTGCATTTACTGCAACTGCAGCTGATCAACTTCTTGCACACAAGTGAGCTGTGTAAGTTTTGGATGTAGCTCTGGACCTCATTTGCTCACTGACTCATTTTCTTCTCCCAGTTAGCTCAGAAACATGGAAAAAAATTCCTGCAAAAGTGAGCAAAGCCCCAGAGCCTGGGCTGAAGGGCAGCTCCAGTAACCATTGACATCAGCCTTGCACAGAAAATTTAAATAAGCAGGCTGCCTGTGTTGAATTTATCTAACAAAAACATCTCTGAAATCAAGAGAAATGTTCAACTTTGGATATAAATAATTTTACTTTCTGGGTAAGCAAGCTGCAGTTGTATATTTAGTCTGGTTTTATCTGATGGAGTGCTTATTTTATTTACTATTCTTAGAGCACTTTTAAACAAAATGTTGGCTTTGTTTCTCATTCTTAAGAGGAGCTTTGCTCATCATAGAGAAATCTCCTGCTTTTCCCCAGAAAGGATTTTCTCTGGCACATAAAATTCCCTGAGCCCCCTCAAACCCAAGGTGAGCCTCATGATTAATTCTGATCTAAAAGTTGTATTCACCTACAAAAATCACACATGCAAAGTCACTCTCCATGGAAAAACTGACAGAAAACTTTCAATTTTTTGCTGAAGTGCAGCAAAGCCCAGAAATCCAGACTCCCCTAAACCCCAAATATCCCAACCCAGCTGAGCTGAGGGCTTTGAAGTTTGAGTTCTGCACGGAGCAGCTGCTTCCCCTGAGCTCAGAGAGGGGATTCCAGCCTCAGAAAGGAAACCAGGCAAAAAGTGACACATTGAGCTGGTCCCCACAGCTGGGGACATGAGCTGGGGCTTGCTCTGAAGTGTGGAGCAGTGTCCTAAATACCAATGGGCAAACGGAGTCTCACAGCAGCACCCAGGGAAATACAAAGCACCTTGAACTAACCACAAACCACCTTGGCTGGCGGTGAGGAAAATGGGCACTGAGCTAAAGCTGTTACTACCCATTAGCTTCCCTCCCTAAAATCACCCAAGATTTTACTCACTTCATGATTAAATAAAGATTTTAGACCACTCAGCTAATCACAATCTCTGTTGCTCTATTAAAACACCCCACATGAACCCAACCCCAAGTGCATCTGAGGAGGATTTGCCTGGCAGGATTTCAGCTTGGAGTGCCCCATATATAAATATACATTTCTCCAGCACAGGGCTGTTTGTTTTGCAGCCTGAGGGTGCAGTTTGTAACCATATATCGGCATGGCTGGAGCCCAGAGGGAGGGGAGGAGGCTGCAGCTGCTCAGCCAACGTGCCCTGGCTCGAAGGGCATCTGGTGCTAAAACACCACAGCCCCGGGATCAGATGGCTCCAAGGATTCCTGTCCCTACCCAGAGGAGTTAAGGGATTCCAAGTGCACAGAAATGCAGCATTTCAGCCTCCAAGGCACATGAAGGAAGCAGCCTGCCTGCTTTGGAAGGGCTGCTCCAGGCCAGCAGGGTTTAATGCTCCTGGAAATAAGCACGTGCTGTTTGCTGCATTTTTTGAGACCAGGCTCAGCATTAGAAACTCATGACTAAGGCTGCAATAACAGGCAGGAGCAGCAAGGACAAAGTCATTTTATAGCAGCTTCAATTTTTATTTTCTAAGGAATTATAGCCTTGTTAACAACAACAAAAATTCTCTTAGCACGCTGTGTAAAAACACCAGACTGAGGGACTCATGTGGAATAGAAAATCCTTGAGTACAGACAGTCTTGCCAAGAGCCACAAATGCATTCAGTGCTCAGCTCAGCGAGGAACAAATATCCCTGCACAGCCACTTCTGTGAGCTTCCCCTTTTGTGGCAATTTTCATGTCTCTGTTCTCAGGCTTTAAGATTCTTGTTCCCTTTTCTCCTTCTGTACAACTCATTGTTCCTTCTTGCTGGATCCCAGACAAGACTCGACCAGTGATTCAGAGGCAGAAGGAAGTTCTAATTCAGCAGTTCAACTGATGTGGAGACACCACACCACTGCTGGGTAACTGTAACACATCTATGAAGCAGGAGGGAAAAGCCACAGTACATTTTATTGCCAGGGCAATAAGAATGCCCAGAAACGGAGCTAAAAGAATGCAAAAATCACCAGACTCCATCCACTAAAAATCTCCAAGTCCTGAAGCTCTGAATCTCCAGACTCACTAGCAGACCTTTAGCAGGGCCTACAGAATGAAACAAACCCCACCTGTAGGAAAAATTCATGTTTAAAGCTCCTGGTCCTCACCTTCTTTAGCAGAAGTTGGATATCCAGCAAATCCCTGAACTCCTTAATAACAGGAATACGAACTAGGAGCTCTCCAGGCCACTGAGACCTATTTCATACCTGCTGGTTTTGCAGACAAATTCACTTATTACACTTTTCCTCAGGCCTCTTCACAAGAACTGATTGTAAACAACTCTGCTGGAATGATACACCTGGAATAATTCACCCCCAGGAGTGGAAAACACAATAGGGAGAGAAACTCCAAAGGGCCTGTGGTGTTTTCTGCCATTTCCTTTCACTGGGGATATTAATGATGTAATTTTAGCAGGGCTGCCCCTCTGAGTGATGGCTAAAAATAGCACCCACACCCTGCACTGATGAAATGCATCCACTCCAGGCAGGGAAGTCATGCAGCACAGCAAGCCCTCTCCTTCTTTTTTTTCCAGGGAGAAATAAAAGAACAAGGCAGAAAGCAAATGAAACATTAACCTTTTAGCTTAGCATTTCTGTGCACCCAAGAAAGAAAATTTACTTTAATCAAAAGCATTGTCTTGCATAATTACAGCCTGTGACTCTCCAGCTCAAAAGAACAAAAGAAAATTAAATTAGAAATGAAGGACCTAAACAATGCCAAAGTTGACTGTCTGTCTCCTCTGCTTGTGTGGCACAAAGGAGCAGATGAGATCCACAATTCCATGGAAGGCTCCAGGGAGTACAAGGGACCACAATCAGAGGGTTTGGGGCAGCAGTGCCCCTCAAACTTTGAGTTCCCACTGTCTGCAACCCACAAATGAGATTTCATTCTCATTTCAGTCCCTAAAACCAATCCAAGAACAGCTCCAGCTGCTTCCCTTCCCCAGCAATGTCTGCATGCAGGTCCCAGGATCAGGCTCTGCTCTGGCACTTTCCAACAGACACCATTCATCACAACTCCATTAAGCTGTCATTAAACATGAGAACACAACTTCCTTTAAACAACCCCAAAATAACTGAATCGCGGACACAATTCCACTGCTTGGACTCTTCTCACATTTGTTCTTTCATATCATGGAATGGTTTGGGTGGGAAAGGACCTTAGAGCTCATCCGGTGCCAGCCATGCCATGGCAGGGACATCTTCTGCTGTCCCAGGTGGCTCCAAGTCCATTCCAGCCTGGCCTTGGGCACTGCCAGGGATCCAGGGGCACCTGTGCCAGGCCTGCCCACCCTCAGAACCAATAATTCCTCCCTAATATCCATCCCAAACCAACTCTCCTTCAGTTTGAAGCCACTGCCCCTGTCCTGTCACTCCAGCTCGTGATGAAGAGTCCCTGCCCAGCTCCATGGCAGGCTGAACCAAACTTCATTTATTTATTATTTCCAATTTCAAGAGTTCAATTGAACTCAATTATTATTGAGCCCAAATTTCATTTATTTATTATTTCCAATTTCAAGAGTTCAATTGAACTCAATTATTATTGAGCCCAAATTTCATTTATTTATTATTTCCAATTTCAAGAGTTCAATTGAACTCAATTATTATTGAGCCCAAATTTCATTTATTTATTATTTCCAATTCCCAAGAATTCAACTGAGCTCAATTATTATTGAGCCCAAATTTCATTTATTTATTATTTCCAATTTCAAGAGTTCAATTGAACTCAATTATTATTGAGCCCAAATTTCATTTATTTATTATTTCCAATTCCCAAGAATTCAACTGAGCTCAATTATTATTGAGCCCCATTTTCATTCATTTATTATTTCCAATTCCCAACATCACCCATTTCTCCTACAATATTTGGTATCTTTTCCCTGCTGCAGTCTGATTCTTTCCAAACTCACAGCCTCCCATGTCTGCAGAGAAAAGCCCCCAGTGAGAATTCTAATGCTGACATCAAAGGCAAGCAAGAAACCTCAGATTTATTTTAAATACCCAGAAATTTGCAGCTCTGGACCCACAACTATGAGAGAGATGACTCCATTTTTAACTTGTATATTCAGATACCTCTAAAATCTCCAGCTACCTATTGAGAAAATTGTTGTGCTTTAAGCCTATTACCCTCAGATATGGAGGCAAGAATTCATCTAAATGGAAAGGTAGATGGAAATGAAAAATGTGCATTGGAAAATGGGGGGATTTAGGAATAAACTGTTAAGGGAAGGAACATTTACCAGCGAACAAGTAACCAGCTGTAAAAGCTTCCTGAGCATGACATGCAGCAGAAAATTGCCATTTAGTCATTAGTACAGTGGTGTCAGGATGTAAAATGGGCAGGGATGTGTTGGATTTCTAGGAATACATGTGAATCACTCCTGCTTTCTTCTCTGAAGTGCCAATTTTTATCCAATTTTGTTTAAGGGCTATGTGGGCCTATATAGGATAAGCAAGGCATTTATCTTAAATTCTTTCCTAAATTTTTGCACGGCCCTGTTTGAGATGGCAGCAGAATGGGCTATTTCAGAAACGCCCAGATGTTCAGGGTGCTGCATTCTGAAGGCAGCAGGAACAGCTGAGCATTTCTGAGCATTTCTGAGCATTTCTCACACCCCTCTCTCCATCTGCAGACACAGCAATGTCCAGCCCCACTGAGCCACTGCCAGGAGGCAAAAAGCAGCAGTTAAAATGTCCCTTCTTGGGGTTTTTGGTTCTTTTCTCAGTCTTGAATTACATATTTGTTATCCCTCCCTATTTGTTAATTTCTTAACTTTTAAATTTCATCTCCTGCTTTTAATTAAGGATTTTCAGTAATAATGCAGGTTTAAGCATTAGTTCCACCACAGGAAAAGCTCTCCCAACACCTTTTTTCTGCCTCAGAAGATGGGCTGTATGAAACCATTACCATTAAGATGTGAGAAAAACTGTTTTTCACCATTTAATGTGATTTTAATGAAAAGCTGGAGTTGCTTTGTTGTTTCCATTATGGGAAGGAGGTCATGCTGCTGCTTCCAGAGCTGTTGAGGTAATGACCAATAATTTCACCTTCATTAACAACTCCTGTGCCACTGAAGGCACTTCCAGGACTCCAAAGACATGGAAATGGGAGAATCCTTCTAGGAATGCACATCCTGTGTGTGGCCTCCTGAGAGAGCCATGGAAAAATGCAAATAATATTAATTAAGAGTTTATAATCTCACAGTAGATATTGATGAGTACATAGTCCTTACCCAAGATCAGGAATGTTCCTGAGGATGGCATTAGAGAGGTAAAATACTTGGCACAGCTGGATTTACCAGCATCCTATTCTTAGAATTTAAATTTTTCTGAGTAGCTTGATTAAATTAATTGTAAACAAAAGTATCATCCAGCTCCCACTGAAGCCAAACTGAATGGACTCCTCCAAATTAAGTGTTCTTTGTCAAATCCTATTGTAGCAGAAAACTGCTCATTTCCTACTGTTTAATAAGGAAATTGTACTGCCCAGCACACAGATCTTTATTTTTAACACAAGGATAAATAAAATCAAGATGAATGATGGGGCTCTGAGCAACCTGGGCTAGTGGAAGAATGAGATGAACTTTAAGGTCTCCTCCAACACAAATTCTGGGATTTTATGGATTACCAAGGAGCAAAACAAGGCCTGATTTCCCACAGATCCAGGCTGTACCTCAGCTGCTCTCACTTCTCCTGGAGGAAGCATGCATGAGTCTCTTCTATGCAGACACCACTGTAAATAAAATCTCTAAATAGCTTTGTTAAATTTGAATGAATTTAATCAACAGGCTCAGCAGTTAATTAGGTAGGGACCAAGCAGAGTGATTCTACCTCCTCACTGAGGAAAAACAGGCAGGAAATCCAAACAAAACCAAAGTTAGAGAATCACTCAGCAGCTTCAGGGTAAGGCCCTCAGGTTAAATGCTTGATATCCATTATTTTGATGTCCATCATTTTAGGGGAATATGGGATCAAGGCAGATGGTGTGGACACAACTAAAACTGCTCAGAGGAAATTAAAGAATGCTCTGGGAAATGAACCCCAAAAGAGCCACAGGAAAACCCACACAGAGCATCCTTCACTGCAGCTCTGGGTGTGCTGGGGTCCTCCCTGTGGAGCACAAGGGGCAGGAATGGGGGCCATGGATCCCAAACCCAGCCAGGCAGTGTCTGTGCTGCCTCCTCTTCCTCCCCATCCACCAGGCAGTGTCTGTGCTGCCTCCTCTTCCTCCCCATGCACCACAGCAGGGTCTGTGCTGCCTCCTCTTCCTCCCCATCCACCAGGCAGTGTCTGTGCTGCCTCCTCTTCCTCCCCATCCACCAGGCAGTGTCTGTGCTGCCTCCTCTTCCTCCCCATCCACCAGGCAGTGTCTGTGCTGCCTCCTCTTCCTCCCCATCCACCAGGCAGTGTCTGTGCTGCCTCCTCTTCCTCCCCATCCACCAGGCAGTGTCTGTGCTGCCTCCTCTTCCTCCCCATCCACCAGGCAGTGTCTGTGCTGCCTCCTCGCATTCCCATCCTATCACAGCCATCCCAGATCTCTCCTGACAAGGCTCATTACAGGGAAAAGGAGGCAGTGAGGGTGACAAAATACTGATTCCAGCCTGGAGAGAAGATATAAGTTAACTTATTAACTTTTACCTTATTAACAGCTGATAACATCAATCTGCCAGAGTCCAAGTGCAGCCCCAGCATGAGGAGCTCCACTCCCTGCTCTACAACAACCATTCACCCTGGCTTTGGGGACATGAAATGGCTTTCTGTAAGCACAGGACAACTGAACTATCAATAAAAACATGAACTGAAATACATTTCTGATGGTTTTTAAAACCCTAAACTTGAGTATTGCCTTCATTGCAAAATCAAAGCTCCAACCTGAACTGAACTCTCAACTCCACATTGAGCAACGTGATTTATGCATCACCAAAAAATCCCTTACCATACAATAATCCTGTACCACAGGGGAAAATGTGCAACAGCCAAACATGTTTTTTTGGAGCATGCTAATCCTTGGGTTTGACTTCTAGAATTCACTTTAAATACTTGATATTCCTCAAACAACTTGTGTGGCACAGACAGAAGGTCAGGAATGCACTGCCTGCTGTGTGATCTCAACCTACATTGCTCAAGTTTAGAAGCAGAGCTCTCCCTTCAGAAGGAAAATGAACAAGGACATACACAAACAGCTGAAAAATTATATACAGTTGGGAGAGGGAGATTTTTCCTGAAGGATTATCATAGCCTAAATATTTCTTTAAGCTGTACCATACCAGTAGTTGACCCAATATTGTTGGAAATGATGCAGTTACTTAAAAATAGAATAATCCAGCTCCACAACTGATGCAGAACAAGGCAGTCTAAAGTCTGGACCTAAACAAAATAGATTTCAGAGCTTTTTTTTTTCCTCCCTCTGTATTTTCTGCTGGTGTCAAACATTTCAAGAGGAAAAGGCTGTTGGTCACCATGAAACTGGGAGAGCTCCTGCAGCCTGGTTTCTTATGGAAAAAGAATGAGTCAAGGAAGTGGGAGAGAAAAAAAAGGTGCAAGACCGTACAAACACATTTTGCCAAGGAAAACAGAGCAGCAAAAATAGTGCTGAGAAGTTCTGGGAGGCTGACATCACCCATTGCTGCTGCCTATTGTCATGAAATAATTCAGATCCCAGCCCTGGTTAACGTGACAGCCACCACAGCCACCTCCCAGTGATCCCACCTGGGCCCAGCAGCATTCTGCAAGCTTTGGACAGATTTACACCCCAATATTGATTGAAAACTCAATCAATATATCCCCGAGATGCATTTAGAGCTTGCTTTCCTTCATGCCCACAGACTTTTATCCAGTCAGCCATGTGCTGTTCCATGTGTTTGTCCAAGGCTGGGACACATCAAAGCTTTCAGGACCTTGAGTGTGGACTCAGAGCATCCCTTCAATTAAGCAATTGGTTTTCCTGTGCTCAGCAGAGCTAAATGGAGAAGAGATTGTAGAATAAAGGCTCCTGTCCCCATTTTCCATCTCAAAGCTTTACTCCTCACTCTCCAGAAGCAGTTTGTGCCTATCCTTAGATCCTGTGTCGCAAGGATTATGATTCAGCTTCACTCCAGGAGGATCAGATTTCAACAGTTGCCTCATTTGAAATCAGGCTGGCGTGGAGACAATTTGGAGGGTTTTGTGTGGCAACAGAGAAAAGGCAAGAAAAATACACAGGAAACACAAGAATAGGAGAGTTCCTGTCACTTTGCAGAAAATGAGACTTGTTCACTTGAGGAAATCACTGTCCAGGCGGCTCTGGGAGGGACAGGGCAAGGGCCACCTGCAAAATGAACAGGGATGAGCAACTTCTAAACCTCCAGAGCAGGAAACTTCACCCAGAGGCTGTGACAAATCAGGATTTTATTGATTTACTGAGATTTTTACTGATTTTACTGAGAGCAGTGGCAGCATGAAGCCTGCACAGGCTCTTCCTGGGATGTTTGTAACTTATGTTGACTTTATAATAAAGCTGCTTTTGTTCTGCACTTCAACATCTGGTCTAATGCATTTAATTCCTCTGTGCTTTTGGAAAATATGCTGTGGTCAGTGAGCATGTTTAATACATTGCTAAAATATGTCACATGCACAGAGCAGGACTTGCCTCCACTGCTCTCCACCTAATGGCCAAATCCTTGGAACCTGACAGCAAAAGAGTAATTAACAACATCTCTGGAGCATGGAAAATTCCTACTGCTTTTTTGAACAAATAAAAATAAGCTGATTTTTTCAGTCAGCTGTGATAACCAATAACTACTCTCTTTTGGGAATTACCCCAACCCTACATCCACAGGCTTGTTAAAAATTAGCTCTGTGCACAGGGCTTCCCATGGGCCACACAGCTCCTCCTGAACTTTGGAATAAAAATGGAATTTCTTGAATTTCCCTTTGCTACCAGCAGAGGATTGCCAGCAAAACAAAACAGTGAAAAGCAATTTTAACTCGTGACTTTTTTTAACCACTTTGCTACAGGGAAAGGCTCAGGAGATAAAAAAATGCCTAACCTTTATTTTAATTTATTTTGTTCAAATGTTGTTAAAACCATTACTAAAACCTGACTGCATTCTAGGAACAGTGGGAAGAGAGACAGAAAGCAACAGATCTCTTTTGGAATTTGAATTGTATGTAACCCAAGAATCTGTGTTTATCTCTGACCAGTGAGATCTGTCAGTGCCTCAATACCTGTGAACAAGCCTGGGTGCAGCTTCCAGCACAGCAGCAGATCCTGAGGACAGGGAAAGCCCCCACTTCCCAAAGTTACCTCCAGGTAAAACAACTCCTCATCTGTGGAAACAGCTTTGAACAGCCCTAAATCACTGGTCAAAACAGGAATAAAAAGCACAATTCAGAGCATGTTACAGCTGCTGGATTTCACAAGGGCTCTGTAAGTTTTCTGTGCCGTCTAGGTGGCCTGGAAAGGCCGGCGCTTCAAAGGACGAGGAGAGACTTCTGATCTTGTCTCGGTCTCGGTGTTTATTAATTGTTTATCTAAAAGATTTTCTTTCAGCCCGACAGAGGTCTGCACAGCAGCCAGCCATGGGCACACTGCGAGCCCCCGGGCGGTCACTTATCTTTATACCCGAAGTTACGTGTACAATATTTATCATTTTTCCCCAATACCTTCTACCCTTATTAACCGGTGCACTTCTAGTAATAACCAATCCCAAAGTGCCACCACCACCACAGAAGATGGAGGCCAAGAAGAAGAAGAAGAAGAACAGGACACGCCCCAATTCCTCCATCTTACTTCTTTAGACCCCCCTGTACAGAAATCCTAAACCCTGTGTTTTACACTCTAATTAACTTATCCCTTCACCATTCACCCAGTGAATTCCTCCCATCCTCATACAGGTGTCGTCTCCTGTGTAGGATCAAAGTGCAGCCACCAGACACTTCTGGCAACATTCCAGGACTCCCGAGCCCCCCAAGGGTGATCTCGGCCACTCTGCACCTCCATCCTGAGGTGCTGAGATCCCACATCGCTCCACATCCTTCTTTCAGAACCCACCTGTATTTTTTTTCTCTACTCGCATATGGCAATTTTTTAAACTTTGTTTTATAAAAAAAAAAAGCCCAGATAGAGCACAGATCCCCAAAACATTGATGCCAGCAGGCACAGAACTTCCCAGTGCCACAACTTTCATTTGGAAGCAATGTCCACCTGCTTTATCCCATTTTACCACAGATATGTATGCAGGGACAAAGGGGTTTAGCCTGGAGAAAGAGCAGGAAAAAATTTGAGGAATTCTGATAAAAAACCAAGAGTTTGCTGCTCACCACTCTCAATAACTTGAGTATTGCAGCACAGATCCAGCACCTGCCCATGGAATCACACAATCTTTAGGTCCTTTCCAATCCAAACCATCCCACAATTTCTGATTTAATGCGTGACAGTGCTCCCACAGCGAGCTGGGCCCCTGAGGTAAAAGCAAAGGTTGGTGCACTTCTCAGGCTGACAGTCCTGTTAGAAATTCATGTCCTGAGGCAGCACAGTCCTGAAATCCCTGCCAGGTACCTGACAAGTCTCTGCACGAGCTGTGCAAACACTGCAGCTCCACATCCAGGAGCACACACTGCCCCTGAGAGAGCCAGCAGAGTGCTCCTCTCTCCCTGCCTCCCTCCCATGCAGGAACTCCAACATTTGATGCCAAAAGTGGTGGATTAAGGAAAACAGTCACTGAGAGCTTCCAGGCCCAAGCTACTACAACCCCAGTCACTGTTCAGCTGTGGAGAGTAAATTAAATTACTGACATGTCTCCAAATGAGGATTAAAACATTCCCTGGGTTAATACAAACTGTCTCTAATCCAGCTAAGCACAACAAATACTGCACCTTTCTCATTTTTCTTTTCTTTCTCATGTTTCAGCTCCAGCCTTTTTAACTGAGACACTTCCAGCTCCAGGGCTTTGCCAGGAGAGGAATGCTGACCTTGGGCAGCTCATTACTTCTGGGGAGAAATCCTGTCCTGTCAAGCTGCCTGAAACCAGGCTCACTAAAAAACAACATGAAAACCAAGCATCCCGTGCTTCCATGACGCTCCAGGAGCTTTCTGTGCTCCAGGTTAAAAAGTTGGTGGGTCCTGCCAAATGAAGAGCTGTGTTTGCTATGAAAATGAGGAATATAAGTCAGGAACAGTGCATTCAGGTGGTAAATAATCCTAAATTGCACTCCAAGCTGAAGAAAGAGAACTCCAACACATGAAGGAGAATTCAACACTGCTGTTGAAGCAGAAAGCAGAATATCAGTATTTGTTCCACACCCCCTTTTCCCAACCCTCACTGAGGCAGTCTGTAAATTCAACTGAACACCAGGCAGGTATTCTATAAGAGAAAAACAGATCAGAGCAAAACCTAATTAATTTTCACAGCATACCATGACTAATCTTAGCATATATGGTACTGGAATAGCAATCACTGAGTACAAATGAAAACAGTGTTGAACCCTGTCCTATTTTTAATCAGATGAAAGCCACAAACCCAGCCATGCTTCTGCTTAGTGCTGCGTTTTCTTCTACCCTGATGGTTTTTACAGCTGGAGAAATGGCTCCTTGCAGCATTACTGGGCTGTAAAAAATGCCTGCTCCTTCCACTTCTGGGATTACAGGGGAGTGTGTCACTGAGAAGGAGGCAACTCAACATTTCCTGGGACATTTAACCCTTCCTGAGCTGTATCAGATCTTCTGAGTGAAGATGTGTTGTGAAATTACTGAATTTCTGTGGTATCAAATACTACTTGCAAAGTTCTATAGGAAGCCAGTGGAAGAAAAGAGAACAAAATCCAAATTAAAAAATGTAGATGGTGCCTGACAGTATTTTTAATGGTATTGGAAGGCAACATATGAGGGCAGATATTTCCCCTGATTAATTCTGCCCTACAGGGCTCACAAAAGCTGTTCTGCACAAAGAGCAGCTCCCAGTTCAAAGACTTTCCTCATTACCAGTGATCTTTAAAATGCATTAAATAAAAATACTGCTAGTCACATTTTAGCCGAGACATTTTCATATTTGCAAAGAGAGCCTGGAGTGTGGAAATGGAATAATTAACCCTGATTTGCTAAGGCCAGTTTTTAGCCAGGTCAGTATCCAATACAGCATTAGAAAAACCAGATTTATTTTGTAACAGAGAAAGGTGCAAAGTCTCCTCTCTTCCACTTCTCTTCATTCAGTTCATACTTATAAAGCAGGAGAAAGGTGGAAGTGGCAGCCAAACTGTTTAAATGCTTTTCCCCTTTGATAAAGCAAGAAATATTTCTTGCTTTATCCAAGAAATAACCTGCTGAGAGGTGCAATGTCCACGATACCCACTCTTGGAGAATATTTCTTGAAAGCAAGGCTGGCATTTCAAAAGGAGGTATCTCAAAAAACCTTCTTGTTTATTTCCTAATGGAAAAATCAGGATATTCCTCTTTCACTGATCATTTCTCCCTGACACTCACTCTTCCTACAAATTTCTGTGCAACTTTGCTAAGCCAGAAGTGAAGCAGCAAAATTCCAGCCTCCAATCCCAATGAAAATAAAACTGAGCATCACCAAGGATCTGAGGCAGCAGCACAAGGAGAAGGACAAACCTTTGGAGTGTTTCCCTGAAGGCCTCTTGGGTAGTGACTCCTCCATGGAATGTGTGGATGTGTGGAGCACATTTTCCAAGCTGTTACTGACACTGTTGATGGGGGTCTCTGACCTTGGAGTGACCTGGAAGGAAAAGTACAAAAATCCATTAAAATAAGCAGAGGGAACACACAAACATCACACCTCCTCTGGAGTGAGGGATCCCCTGGGAAGGCACTCAGGAGAAGTTGGTTTCTCTCAGAGCTGAGGGTGTTACTCCTGATATTCCCCAAGTAACAGTTCAGGGAAGTGCTTTCAGTCAGCAGCTATTCACAAAGGGAGATTATCTTGGCTAATCTAAAAAGCTCCTTACAGCATAATTCTTTTTGAAACAATACTCACCCAGCAGTCAATTGCAGAGAGATTGCAAGACCTTTAACCTCTGCACACAACACATTTTAACTTTTCCACAAGAAAACTGGGGAAAAGGGCTCCTGGAAAATGTCACTTTTACATTATGACGCTGTGCTGGTTTTGGGTGGCCTAGAGTTAATTATCTCACAGTAGCTGGTGTGAGGCTGGTTTGGATTTGTGCTGGAAGCTGTGGAGAACTCAGGGATGTTTTGGTCACTGCTGAACAGGGCTGACAAAGATGAGGCCTTTTTGGGTTCTTATTCTACCCCACCAGCACAGAGGCTGGGGGGACACGAGGGGTTTGGAGTGGGGACACGAACACGAGGGGTTTGGAGTGGGGACACGAGGGGTTTGGGGTGGGACACGAGGGGTTTGGGGTGGGGACACAAACACGAGGGGTTTGGGGTGGGGACACGAACACGAGGGGCTTGGGGTGGGGACACGAACACGAGGGGCTTGGGGTGGGGACACGAGGGGTTTGGGATGGGGACACGAGGATTTGGGATGGGACACGAGGGGTTTGGGGTGGGGACACGAGGGGCTTGGGGTGGGGACACAAACACGAGGGGTTTGGGGTGGGACACGAGGGGCTTGGGGTGGGGACACGAGGGGTTTGGGATGGGGACACAAACACGAGGGGTTTGGGGTGGGGACACAAACACGAGGGGTTTGGGGTGGGGACACGAGGGGGTTGGGGTGGGACACGAGGGGCTTGGGGTGGGACACGAACACGAGGGGTTTGGGGTGGGGACACGAGGGGTTTGGGATGGGGACACGAACACGAGGGGTTTGGGGTGGGGACACGAGGGGTTTGGGGTGGGACACGAGGGGGTTGGGGTGGGACACGAACACGAGGGGCTTGGGACGGGGACACGAGGGGTTTGGGGTGGGGACACGAGGGGTTTGGGACGGGGACACGAGGGGTTTGGGACGGGGACACGAGGGGTTTGGGGTGGAACACGAGGGGTTTGGGGTGGAACACGAGGGGTTTGGGATGGGACACGAGGGGTTTGGGACAGGTCATGGGCAGCCAGCAGAGCAGAGCTGCTCCAGGGGATATTCCAGCCTGTGGCATCATGCTCAGTACAGGAAGCTGAGGGAAGAAGGAAGCAGGGGACATTCAGTGACCCCAATACCATTCCCCAGTCATCGTGACCCATGAAATTCCCTGGCATTGCTAATCTCTGCCCATCCATGGGGAATTGGTTCCTTTGCTTGGCTTGCATGTGTGGCTTCTGTTTTCCCTATTAAATTTATCCTAAGCCAGGAGTTCTGCTCCCCTGGCATTGGGATGGGAGAGAGTGGGAAGAGGGAAGTGGCTCCATGGGGCTCCATTACCTCTCCAGAGATGAGACTCAAGGCATTCCCAAGCATTTCCACAACAAATTGCAATGAAAAATTCTCAGCAAAACCCTGATTTTCTTGTCTTTGCCATTTAATAACCTGTCGTGATCATATTTCAATGGAAACTTCGACACTAGCAATGCCCAAGCAGAAGGCTGAAACATCAAAACAAAAAAGGGTTTAAAAACCTTGGAAAGGTGCTTTAAAGAGGGAGTTGAGACCAACAAAAACACTCCCAGTACCTACTCAGAGGAACTGTGTGACTTGAAATTCAATTGTTCCATCTGGAATCAACCTGAGCTGTAATTAGAATTCCACATGGATTTTTAGCCTGGCACAAATGACAGGAGAAAACGTGCATTTGCCACAACAAAACGAGTTCTCCTTCACTCAGGGTAACTCAGAAGCAGCAGCTCCAGGTCCCTGGTAGGGAAAAGGCTCCCTCAGACCCTGCTAACCTGACACAGTGCCCCTGAGCTGGGAGAATTTTGCAGAAAACAATTCTTTGCACACCCTCGTGCTCCATGGTGCCGTCAGTCAGCACACACAATGCAAGTCAGAAATAGCACAGCCCCACTCCACACAATTACCTATTGTGAGCTCCATTTTAAGAGTGACATTTATAGATTTATACACACTTAAGGCAGTGGAACGAGTGAAAGGCTCCATATACTTGACATCCATAAGAAAGCTTCTACGTGTAAAGAAATCAATCCAGGATGGCAGATGAGTGTCAGGAAAAAAGAGGGTTACAGGGAGCTGCTTTCCTTTTCAGCACTTCTTGACAAAAAAACGAAGTTTATTTTATATATATAATGCAAAAATGTTATATTTATCTAATTATACATTGTTTCTTCAGCACAGCTTCCCACCACTAACAAAACTTAACACGAAGCTTTTCCTTAGAGCAACCATTGAAGTCCCAGCTTGGCAGGAGGGTGGGCAAGAGCTGAAATTTCCTTTGCCAGAGTCAGTCTTTAGCTGGGCTTATCTCACACAGCCTCTCTCCTGGAGCTCATTAAACTCTCCCTCCAGCCCAGGGCTGCTGGGAGGAAGTTCCAGAGGGCTGAGCACCATCCTCCTGGCAAAGGGACAGCCCAGAGGAGCAGCCTGGGAAAGGAGCTGCCTTATCCTGGACAACCAGGTCCCAAATATTCAGAATAATCAGAAATATAAACACTCAGAATGATTGAAGCTGGGTAGAGCAGCCCCACAGCTCCAGAAAAATCTCTGAACAAGCAGTTTGTTACAATTTATTGCCTCTTATCTTGTATTCCCTCCTCTCCACTCTCCTTACAACAAGCATCGCGTGCAGCTTATAATTTGCATTTTGTTTATACATAACCTCCATTTTTTTGCCATAAAGATTTAATTTTCCTAGACTTGCTGAGGATTAATTTAGCCCATATGTCTTGTCTGCCTGAGCTCATACTATCTGATCCCGTCTCACATCAAAGCAGCTCCAAATTGGCCTAGAAAAATCACAAAGCTCTGATTAGTTCCAAATGGAGCACTTTGTTAGGGAGCTGAATGGTGTTAGAACCACTGAATCCCACTGCTTAAAGCTTCCATTCCAAATTCTGAAATCATTTTTTCCACTGACTTAAACATCACGATACTGCAAGGGTTTGGATTTGTTTAGGGGAAAGTGAAATAATGAAAAGTGGTTTGCAAATCAAAGTTCCAAAATAGTAACAGCAATTTTTTTCTCCTTCTTTCTTTTTATTTTTTTTTCCCAACTTGAGGCCAAGCCAAACAGAGGAACAATAACCCATCAGCTCAGGGCTGCAGGAGATATTGTCCTGGGAGGGTTGGGAGCAACACTGGGAAAAGCTTCACAGGAAGGACCTGTCCAAATTCAGCTGCAGAAATTCAACATCAAGTAAATTCAGGAAGGAGAGTTCTCCATAGCTGAACACTCCTGAATCCCTGGGTTAGGCTCAGCACACACAGCCACTCAGGACAAACTGGATTTGGAATAAAGAATGAAGCATTCCAGGGAGATAAGGGTTTGGAGAAGCAGGGAGCAAATTGCTTTGGACCTTTTAGGAGCTGTAACATCTCTGAGAAAGCCAAGATGCCATTTAGGAATAAACATCTGCAGCTCCAGAACTGTTCAAGGCTTGTTTTCTGAGGCACTAACAGGCCACAGAGAAGATGGATAAGTTGGCATCACGGGAACCAGGAATGTTCAGGCCATACATCATAACAAACCACAGGAGTGACATTTTATAAAAGCAGGAAAAGTCCCCATGAATCATTCAAGGTCTAAGAAAAAACAGCATTAGACCTTTGAATAAAACTGGATTTTTCTACAGAAATTGCTTGAGAACCTCAGCAGAAACAGTCCATACAGAGCAATCAAAACTAGCAGCAGAGTTAAATATTCTGCCTGATTTTACCCAGCCCAGCATTCCCAGGGAGAAGGAAAACCCTGTGCTGCACCTCTCCAGAGCTTCACTGCTCTGCTCAGGAATTCCTTCCACACCTCAGTGGCCTGGAGGCTCCTTCAACACCTCTAAAAGCTGAAAGTGGGTGCAGAAAGGATCCTTAAAATTATTTTTACTCCACTTTAATGTTGCATCTTTCACTGGAGCACGCTGGTCTAGAGGAAGATGCTCCCAGGGCTGGGGCTTGGAATGAGATGAGCTTTGAGTCCCTCCTAACCTTGATCACCCTGGGACCCTTTGATCTGCTCCCTCCACAGCAAAGCATCTGGCTCACAGATGGACTTCTGATTTTCCAATGCAAACCCTGCTGTCTCCTGCATCTCAAGTTAAAGGCAGAACTGAAAATAACAAAGAAAATTGATCACTGCTTAGCGATTGAGGCTCAGAGTGAATTCTTCTGTGCCTCACCCTCCATTGCAATCATGACAGGATCAAAATTGGTACCAGCTACTGAAAAGTATCTTTTTGTATCTTCCCACCACAGATTATTCAGAAGGATCACTAAATGCTGCCCTGGAGTCCTCCACCCCCAGGAGTTACCAGCAAGAGAAACAATTGCTCTGACCCAGGGGTTGATGACAAACGTGCCAAGGGAGCAGAATTCCTTGCTAGAATGTTGCCATTATCACATTTCTCCCATTTTTCACCTGTCATCATCCAAACCAAACCTTTTTCCCCCAGAGTGCAGTGATGGGTTGGCCTTGATGATCTCCAAGGTCTTTTCCAGCCATGTTAATTCTGTGATTTCCTTCCCAGCACCAGAGAGGTCCTGACAGGGTTAGATCTTCTTGGACACCAAAAGCAGCTCTAGAACTCTCCTAAGCTCTCAATCCATTAAAAGCACACAGGAAAATAAACCCAGGTGCTTCCCACAGGTGGTGCTGCCCTTTCAGGCACTGTTTTCCATAGTGGGAGTCACTGGAAAATGGGAAATCTGGGAATGTAGGGAGCTGTGAGCTTTGCTAACACTGAATACAGCAAAGCCTTTCATAAAAATAACAGGACTGATAGGAGTCAAACTTAATGTGGTCAGAGTTTTACCAAAACAGCAATTATCTGTTCCTTTGAAAAATAAACAGAGCACAGAAAATACATGGTTTAATAGCAAAGTATTTGCTGACTTAGTTTGAAGTGGAGCCAAAAACATTAAAAAAAAAATCAACGGAGCCACTACCCAAAGCACCACAAGGAACGATGATACAGGATCTGAGGGCACAAAATATGGATTTCTATACCTGGTTAGGTAAGAAATTTAGGTCATGTATTACACAGGAACAGCAAACAATATATAGGAGCAATGAGTGAGTTAAGTGAGGTCCTGCAGCTCCAAGCCACACAAACAAATTCTCTCATTGATCACACAGGAAAACTTTTCCATGTTCTCAACAATGGCCAGTGATAAATTGAGAGTCCCACAGAGAAATGCTTCTGTCCATACTGGCTTTTGAATTCTCCTTTAAAAAAAGAAGTTTTTAGCCATAAACTGCCCTCCAGGAGCAGGTAACGTGTGAGTGAGGCCAGGAATTGGAGCAGTGACTCCAGGGGTAAGAACCACTCACCTCCTGTGCTGCCAGGTTCATATTACTGAGTATTAACAGCAGCTTATTTGAGGTTAACACCAAGCCTTTAACATGGTGCAATCCTGTTGGCAGCAGCGCTCCAGGAGAGGTTTGATGGCAAGGACAGAGCCCCTGCAAGCTCAGGCTGATCCCACCAAAGGGACGAACTCAGGGTTTTAAATAATCTGAATAAAAATGCATTGCTGACACCCATTGCTCATCAGGCTAAATCCAAGTGGGAGATGAGGGCAACCAATGCAGGGATGTGGAGTTGCAAATGCACTGAGACAAGGCCAGGAGGGGCAGGAGTGAGCCAACACCTTCCTCTGGGTAGTAACAAGGCAGTCCTGTGAAACCACAGCCTCAGGCAGCACTCCTGCATTTACTCATACCCAAACGCCTGACTGCTCTCCCAGGAGAAGAAAATTCCAACCTTCTCCTTTGGAAGATTCAGGCTCTTCCATGAGGATGGTTCAGAAGTGCTCACAAATATCCCCACTCTCCACATAGCCAGTGAAGTGCTCAGCACTTGAATTTACACAAATTCAGCTGCTTTGTTGGACTGGCATGTGGATGCAGCTGGAAGTGTTTGGTTTGTGTTAAAATTCAAGTGGTTCCAACAATCCAGATAAGCTGTAAGAGCCAGGTGCCTCCACGTTTCAGCAGCTACAAAATTCACCTTTTCTCTTGGAGGAGGAGCACAAAGGGTGAAGAGGCAATTCCCAGGGAAATGGGATAATGGATAACTGATCAGATGTTCTGTCCTGGGAGACTCTCTGGAATGAAATGAGCCATGTGCTACTTAAACACCACAGGACAATCACACACCTGCTCCCAGGCTGCTCATGAATTCAGGAGAACAGATGGACCAAAATAAGTCAGGGCTGGATTTTATAGACTCATTCCCACTAAAAGCCCTTTGCTTAAAGAATGGTGAACACTGTTAATAACAGGAACATAAATCTACCACAGAGGTACTGGACTCATCAGATCTGAATTTTACAAACCAATCATTCAAACCACCTCAAAATCCAAACAAATCCCTATTTCTAAGCAGACCTTGGAACAGACACTGCTGCTCTACACCCCAGCACTGATGCACAAACTTGATCCTGTTTCTTCACCTGATGCCACCAAAAGCCAACCAGCCCTGTCTGTCCTGCAACAACTGACAGATCACAAATCCACTGAATTCCAGCTCTCCCTCCTTCCCCTCCTCAATATTCACTAAATTAATGGCTTGAGTGTGATAAAACTCCACAGAATGATGGAAGCAGAGTCACTAAGGTTGGAAAGGACCTCTGAGATACCAAGTCCAACCATGATCACCACCAAACCATATCCCCAGTGCCACATTCACACATTTTCTGAGCACTTCCTTGGATGGTGATTCCACCACTTCCCTGGCAGCCCATTCCAGTGCCTGAACACCCTTACAATGATGCAATTTTTCCCAGTATCCATCCTAAACCTGCCCAGGAGCAGCTTGAGGCTGTTCCCTCTCCTCCTGTCCCCTCCTGGCAGGAGCTGTGCAGAGCCAGGAGGGCCCCCCTGAGCCTGCTCTTCTCCAGGCTGAGCCCCCTCAGCTCCCTCAGGATTCTCCATTCCCTTCCCAGCTCCCTCAGGATTCTCCATTCCCTTCCCAGCTCCCTCAGCCTCTCCTGGGGCTCCAGACCCTTCCCAGCTCCACTCCCTTCCCTGGACACCCTCCAGCCTCTCAATGTCCTTCTTTCTTCCTCTTATGGTGATAAAAGAAGGCAGCATTGGAGAAGAATTCATAATACACATGGAAAGTTCACTTTCACTATTTATCATCAGGACTTGGCAGGTCTGTAATTAAAATTAAGACCTTGCTCTTAAGTAACTGATCTGATTATTTCTGGATCACTTCAGCTATTCACAAAACCCCTGAAACTCTCTAGTCTGAACACCTGTTAAAAGGTTTATCCCTCCCAATGCTGATTACTGGATAATTATCCCAATGGAATCAGTGGAAAAATTCGGGTTCAGCATGATGCAAGAGCAAGGAATTTAGAAATCTGCTCATTCACAGCAACACAGATCCGAGCCATACCAACATCCTTTTGCTTGAGTTAATATCCATCTCAAACCTCAGGAAGAAACAGCTTCAATTCAACTGCCTCCAAAACTGAAGTCAAATTCAAGTGGAAGTATGACAATGGTTCTTGTTTCCACAGACAAATTATATCCAGCATTTCTATGATAAAATTCTGTGGGCTCTGAGAAATCTTATCTATGTTCTTGGGACAATGTTTGCTTTTCTTAGGGATAAAAAGCACTGCAGAGCAAATAAATGGAGAGTGGAGTATTTGAATATGAAAGATGCCAGGAGAAGCCAAGCTCTGCCTGCCAGGGCTGTGCCCACTGGCACTGAAGGTGACAGCACCTCCTTTTTAGCAACTCAAACATTTCCAAACCCACCAAACCAAATGGTTAAACACTTCCAAACAAGGCTGCTGTTCAGCACCTTTGAAGTCAGCCCTGGAATGCCTGTGAGGTGTGGTTAAACTTCTGCTGGCTCTGCTTCTCCTCTCAGGATCTGCTGCAGGATCTCCTCCAGCTCCTGCAGATTCCATTAAAACACTTTGGATCTGGCACAGTCCAAAACATCCAACATCTTTATCTTTGTCCCACAAGAAGGAGCCTCACTTCAGTGTTTCTGCACTGACAACTAACAGTTCTGAGGTAAGTGGTAGAAAAAAGAGCAAATTTTAAAAAGTGAAGTGGAATGCACTCTTAAAACAAAAACTTCATTCAGCCTGTGCAAAAATAAATGGGAAAACAGTTCATGGAAAAAACATCATCATCATTAGCTCAACACACTTTTTTTGGCTGCTCTGTTCCTGATGTTTGGGTGCACAGTGCATGTCCCAAGCAAACTCCTTTAGGTTCCTAAACTCAAGTTCATCATGTAACATACAATTAGACAAAGTGAATTTGGTGCTAATTAATATTGTTACTGGCCAAGGATTCTTTTATATGTAAAGCTCTGAAAATATTGCAGGTTTGAGACTGAACCATTTTAATCACATTTCAAATGAAACCATGAGTAAGAAAAGAGCCAGAAGGGGAAGCCTCACATTTCTAAGGTGGAATATCAAGAGGTGTGTGCAATCCATGTTGCCTGGAGTACCCAAAATTCTCAAAGGACACGCAAAAGACATGCAGGGCTTGGCAATGTCACCAGCTGGAAGCTACAAGACCTGTCCCTACAGCTCCTGAGGTTGGATTGATGTGGTTTGCAAAGTGAGATCATTCTGAGATAGCAGCTCCTGATACCAGGGAGTAAACACTCCAATCCCAGCCAGCAACTGCTCTCAACATGGATCTGCTAAATCCATGAAATACCCCCAAAGAGGCTAAAAATTAAGTTTGGCATTATTTATTCCATCCCTACAAAGCTCAAAAAGCAGCCCTAAAGGCAGCTGCCATAGATCACTTAATAGCTGCACTGCTGTCTCTGGGAGGGCTCGACAACTCAGTTCCAACCCAGCAAGAGATGTTTTTTTATAACTCATCCCTCCATTGGTGAAATAAAAATATCAGAATATTTCTCAATGGAGTTCTGTCCATTCATGCTCCTGGGCAAACAGTGCAGACAGGTGAAAGTGTTTGAAATGGATCCCTCAGAGCAACCCCACAGCTCCCAAAGCACAGCCTGGAGTTCTTTGGAGGTTTTAGAGGAGCCTATGGAATTAGCATGAGTGAAAAATAGTCCCTTATGCTATAAACTTGAAATAGCCATTGGGGCAGTGTTTGGAAGCTGACTGGGCAGGAACCCTCCTTCCCATTCACAAGATACCAGCCTGAAACAAGCACATAAATCTGGGGTCACTGCCCCTTATTTCTCTTCAGCTGCAAACAAACTGCACTCAGGGTGGCTGTTCCTGAGCCTGTCTGTTGATGATGACACACAACCACATCAGAGTCATCATCACAGAATCAGGGAATGGTTTGGCTGGGAAGGGACCTCAAACCTCATCTCACTCCAGGCCCTGCCATGGCTGCTCCAAGCCCTGAGGCCACAACCAGATCAGAATCATCACCACAGAATCAGGGAATGGTTTGGGTGGAAAAGGACCTTAAGGCTCATCTCGTTTCAGCCCCTGCCATGGTTGCTCCCAGCCCTGTCCAGCCCGGCCTGGGGCACTGCCAGGGATCCAGGGGCAGCCACAGCTGCTCTGGGCACCTGTGCCAGGGCCTGCCCACCCTCATGGGGAAGAATTCCTTCCTAATATCTGATCTAAACCTGCAGCTCATCACCCTGGCTGCACTGAAGAGCTCTTGTCACAGCAGAGCAGGTGCTGAGCACCCAAAGCATTCTCTTATTTCCCTGGTTTTAGAGCACAATTTTAATGAGGAGATGAAAGAACTCCAGGAAACAGAGTGACAGATTCATGAATAACTTCCCCAGCTCTGCAGTTCTGTCCTTAGAGTTACTGGCAGTGGAGTTGTTGAGAAGGAAAGTCCATGCAGAGATTCATATTAAGATGCCCAGCATCCATGTAGATCACAGAATTCAAGCTCAGATTTGTGTTCCCATCTGCCATCCACTCCAGCAGAGAATCACAGAACCACTGAGCTTGGAAAAGACCTCCAAGGTGATCAAATCCAACCTGTGCCCCATTGTAGATTTCCGGCGTTCTTCTTTATTTCTTTGCTGCTGATTTATGTCCGGCTGATTTATTACCGGAGATAGCTCCGGGAGGCCGCTTGTTGGGTTTCTCGGCTGTTTAGGCTTGTAAGGTTTTCTGCTGCTGTTTTAGGTGTTCTGGAATTCTCAGGGAATTCCCAGGGATGGCCTTGGAGAGCCGACGCTTCAAAGGACGAGGAGAGACTTCTGATCTTGTCTCGGTCTCGGTGTTTATTAATTGTTTATCTAAAAGATTTTCTTTCAGCCCGACAGAGGTCTGCACAGCAGCCAGCCATGAGCACACTCCCCAAGCCCCCGGGCGGTCACTTGTCTTTATACCCGAAGTTACGTGTACAATATTTATCATTTTTCCCCAATGCCTTCTACCCTTATTAACCGGTGCACTTTTAGTAATGACCAATCCCAAAGTGCCACCACCACCACAGAAGATGGAGGCCAAGAAGAAGAAGAAGAAGGACAGGACACGCCCCAATTCCCCCATCTTACTTCTTTAGACCCCCCTGTACCAAAATCCCAAACCCTGTGTTTTACACTTTAACTAACTTATCCCTTCACCATTCACCCAGTGAATTCCTCCCAGTCCTCATACAGGTCTCATCTCCTGTGTAGGATCAAAATCGTGCCACCAGACACTTCTGGCAACATTCCAGGATTCCCGAGCCCCCCAAGGGTGGTCTTGGCCTCTCTGCACCTCAGTCCTGAGGTGCTGAGATCCCACACCCCATCCCCACCTTGTCCCCAGCCCAGAGCACCAAGCGCCAGCTCAGGAATTGCTGGGACACCTCCAGGGATGGGCACTGCAGCCCTCCCTGGGCACTTCCCATCCCTGACCCCCCTTTCCATGGGAAATTCCTGCTGCTGTCCGAGCTGAGCCTGCCCTGGCCCAGCCTGAGCTGTTCCCTCTGCTCCTGTCCCTGTCCCTGTTGCTGTCCCCTCCTGGCAGGAGCTGTGCAGAGCCAGGAGGGATTGCTGGGATGTCCTGGGCAGCACCAGGAGCTGCACTCAGGATATTCCTTAATTCCATCCTCACAGAGTCCAAGGCAATGTAGAGAGGGCAGCATTTTCCTTCCTGTTCATAAAATGTTCATTTTATACCATCAGGTAGAAACCATCAACCTAATAATTACTGACCTACTTAAAGCCAGCCACAGCCACCTTTTCCTGCAAAGATAAGGTTCAGATTAAGACAAGAAAAAGCACAAAAAACCACATGGGCAGCTGTTTTAAGCCATCTCACAGTCAGCAACTGCAGGCAGTAAAAGGAAACAGCAAAAAGCAGTTTGTATCACTGACCACCTTCAGCTGTGTTCACCTACCCCAGAGCTACTTGAGGAATCATGAAATAGTTACAGTAAATTTGTATCAACTGTTAAACACAATTTGATTTTGAGATATTTCACTAAGAAAGAGGAGTGGAAGAAGGAATGCAAGGTCCAATCCTCTGGAAAAAGTTATTGCAAATATCAGGTTGGGGCATATTTTAATAGGCAGAAGCAGCACATTGTCATTGGTTTCTGCAAGGAGAACAAAGAGCACTGCTCAGATTCCTGTTGCATCTCCCTGACTAAACAAGTTAACCATGAATCAGAAATTGTAGCAGCAGGGCAGGTACAGTTACACAAGAGTTACACCCAATTCCCCTCTCCCCAGGGGGAAGCTGAGGATAACTCAGGTCACAAACACTCCCTGTTTGCAACCCCCCTCACATCCACACCACCCCAGCTCCCTGAAGTTTTTCAGGACCTCAAATAATGAAGTGTGGCTCTCCAGCTCCTCAAGGATGAGCTCAGAGAGGAGCAGAATTCCCCATTTAACACCCAGCTTTCAGCACCAGCTCAGCATGGCTAACCCTGGAGTAAAGCAACAGGAGCCAGGAGAAAGTGCTGGCACCAGGGAGGGAATTCTCCAATTCCAAGCAGGAGGAGCAGCCCAGGGCACTCAGTTTCTCTCCACAGCCACACTGTTTTTATCCAGGTGATGTTACAGCACAAGGATTGTCACAACATCACTTGGTAACACCTCAAGGACTCGGTGTTGGAATTTATTTGTGTATAGTTAAACAGAACAGGGCTGAATGGAGAGAGAGATTGTTTTTTCCACTTGCTTCATCCAACTCCTGGTTTAAGCCAACTGCTCACTCTAAAAGTAACAGAATTACCCAGTTAAGAACAACAACAAAAAAAATAATCCTTAGGAAATGTGCATCACTTCAAACAAAATGCACATTCAGAGACTGTGAAGGCAAAGTCACCTTTGTGTTCCCTCTCACAACTCTGTACTTAGCAACCAAGATTCTTCAACACAGAATCTATAAAAATGTGCTTTTCAAAGAGACAACCCTTCAGTGAGCTCAGAAGAAAAGAAAAAAAATCTAAAGATCCTGGCTGCCTCATTCCTGGCAGGAAAAATGGCAGGATGGATTCTCCGTCCATCTTAGACTGACAGAAACAGCGCTGGAGTTCCTCAGCTCCATAAATCCTGCAGCTCAGAAAGAAGACTCTCAAAAACCTTCCTGCCTGCCTGATTTTATCTCTATTTTTTGCTTGTCTTATCTTGGATATGATTTACAGTGTTTCCTTTCCAACTTTCCAAGCCAGGGTCGCTGCATCATTTGGATAAGGGGAGCTGCAAGTAGTGAAGTACCTGAAAAGAAGATTTTTTTTTTTTTCTGTTTGAATTATATCCTTCTACATCCTGGGTGAAATATTCTTTCCAGCTATATTTTATCCACATGGAGTCTCAGCTGAATGAAGAGGCTCTCCCATGCCTTGTTCCTTCCCCCTTACTACAGGAGATTAGGAACAAGATAGAAAAGGAAGGATAAGAAAAATATGAAGCTGAAAACATCTCAATTTTACAAAGCAGAGGTGTTTAAAGAAACATGAAATGGGAAGGGAATTTGTATTCAGGGCAAGACTCTGCACAGATTTCTGTCTCAGTCTGGAATTCAACACTCAACTCAGTGAAATCTCTACTGAGCCCTGAGAACCAGCTTTATTTAGGGCATTACTCCAATCCAGGGGTTTTCACAGCTTTTGGGTATTCCTCACCTTTCCCAAGAGCAGGATAACAAATCATGCACTCACCCTCAAAGGCTGCAGCCTGTTCACTTCTCACAGGCACCCTCTAAGCTGGGGCTCAGGTTGAACTTTCAAGCGGGTTAAAATCAGGCACAGACACTCTGACTCCCTAATTTGTGGCGGGCTGAGAGCAATTAAGCAGACACATATCTAATGACTTCCAGCACATCCTAAAACGTCCCTGTCTGGCCTAACTGAATGAAAGAACAGCAAGTTAATGACGGTGAACCCCGACACCAGGATCAATACCCGAGGGACGCAGAGTGACACAAAACGACAACATTTCTTTGAGCTCAACACCAGCAACTCCAAACGTTTGCCATCACATTCTTCTAAATAAAACCCAGTCTCACCAAGCTGCTTTGGACACTGGACAGCTACTGCTCCTTTCCAACTTCTTCAGGGGGAACTTTCAAACAGATGCTTTTATCTGGAGATGCTTTTATTCCCCTTCCTAAATCACGGTTTTCCACGCAGCTGGCAGGACTGTTCCCCCAGCAGATGCTCTGAGAAGCAATCAGGGAGGGTTTATATTGCTGCTGGTGATCTGCTCGTCAACCCCTTCTCATTTAAATGCCACAAGCTCGTAAAAACTCCATCCATCCTCTCCCTGTGCCCTCAGCTGAGCATCCCCATCACCAACCAATGCTTCTGTAGCTGCCATTTAGCCCTGTGCTAAAGCACGGTTTAAAATGAGAGCCGGAGGCACAGTCCGGTGCCATTCCAGCGCGCAGAAAGCAGGATACCCACCTTATGGCAGCCAGGATAGGTTGCCATGGTGTTGAGGGTAGAGGTGCTGGGATTCTTGCTGGTGCTGGCCATGAGGCTCTGGATCTGGGTGAGCTCCTGCCTCAGCACCTGCTTCTGGTGGAAGCTGAACGCCGGGTGGTTGGATGCCATGGTGAAGAGCAACAGGAACTCATCCCCCGTGCGGCCCTCGTTGAGCTGCAGCCCGTAGTTGTTGATGACCGAGTCGATGTGGGTGAGGGTGCGGAACAGGACCCCGGCGGCCTCGCGGTGGGCAGAGCCCAGCAGGGCGAGGGACACCAGCAGTTTGCTGCGCACCACCTCGTCCGTCAGGTTGGTGAGGCTGCCCAGGTCGGCGGGGTTGTTGGCCTTGATCTCGGAGTCGCGCAGGGAGTGATAATCCTTGCGGGCCAGGTCCTCCAGGCAGGCGCCCAGGAAGCGCAGCTCCAGCGGGATGCACAGGTCCAGGAGGCCGCACAGGAACTCCACGCGCTGCGGGGAGGGCAGCTCGGAGAACCAGCGGTACACGCCGTCCCGCTGCAGCCGCGGGCACCGCTTCTCCACCATGGTGCCCCGCGCCGAGCACGCCCCGGCCGGGGCTCGCACAGCCGGCCTGGGGCAGCCCCGGGCGGGCAGGGCCGGGCCGGGCCCCGCTGAGGGCGGCGCAGGCCCGAGCGCTGAGGCGCGGCCTGGCCGCGGGGTCCCCGCCCGCCGGCGGCCCCGAGGAGGCCGCTGCGCTCCCGTTCCTCCCTCACGGGGCGGCTCCTCCGTCCCTCCGGCGGGCGCCCGGTGCCTCCATCCCCCGGCCCCGCCGGGGCCGCCCCGCCGCCGCGACCGCGGGAAATAATCCCTCCCGGGCGGAGGGGCACGGAGCGGCGCGCACACCCCGCCGGCCGCTGCGCGCAGGCGGAGGGATCCCGCGGTGAGGAGGCTCGGCCGCGAGCGGAGCGGGAGGAACAGGGAGCGACGGGCGCCTTCGCTCCCGGCCTGACCCCGCGGCGGGACACGCCCCCTACGCCGCTGATTGGCCGAGCCGCCAGCTCGCCCGTGCCGATTGGCTGCGGTCGCTTCTCCCCGCCCCCTTCCGCTCTCTCTGGAGCGGGGTCTCGGGGGCTTGTCAATCCTCCCTGTTTAGCCCCGCCCCTGGCGCTGATTGGTCGAAGAGTCCTTAAATAGGAGAGGGGGGAGAGAAGCCACCCTTTGTGTGTGGCCGCCCTCGGGTGAGGAGGGGCCGCGGCTGCGGCCGGCGCTGCCCGGGGGGCTCTGAGGGGCGCTGACCCCGCTCCGGGCACAGCTGTGCCTCACCCTGCTCCCGCTGACCCCACACAGCTAAAGGGTTTGGGCCTGGCGCTCCTGTCCTCCCCACAGGCTTGAGAGGAGGCTCGGGGTGCAGCCTGGCAGCCCAAATCGTGTGTTTGCACCTTCCTTCCTTCATTCTGTCCTTCATGGCCGGCGCATTTTGAGTCTGTCCCCCGGGCCCGAGTGCTGCCCGTGCTGTTTGCTGCTCCCAACGTGGGCAGATTTCCCTGCCTTTTCTGTCCAAGCGCCTCATTCCAGCCACGAGGAGCCCGTGGAGTAGGAGCGGGAATGGCTGCGATGCTCTCCCTCCTCAGGGTTGTTTTTAGGCTGACAAAGAGCCCCGGGGATGCAGCCCGAGCTGCTGCCGCTGCCTGGTGATGCCAAAACTCTGACAAAGCTTTGGCTGCCTGGTGATGCCAAAACCCCGATGAAGCTTTGGCTGCCTGGTGATGCCAAAACCGCGATAAAGCTTTGGCAGCGGCGCTTGCCTGAGCCGCCACCAGCCCAACCCGCTGCCAGTTTGGCACCTGACTCCAGATTGTCTTTAAATACAGTGTGGAAACAAAAGAGACACCAAAGACCTCTCAAAATGATCATTTTTTTGGCCCCCACAGTCCCATTCTCCATTCTAAACCATGATTCTGATTGACAGTGCTGTAGCAATGCACATTTTCTAGCAGGATTGTGGCTGCAGGTTTGCACGGACGGCATTGGGTGGACACAATTTTTGTTTTTCATGGTGTTTTTCCATGAGACTCAGCGGTTTGGCTGTGGTAGCCCAGTAGCCAGACTGTGCATCAGCTGGATAAATGACATGGGTGAAGATCTTTAGCTGGGACAAGCCAGGAATAACATTTTTAAATGCAGCCCCAGGCAGGCAGTGAATGAATCCAGGCTTGGTATTTATGTGATGGTAATCTTGGAAGGTGGACCGTGGGTTTTGTTTTCACAAGTGCAATGTCGCTGTGCCGCAGATAAACAAAAGACCCAACATTGATGCTTTTAAAGGCAAAACTGCATTTTGTCTGGAGCTGATCTTTATGGGATGCCCAAATGTGGGCTCTCACATGAGTTGTGTGACCACTTGTGCTGGTATCACAGAAGAGAAAAAGTCTGGTTCCTCTGGGTGGTGCTTTATTGGAAATCTCATTATGCACCTTGCTAAGACGAACTGCTGCACCACAAACATTCCAGACGCTGGTAGTTTATCCTTTTTTATTTCCCTGTGGAATATCACAGGCCATGGACCGCATTTATTGGAGCCCCAGTGAAATGCAGGAGTCAGCAGGCAGGGAGCACTGGCTGGGGCTGCATAATGCCATTTATTGTAAAGAGACACAGCCCTGCTTCTGTTGCAGCTCCTGCTGTGAGAGGGTCCTTGACAGCCCCAGAGCCTCTCTGTGTGTCCTTTCCTTGCAGAGATCCCTCATGGAGTGCAAACCATATGTGCTTCCTTTTCCTGCCGTGCCTGGCATTGTCCGTGGGAGGAAGGGATGTGTGGAAAACAGAGGAAGTGCTCTCACTCCCTTAGGAAGGGTCTGCCTTGAGTTCTACCCCGGGCCAGGCTGTTGGCATGGGCGTGATGAGTTCTTTGGTGGCCTTTCTGCTTATATTGATGTTTTTATCCATCCTTAAAGTATGTTCTTTACCCACTAATCCATCCTGAAAGCACCAAGCTGTGCTCAAAGTCAGGTTTCTGTAGCAAGGTGAAGCAGGTTGAAATTTTCTGCTTGGAACCACATCTAAGACTGAGTCTAAATAAATGTTTGAATGAGAATTTTGTTGCAAAAGAGTGATTGTGTTGTTTACAGACAGAAATTTTTTGTCTTTGATGCCAAATAGCAAAACAAAGCCTAACCTGAATGGTAATAGATGAACTGGGAGCCTTTCTCTGATAAGAATGGCTTTGGGTGAAGCCTGAGGAAACCAAAAGGGGCGTGACATAATTCTGTCACCAAGAATTCCTGGCTGTGCAGGGGCAGAGCCAGGAACTGCTTTCAGGGAGATAAATCAACTGAGAAGGAGCTCGAGTTCCACCTGTCCAGGCAGTGGTTGGGAGTGAAGGTCATTCTGGGGTGCCTGTGCTGCCCTGTCCCTCCTGCGAGCACAGAACTCCTCATTTATCCCACATCATCCCATTTCCTGCCTGTTCTCCCCGAAAATTCTCTTTGTGCATGCTTGGCACAGCTGGGGAAGATTCCTTGCTGGAGTAATCAGTAAGCAATAACTCATTTTTCTCTTTTTGTGTTTTCAGAGCATGCAGAGGCTGCTGTTGGATGTTGCAGTCAGCAGAGGACTGAGAGAGGGTCCAGCCCTTCAACACCTCAATTTTCCCTGCTGTTTTAAGATCTGAATTCTCCTGTCTGGATTTCCTCAATCCTGTTAAAACAAGGAGCTTGGCTTAAGTACCTCTTTCCCTCCAAGCAGCACCTCAGAGCCATTGTAGCCAAACTCTTTATCACAGGATTGATTTATCATATCCTAATTATCACAGATAATTCCTTCCTGTGAGTTTCACTCCATGCAACACAGAATGGCCAAAAGCCTATAAAAATTAACTGAAATAATTCAGTGTGAGGCAGGTGGCTGAGTCCTGTGTGAAAGGAGAATTATTCACTTCTGTGTCCATCCACAGAGACAATGGGAATGACAATCTCTACCATGGAAAAGGAGGAGATTTATTTGGGAGGCTGCTGGATAAAAGACCAGTTGAGTTACCCAGATCCATCAAATGCCCAGTGCTCCCAGCCCACAGAACTCCACAGGGACCTTCTCAGAGCTTTCCCCCATCACATTTCAGAGACTTTTGGAGGCTGTTCAACACTTGCAAAATCCTCTGCCCATTTAATGACAGGTTTGACATTTTAAACCTCCTAAATGTGGCTTAAATCTCAACACTTCTGCCAGAAATCCAGCCTGGAAATCCCAAACCTTCTCCCCAAATTACCCTTAAAGCCAGAGATGGACCCACTGCTGTGTGGGGTGTGAGTCAGCTGGGATGGGCAGCCTTTCCTCCGGTGCCAAAACAGCTTTCCCTCTTTTTGGGACTGAATTGCCTTCCCAGGGAGATCCAATCTGAAAGCCCACTCTGTACATGGATGAACATAAAACCTGACAAAGGGTGTTCAAAGTGGGATCTCTGTGCTTTTCACCCCACAGCTGCCGCCACCTTTGGAGACGCTCCTTGTCCTGTCACACCAAATTTCGCGATGCTGATCATCGGGAAATGCTGATCCCCATTCTCCTCATCCCATCCTGGCTGTTTTGTTCCAAACCTCGCTCCTCACGGCGGTTCTGCCCTGGCAGCTCTCCCAACCCTCCCCGAAATCCTGCGGCTCCTCCCTGTAATCCAGGCGGGCTGCGGTGGGAGGCAGGAGCGGGAGCCTTGCGTGTCTGCGCTCCGAGCCACGGAAAAGAAAGATAAATATTGCCCTTGATGTTCTCTCAACTACTCCTGAGCCCACGGGTTATTTCCTGTCGGCTTCCACGCAGATGCTGGAATTGGAGCTCTCGGGCTTGAAAAAACAAACAAACCCCGGCTTTGAAGCGCAGAGAAAAATATCACGTGGGATTTGGGAAGAGAGGGGGGAAAAAAACCAAAAAAAAACCTCAAACCAAAAAGCGGCCAGCTGTCGGGTCTGCAGCATCGCTTGGAGTCTGATTTTCAAAGGATTAAGGCGGGTTTGCTTTGGTTTGGGCGGGGTGGGGAAGGTGTCCTTGCTGTGACAGGGGATGGATGGATGGATTGAAGGCTGCCAGGGCTGAGCTGTGCCTGCGAGTGTCACTGCCCTCTGCCGATGGCTCCGCCACGCTCACAGCTGCCTGCAAATTCGGATTTTCCAGGGATTTTTCCCAGCTGGAGGCATAAAAGAGAGGCTCACCTCTCCCTCAGCGAAGATCCCTTCTCCATCACTCTCTGCTTTATCTGCCACCTTTCAAAATTCAAAGCGTGAGCATCCCTTGCCCTGTGTGTCCCCTGTGTGTCCCTTCCAGCAGTGCTGGCATGTCCCTCCCGGGCCCCAGAAGCCAGGATGCCCTTCTGGCTTTGTGTGGTTCCCTGGGGGACTTCCTTCAGAGCCAAAGTCGCTGTGGGATTTCCTTCAGAGTGAAAATCCACAGGGCCTGGCTGCCCATTCCTCTGCCCAGCTCCCTTCCCCTGCTCCTCATCTCTCTGGGGAGCTGCTGCCACAGAAGCACTCCTGAGTTTCCCTGGGTTTCCCTGGGTTCCCTGTCCCTCAGCCCTGCCCCAGCACAGGCAGCAATTTCCTTTGCACTCCTGCTTGGAATATTCCCTTTCTTAAATCTTACCCCACCAAAGTCACATTTTGGGTGACTTTACCGAATTAGGGATGTGCACAGCCCAGAGTTGTCCTCTGTGATGCACAGGCTGATTCCAGCCCTCGTCCATTACACAATGTTAATTTAGTCCTTGCTAAGGCCAAAACACTTCAGAGCTGGAAAGGAAAATCTGGAAGTATTTACTTGATTATTCCAGTGACATTCCTTGGGGTGTTTTCACATCCTATCCCTTCTCTCCCTGCCTTGGGTCAGTATTCCAACAACCAGCTAGATCCTTTTAAAGGGCTGGAGGAGAAAGGATGGGGAAGAAAAGGAAAGTGCCCAAGTGTGTGCTGAATGTGGGTGTGAAGTTCAGTGTTTCTTTGCAACATTTGAAATTCTTGGTTATAGAAAATCAGCTTGGATAGAAATGAAACAATGGTTTGGGTTGGGAAGGACCTTAAAATCCATTCCCAGGGCAGGGACACCTTCCACTATCCCAGGGTGCTCCAACCTGGCCTTGGGCATTTCTAGGGATCCAGGGGCAGCCACAGCTTCTCTAGGCACCTGTGCCAGGACCTCAGCACCCTCCCAGGTAACAATTCCTTCCCAATATCCATCATCCCTGCCCTCTGGCAGTGGGAAGCCATTCCCCATCCCATATCCCTGTCCAAAGTCCCTCCTGGAGCCCCTTTAGTCCCTGGAAGGGGCTCTGAGCTCTCCCTGGATCCTTCTCCTCTCCAGACTGAGCAGCCCCAGGTCTCCCATCTCACCTTTGGAGAGCTGATATCACCTGTGCCACCTGCAGGTCCCACACTTGGACCCTTCTGTGCAAATCCCCAATATTTACATGTTGGGATGCACGCTGGAATCACACACTGGGGATGATTTCCTGAAGAAACCCACAAATAGCTCCTGAATGACAACCAAAATGAGAAAATTGGGATTGGTTCACAGGCAAGTCATGAATAGAAAAAGAGATGAAATTAGCTGAATGAACTGTTCATTATGCATTATTCAGCCAGCTGTACTAATTAGTGCCTTAAGAACTGTTCCTGTTCCCACTGCAGCCAACTCTGAAACTCCTTTTTGATTTCAGTGGGAGCAGGACAGAGCCCTCAGAGGATGGGCCTGGTGCCTGCTCCCTCCGCAATGCCTCATGTTTTCCTTTCCTTTTACTATTTCTTACTGATTCCAATCTATTGTGTCTTTAATAAAAAAGCTTCTGAGGTGTCCTGCGCGGTGATCAGTTAATCACAGGGACAGAAATGTTCCCTCAGTCCCATGGTGTGTCCTGTGCCTGATGTGTTCTCTGAAGGGAAAGGTTTTTCATGTCTCCTCTTGCTTTGCTTTTATCCAGAGGAGGAGAGAAGCTTGAAAACCTTTTAGAAAACACAATCCATCCAGAAATGTCACCAGGGCAGGAGGTGCTGAATTAAATGTTTGCACTCTGAGCTCAGAAATTTCAGTTGGGCATTTAATTTTATTTTAAATTGGGTTTTTTTCTGTATATGGATAATGTTTGTGCTGGTTCTTTCCCACCAAAAATTCCTAAATTCCTACAGCTCTGAGTGTGGCAGTGTTAGGTAAAACCACCAAGCTGTCTCGTTGTGCCTGTGTCACATCAACAGATCTCCACCAGACCACTTGCTGGGGGCCAGAATAATGTGGTTTATATCTCACTTTTCTCCCCATGGACAAACCAACACCTTCAGGAGAAACAAACTCTGATTTTTGTGCGGCTCAGAGCATTGTTCTGCTCCCTGGTTTTGGTTACAAAACCAATTCCTTTGGAGAGGCACCACAGCAGATCACCATCCACAGGGATTTTCCAGCTGGTGCTGAGGCCTGAGAGGATCCCAGTGGATGCTCAGATCCCAGCTGGAATTGAAGGGATCACATTTCAATGAATATTCCCCTCTGTCCCCCCAGCCCAAGGCACTCAGGACTGTGTAGGAAATGTCTGGCCAGAGAAGAACTTCCATTTTCCATGTTTTGCTGGGTTTTGCCTGCCCATCTTGTACCAGAAACCTTTTCCCTCCCAGTTTTTGTGTCCCCTGCAGAGGAGCAGCAACAGTGCCATGTTTTGCTGGGTTTTGCCTGGTACCAGCCACCTTTTCCCCCCAGTTTTTGTGTCCCCTGAGAAGGATCAGCAGCAGTGCCACGTTTTGCTGGGTTTTGCCTGGTACCAGCCACCTTTTCCTCCCAGTTTTTGTGTCCCCTGGCAGGGATCAGCAGCAGTGCCATGTTTTGCTGGGTTTTGCCTGTCCATCCTGTACCATGCACCTTTTTCCTCCCAGTTTTTGTGTCCCCTGGGAAGGATCAGCAGCATTGCAGCCCCACAGTGCTGCTGGTGGGTTCTGCCCCAGCCTGCCCCAAGCTGGAGCTGCTCTGGGATTCCTTCCCAGCACTAAATTCACTAAAATTCCCTCCTGGAGAGACAGAGCAGAGGATGTAGCAGCAGCTCAGCCTGGAGGAATCTCCACAACCCCACTCTTTGGGCTCCTCTCCACAGACTGCCTAAAATGGGTATAAAGGAGCCTCGGCGTGGAATTTATTTTCTTCCTGAGACCATCCTTAAAATAACAAACACCAGCAAACTGGTGACACGCAGTGCATCTGTTTGAATAACATGGACCTTCTGTTTGTGAGAGAGGAAACTCCAAATAACTCTTTGATTTGTGTTGCCTTTCTTCTCCTTCCTCATCTCCTCCTCCTCACTACTGTATACAAATCTGTTCTGCCAGCTCCAAGCCACCAGTCCCCCCTCCCCTGATGAGCTGCTTTTCATGCCATGTGATGGTTATTTAATTTCCTCTTTTGCTTCCAACACGGCCAATATTTATCTTCCCTCGTGGGATTGTGCCTTTGTTTACAGGCTGATGTCAGGGGGGAAGGCCAGCACTTCTCTGGGGCCAGCAGAGCGAATTCCTGCCCTCTGACTGCATCCCGAGGAATAGCAGCTTCCCTCCCAGATCAGAGCAGCAATTGGGATTAAAAGATTTGTTTAAAGTTAGCACACGGAGACATCCTTTCCCCAAAGAGGGATGGAGTGGCTGCTGTGGCAGCCAGGGGTCGGGCTGTGCTGAAACCCAGCTCAGTGTCACCTTCTGATTGCCTCCCCTCAACGAGCAGGGCTGGGGAAACAACACCTAATTTCCTTTTTTTTCCTTCTTTTTTAAAAACAGCTCAGCGTTTCAACACAGGTAAAAGGGAGATTGTAAAGCACCACTCCCAAAAATCCGACTGAAATCAATCTGACTGTCAGAAAAGGCAGGATCTTACCAGGAGCAGCTTTCCTTTGTTCAGAGCTGCTCTCTAAACCGAGTTAGGAACCATCTTTTCCTCATTAAATTTGTTTCCTTTCAGCGCTGAGCCTTTCCCTTCATTACCACATGCAATTTTTATTTTTTTTTTTTTTAAAGCCCTCATAGCTAATATCACAACTATAGATCTTGGGGTTATTTATAGCCCCAAACTCCGCAGAGAGCTGTGTGTCTTGTTGCTGTGGAAACTGGGATTCTAAAAGTAAAAAGGGTTTTGAAGGGATTTGAGAAGGGACCTGCTGAATTTCGGGACTGGCTTTCACTTCCAGAGGTCTGTGTTCCACCATGCCTCAAACTCACAGGTAAAATTCACCTGAGGGGCTCAGGTAACCCTCAGGGGACACTGGGGAGTTCTGGCCCTGTGGTTTTTCTGGTCTGGCACATCCCAGCCTGGTTTTTGCTCTCTGTGGTGAGACAAAGGATGCACAGGTGGCCATGGGAGTGTCAAACCCTCGGTGTCACCAATGGCACATTTGCCAGGCTCTGGGCAGGTTGCTTTCTTCTTTAGCTTTTGTTGGTTTTTGGCAGCCTTTTCCCAAGGGAAATGCCACTGGAAACTCCTGCCCACTGCAGCCAACCACTGAATCATGGAATGGTTTGTGTTGGAAAGGACCCTGAGATTAATCCCATTCCCATCCCTGCCATGGCAGGGACACCTTCCACTGTCCCAGGGTGCTCCAGCCTGGCCTTGGGCACTGCCAGGGATCCAGGGGCAGCCACAGCTGCTCTGGGCACCTGTGCCAGGGCCTCAGCACCCTCACAGCCAGGAATTCCTTCCCAATATCCCATCTAACCCTACTCTCTCCCATTTTGAAGCCATTCCCTGTGTCCTGATGAAGAGCCCCTCTCCAAGGACTCCGAGCTCCCCTCCACAGTTTTGAGACTGGCATGGAGCAGCGTTTGCTGGAAATTGGATTTTCCTGTATTAAACAGTTATTTAAATGATTTTATTTGTCTCTGGGTGTAGAGTGTAAAGGACAAGGGTGAGATTGATGGGCTGGGTCCTGCTTCAACCCAGCTCAGCAAGGGCCAGACTCTCCCTTGGCAGAAATTCCATGTTTTTCCTGGGCAGGGTTCTCACTGAGCCACCAATGGAAAATCCAATTCTTTCTCCTGATCCGCCCAGGGATCCCCAGACTGGATCCCAGCTTCTGCTGTGTCCTGCCCCCTTTTCCTGGCCATGGATGTTTGAGGCTGACAGGAACCCTGGGCTTGGCACCACCCCGTTTTTTCTGCGCCTCCAAATGTCAGGTGTCCCCCCCCAGCTGGGGACAAACCCTTGGAGAGCTTCCCTGGCTATGGGTGTCACTTTCTAGCTTTAAAAACACCTCATAATCCAACCAGGAATTCTGTTTACAAACAGCTCCAGAGCCAAGTCCAACCTTATAGGGGCCTGAGTAAATGTATGTATTGCAGTAAAAGATCTCTGCATTGTATAAGTGACCCTGCCCTGATTCTAGTTAATAACAACAATATGATTACAACCACTGGTGACCCCGACGTGATAGAGATCTGAAGCCTGAGAGCTGAGGAGAAGCAGCCATAAGAAAACACCGAGAGAAGGTATGAGACTCTAGAAATATGATATACAGCAATATGAATACAACACGACCTGAGATTGGACCAACTTCCAGGATGCCAAACTTGGAAAAATATCCTAAAAAATTCCACCCTATCAACGCAGCCCAGGGAGAAGAGGGAGAAAGGGAAGGACAGGCAATGTGACATGATTAACCTCGGAGCAGGTGCCTTAAATTCACAAACAAAGCCCAAATGTCAGTGCTGGTGAGCTCTTTCCTTGCATTTCCATAAGCAAAGCAGCAATCCCTGGGAGCCCCAGGCAGCCTCCCCTTCCCCAGGAGCAGCCCTGACATTTGCTCTGCTCATTCTCCAGGTCCTCCCTGGCACGCCGTGCATCGTGCCTGGCTCGCAGTTAGTTATTCCTGTGATATTGGATTAAAAATAGAACGGCAGGAGCCGAGAGTCGCAGCCCGAGACGGTGATTCAGTGACAGAGCTTTTCCATTAGAGGGTGCCAGGAACCTACTGTTGCTACAGAGCCCAGGAATCGTGGAAAACACAACTTTGGGCCGTGTGTTTCGGGGCGGGGCAAAGCCATATACTCATTTTTTGGACAATTTTTCTCATTTTTCTGCCCTTTCTAGAGTAGAACCGTGGAATGACAGAATGCTCTGAATTGGGAGGGACACAAAAGCATCATCAAGTCCAACCCTTGGATTTGCAGAGGGTATTTCCAAGAATCCTACCATGTGCCTGGGAGCTTTGTCCAAACTTTACTGGGGGTATTTTGCAGGCAGAGATGTGATTTCAAGAAGTGGATGTGGACATCTCAACATTCCCAAGGAATTTTGGGCACTGTTTGGATGTGAATAGGAAATCTTCATTTAAAGAAAACAAGATTTATCCACAAGAAAGTGGTGGTTCTGGTGGAAAGCAATAGTTTGTATGGCTGTCACTGGTTGTGCTCGAGGTGTAGTGGTGAGGACACTCAGGAAAGGATGGGCCCCATTCTTTTACTCCAAGTCTGCCAAAAATCACCCAACACCAGGAAACAGCCCAGTTATGGAATGGATTTTCATCTCCATCCCAGAGGAGCCCCTTTGGAGGAGCAGAATATCCTCAGCTCTGGGCTGCTTGCAGCAGGCACAGCAGATTTTAAAGTGTCCTGCTTGGTTTGGAAGCTTTGGAGAAAAAAAAGTTCTGTAATTTTGTGACAGGGTTAGTGAAACTATTGGGATCAGCCAGAGGATCACTGAAACCACAAATGACAAGTCAGTCATAGAATCACTGAAATCACAAATCACAGAAGTGCTTTGGGTTGGAAGGGACTTCAAAGCTCACCTCATTCACCCCCTGCCATGGCAGGGACACCTTCCACTGTCCCAGGGTGCTCCAGCCTGGCCTTGGGCACTGCCAGGGATCCAGGGACAGCCACAGCTGCTCTGGGCAAAAATCCCAGGGTCTCAGCACCCTCACAGGGAGGAATTCCTTCCCAATATCCCACCTATCCCTGCCCTCTGGCAGTGGGAGCCATTCCCTGTGTCCTGTCCCTCCCAGCAGTGTGGACAGTGGTTCCTCTGTGCTGCAAAGGGAAACTCTGAAGTCTCATCAACCATGATGAGATATCTGTGTCCCTGCCCTGCTCTGGGCATATCCATCCTTGTACATCCCTTTCCTGCCTGTCCAGCATGGGACCTTGTGGAGAACATGGATTTCTGCTTGATGAGGGCTCAGGAACCTCCCTGGGATGAGTGTTGGAAAGCTACAGGTGCCAGCAGTGAGGGAGGGGAAGGCAACATGGCTAAATCCCAAAGCCCAGCTCTGCCTGACTCTGCAGCACATCCTGACAGCTTTCCCTGTGGATTCCAGCCAAGGTGGCTCAGCTTTGGAGCCGTCTGCTCCTGTCCCTGCTCCCAGTGGGGACCCAGAGCAGATGGGACCAGGGCTGACCCTGAGCCACACCAGCAGGGCTGAGCTCACCCTCCTGACTGGGAATTCAGGGCAAAGCAGGAGCAGCAGTGTCCTGAGCAGGTGGGTCAGGGCTGTGTCCAGCACACAGCCACCTCTTTCCCTGCTTTTTTGGTGCTTCTGAACTCAAAAGTCAGAATCATGCGTTGGCAATAATTTCTGGCTGACAGACGGAAAACCAGGGGTGCTAAAGGAGCAAGAGGTTTGTGTGGGACAGCAGTTTTCCAATAAAACCACTCTTGGCTGAGTACTGCTGTTGGCTGTGGCCACCTTTTGGTCCTGGTGGCATCCCTGGTGTCACAAGGAGGGATTTAGTGCATTCCATGTGGAGCTTGGACAGACCACAGGCTGCCCAAGCCTGGCTGTTTCCTTGCTGCTGTGGCCAAGGGACAAGAACAAACCCTGTCTGTGGTCCCTGATCCCTGTGAGCACCCAGGATGGGAGCAGCAGGACCTGGGGCTGCAGCCACATCCTCTTGGGAAGAGCCACCAATGGATGGTCTCATCTTCCACTGCTGGGGAGCCCTTCCCAAAATGATCCCAAGGCATTCTGGGGAGTAAATATAAATACTGAGGTACAGGGCTCAGAGAGGCACAGCTGAGCAGTTTGGGATGGGAAGGGAAGGGAAGCCAGGACGTGTGAGGACATGGGAGCGAGCACAGGCCAGCAGAGAGCACAGAGCAGCAACTGGCAAAGCTGGGGCTGGGCCAAGAAAATAAACATAGGAAGTGCTTGAGACTGATGAGAACCACGGGCAGCCTGCTCTTGTTTCAGGAGGATTTTTTGGGACACTGGAGCAGGCTCCTGTTGCAGAGCTCAGCCCTGTTCAAACTCTCATTGACTTCAGCTGGGCCAGGGTTTCATTTCAGATGGTTCTGCTTTTCCCCAGGATGTGATTTCCTCATTTTGGGATGTATCCCTCAGCCCCACAGGAATTTTGGAGGCTTGAACAGAGATTTAGGGACGGATGGTGCTGCCAGCACGTCAGGAGGAGTAGAGGCTGCTCTGCAGCACTCCAGAGCTCTGTGTGAGCACTCAGGGTCAATAAATCCAGAGCTGAAGGCCAAATCTGAGTGCTCAGCAGCTCTGCTAATCAGTTGGGTGCCTGCAGGCAGATTGAAAGCCAGTTCCTTCCAAATTTTCTCTTCCAACAAATAACCTGGAGGGTTTTTACTCCAAAGTTTGACTTGGGCCCCTTACTTTAGAATTTCATCCCCCTGTGTTCTCCTGTCTCCTGATGAAGATGGGGCATTCAAGGTAAGCTGGAGGCAAATTGGAGGAGGTTTTCATGCGGCACCAGATTTCACCCTGAGATCTCCAGAATTAACCAGCCAAAATTCACAGGGTCTTGGAAATGCTGTCAAACCATGAAGGAAGTTTGAAGGGAAGCTCGAGCAATGCTGGAAATATGAGCAGAGGGTAAAAGAGGAGCTTGGGGTGGTTGTGAGAAGAGGTTCTCCAGAAGGTGGAAACCCAGGGAAGATTGTTTTCCTGGCTGGAAGTGAAGCTGGGTATGAAGTGGATGAGGACAGGGAATGCAGCCTCCAGCTCTGCTCCTTTTGGGGAGCTCTGTTCATCCCATCATGTCTGGGAGGGGTTTCAGTCCAAACCCCAAAGTTCCCTCACTTCACCACAGGGATTTATCAGCACCTGGGCTCCTCTGTTTCAGCAGGACCAAGGTGTGCATCCCATCCCAGGGAAAATCCAAACACTCTCCTCTCCCCATCCCTGCTGCTCCTGCTTTGTGCCTGACAGTGACAGCTGAGTTAATCTGGTTTAGAATTCTCATGGCTTCATTTCTGCAGGTCTCACTGTTGTAGGGTGATGTTCCTTTATCCCTCACCCTTTCTTTTCCATGGATTATCCCATGTTAATAGTGCCATGTAATACAGGCTGTTATTAACTGCTCCTGAATCCTGCTTGCTGATTCCTTAAGCAGATCTCAAAACCCTGCGAATCTGAATCTGCCTTGCAGTTTTCTGAGGGTTTGTTTTGTGCTTTGCTTTTTTTTATTATTATTTTTTTTCCCTTTAAACCCAATGCATGAAATGTGTAGGATAACTTTCTGCTCTGGCTTTTGGGAAGCAAAGGAATTTCTCATGTTTGGATAGCCCAGACATGATATTCCAGATTGAAGTGTGCATCTGTTTAAATCCCTACAAAACAGACTGCAAGGAGGAAACCTTGTTTGAAAACCTACATCAAATATGGAATAAATCCCTCCATAGGTATTTATCTTCCCAGAAAAAAAGATCCTTGACCACTCTTGTGTGTCAGAATTTCATAAGAAAAGAATATGAGTAACCTCAACTTTTTTACATCCCTGTGTCTTCCTGGTTCACTGAGAGACATTTCTTCTTTGTTATGAATTATAAATCCCTATTGCTACAGTCCAAACAATTCTGGGAACTTCTGCCACTGGCTCTCAGAGCCCAGGGAAATCACAGTGTCCTTTGCATTTGCAGTGCTCAGAGCATTTCCAAACATTCATTATTCACACAGGAATTCGTCCATCAGCAGCTCCATTAAACTGAGAGAGGGAGCCCTGCTTTCTCATCAGGTGCCAAAATACTTGGTTGAGGTTTATTTCTTCCTCTGAGAGCAGATTCTAATCCCAAGGGTCAGAGCAGCACCTTTTGCAAAGGGTTACAGCCGAGGAGTGAGTGAGTCCTTGGTCCCTGCCTCAGTTTCCCCATCAGTGATGCCACATTTGAGGATTCAGCCCACTGGGAGCTTGAGGAAATAATAAAAATTTTTAAAAATCCAATTGCCCAATACTTGTAAATCCCAGCTCTCACAGTCCAGGAGTTCTTAGGGATCACAGACTCCTGGAATGGTTTGGATTGGAAAGGACCCTAAAGATCCCATTTTACCCCTGCCATGGCAGGGACACCTTCCACTATCCCAGGGTGCTCCAAGCCCTGTCCAGCCTGGCCTTAGACACTGCCAGGGATAAGGCAGCCACAACCTCAACTTCTCTGGATTATAAAAACACTCCGAATTTTAAAACCCAACTTCCTGTATCTGTTAAGCCAGAAAAAATCTCTAAGCTCTTGGCAAGAAATACCCCAAATGCCCTCAAAGCAAAAAAAAAAAAAAAATACCCTCCAAACTGCTTATTTTTTAACCTCATGCAGCTTGAACCCTGTCTCCAGGCTGAGGAGGGGCAGAGGGAGCAGAAATGGCTTTTTCTCCAGATTTGGCAAAGCTTTGGGACGTGTCCCTTCCTGGGAGGGCAGGCTGAGCCCCACAGCAGCTCCCCCAGCCCTGGGCAGGAGCAGCCTTTGCCCGTGGCAGGGCTGGAGCTGGAAGCCAGCATGCCAAGCCCTGCTCCAGAGCAGCTTTCTTCTCCTCACATGATGTCAGCATTTCCTGACAACCCCAGCAGGAGCACAGGGCGACAGATGTCCCTTAATTATCGGCAGCGTTGCCGCTCCTCGGGCTCAGACAGAGCATCCTGAGCCCTGACATGAGGGCCTTGCTTGGTCTGGGCAAGCCTGGCCACCTCAGGTTTATCCACAGGCACCTTTCAGCTGTGGGAAATTGGTCACCTTGGGGTTTGTGCCCTGCCAAGGGTGGCCCAGAGCTCCAGGCAGGGGAGGAGGGAGGTAAATCCAGGGGATGGGGGTGGCTGGAAAAGCCATGTCCCTGTAAATAAGGGGATTTTCCAGCTGGGGTGAGAAGGGCAAAGGGCCGCTCCCTGTGTCCTCCTTGAGATGGATCTGGGGTGTCTAATGGACAGACAGCTCAACACTCATTTTTTGTAGGGTGATCCAGTAAAGTAAAAGGGCAAATTAAGTGTGTTGGGGAGAAATCCCATTGTTGTCCCTTGGTTTAATTTTTTACCTTCCAAGATCACAAAAGATGTACCCCTGGCCCTCAGCAAACATGAGAAAAGGATGGAGGGAAGGAGGGAAAGAGGATGGGATCCCAGCCCCTGCCGAGCCATGTCCTTTATTGGAAAACTGCTGTCCCACACAAACCTCTTGCTCCTTTAGCACCCCTGGTTTTCCGTCTGTCAGCCAACGCATGATTCTGACTTTTGAGTTCAGAAGCACCAAAAAAGCAGGGAAAGAGGTGGCTGTGTGCTGGACACAGCCCTGACCCACCTGCTCAGGACACTGCTGCTCCTGCTTTGCCCTGAATTCCCAGTCAGGAGGGTGAGCTCAGCCCTGCTGGTGTGGCTCAGGGTCAGCCCTGGTCCCATCTGCTCTGGGTCCCCACTGGGAGCAGGGACAGGAGCAGACGGCTCCAAAGCTGAGCCACCTTGGCTGGAATCCACAGGGAAAGCTGTCAGGATGTGCTGCAGAGTCAAGCAGAGCTGGGTTTTGGGATTTAGCCATGTCCTGCTCCTCTTCTCCTTGGTTGATACTTCCTTCAGCAGGCCCTTATGTGGGAGAGCAGCTTGATCTTATTGAGCACAGCTGCTGGGTGTGTCCTACAGCACACAGGAACTCAAGTCCATTGTCCTTCCTTCCTTCCTTCCTTCCTTCCTTCCTTCCTTCCTTCCTTCCTTCCTTCCTTCCTTCCTTCCTTCCTTCCTTCCTTCCTTCCTTCCTTCCTTCCTTCCTTCCTTCCTTCCTTCCTTCCTTCCTTCCTTCCTTCCTTCCTTCCTTCCTTCCTTCCTTCCTTCCTTCCTTCCTTCCTTCCTTCCTTCCTTCCTTCCTTCCTTCCTTCCTTCCTTCCTTCCTTCCTTCCTTCCTTCCTTCCTTCCTTCCTTCCATCATCCATCTATCCATCCATCCATCCTCCATCCATCCTCCATCCATCCATCCATCCATCCATCCATCCATCCATCCCCCATCCATCCATCATCCATCCATCCACCCATCCATCCATCCATCCATCCATCCATCATCCATCCACCCATCCACCATCCATCCATCCTTCCATCCATCCATCCATCCATCCATCCATCCATCCATCCATCCATCATCCATCCATCATCCATCCATCCCCCATCCATCCATCCATCCAGCCATCCATCCATCCATCCATCCATCCATCCATCCATCCATCCCCCATCCATCCATCCATCCATCCATCCATCCATCCATCCATCCATCCATCCATCCATCCTCATGGAATGGCTTTTAGCTGATGGAGAGCAGGTTTAGATCAGATTTTAGGAAAGGATTCTGTGAGGGTGGTGAGAGCAGAGCAGCTGGGGCTGCCCCTGGATCCAAGGGCAGGTTGGACATTGGAGCTGCCTGGGACAGTGGAAGGTGTCCCTGCCATGGGATGGCATGGGATGAGTTTTAAGTTCCCTTCCAACCCAAACCATTCCAGGGTGGCATTCCATCCATCAGCCTCCTTTTCTATGTCCCTTCCAGCTGATTCCAGCCCTGTTCCCTCCCTCCTGAGAGCACATCCCTGCTCTGAGGAGCTCTCAGCCTGCCTGTGAGTGATTCCCACACTCCCAAGCCCCTTCCTTCATGCCTGATGGATGCTGGGGAAAACCCAGCCCTGAGGGAAAAGATCCACCTGCCCACAAGGAGAAACCATCCCAACCCATTTCCTGCTGCAAACCTTTCCCTCCCATGTGCTTGGCTGATCAGGATCAGCTTCTTTGCTGCTGTTTTTGTGCCTCTTGATTTCCACACGGAAACTGGCTCTATTTTTACCCGGCTGAAGCTGATTAGATTGGCAGTAATTGGTAGGATAAACAGCCACGTCCTGTGCAGCAGGTTAATGCTGCACAGGCAGTGACCAGGGCATGCACTCAGCCCATGCCCAGCACGGGGAGCACAATTGAGGTAATTTATTGCCCACATGCCTGGAACATGCCCATTATCCAGCCCCATCCTTTCTCTCCTTGCAAACCCATTTCCCCTTGCTGCACAGAGCCAAACGTTTCATCCTTTTCTCCTCAGCTCTTCTTCTTTTCGCACAGAAAAACCCAAGGACACACAGGAGTTTTCCTTTCTGGTTAACCCAGGTCTTGGCTTCTCCTGACCTGTGAGATTATTAACATTGAAGCAGCCACATGTTAAAAAAGAAAAATGCTGCTTACAACTCCAAGGCTGACCTTGTCCAAGTAATGTAATTTCCCACCATCTCAATCACTTCCGTAAGTTCCAATCTTCTGGAAGATTAGCAGCAGTTCTGCTTGCTGCAACATCCTTCTGGGCTTTAATTGGTTTGGGGGTCATTTAGCCAGAGACCAAGTGAAGAAAAGAAAACTCAGGGGCAACATCAGGTGATGCTGCACCCCTGGAATTCAATTCACTGGGGGAGGGATGGAGCAGGAAGGAAAACCGAAAATCATTCTGCTTTCCAAAGCTGCACATTTCAATCTAGTGGTGGGAGACCTTGGGAATATTTTGGCTCTTGTGCTTGGTGGTGGCTGCACCACCTGTGTAATCCAGGAGTGGCGTGGAAGGTGAGCAATCCCCACAAGGGTTACTGCTCTGGGCACCTGTGCCAGGGTCTCAGCACCCTCACAGGGAGAATTTCCTCCTAATATCAGATCTAAACCTCTCCTCTTTGGGTTTAAAACCATTCCCCCTTGTCCTGTCACTTCATCCCAGACCTGTCCTGCTCGGTGCCTCCCTCCCTGTTTGCAGCTAAGCCTTGAGCCCTCTCACTTTTGCAGTTTAATTTATTTCATGCGCTGATGATTTGGTGTTTTTCCCAATCCCTCCATGGCAGGCACCGAGCCCAGGGCTGTGTGCAAGGCTGAGGAATTCCATGGTGTGATTATCTCTGCCTCACACCCCCATCACTCCACAGGTGAAAGCCAGAGCTCTCCACTGCCTTTTCCCTCACATCCTCTTTGCCACTCACTACAGCACCCTCTCTAATTACCAATTATGCTGGCCTCTTTTAATTACCCAGCTCAGCTTTTGTGGTTCCATAATTGTCCAAGAAACCTCCCAGCCTTAAACCCTTCAATCCTGTGGTGTCCTGTCCCCTTGGATTGTGGTGCTGGATTTTTCCCAATTCTCTGAACTTTCCCAATGCTCTGAACTTTCCCAATTCTCTCAACTTTCCCAGTCCTGAAATTTCCCAGCCCTCTGGCATTCCAGTGCCTCTTCCAAGACCTCCTGGACAACACCATCATTTGTCCCCACAGCTCCTTGGCCACCTCCTTCACAATCATCTCAAGTAATTTGGATGTGCTGGTTTAAAACCACTCAGTTCCACCACCTGGATGCTCCTGGGCTCTCCTGGGCAGAATTTCCTTAGCTTATGTTGTGTTTTTTCCCACCAAACACCAGGATAAATCCCTCACTGAGCATTCCTGCCATGGCTGTGTCATTGATAAACCTCCCATTTCCCTGTGGGATCACCCCGCTGCTCAGAACTCATGGAAAATATCCTCCTGTCTTTAATTTCCCCAGCTTCTGAGGTTTATTAATTACAACCAGTTTCCCTTTTCTTCCTTTTGTGTGTTTATGTTTTGTGTGTCAGGCTTGGCAGCTCTTTCCCTTCCTTTCCAAGTTGTGTTGGTTATTTTAACAAAGATTCCTGCCTGTGTTGCTGTTTTTTGGGTAAAATATTCTTAAAGGTTTTTCCCTTTTCAACAAGTTTTTCACTTAAAGTCCTTCTCTGAATTCATCTGACTTGTAATTATTTTCTGATTCACTTTTAAAGTGGCAAGGAAAGATACAGATTTTTATACATTACTGCATTAAGCTTTACTTTATTTGCATATAACAGAATCAAGCCACAAAGGCCCATGCCTGGCACAGTGAGAAATCCACCCTCACCTGCTGGAGTGAGGATAAATCTGGAATTCCCTCATGCTGGAGATAATATTTTTTTCCATTAGGATATTATCTTTCCTCCTCCCCACAAAGTTCTGAGGATATTTTAATATTGGCAGTTCAGGACCTCCAGCATCCACTGCTCAGCCAGAATTCCCCAGGGATCCCAAGGATTTTATTAGATATTATGGATGGTTTTTATTAGATATTAAGGATGTGGCTGCTTAAAGAACGAGAATATGTCGAGTCCCTGCTGCAGACCCTTCTTGCCTCGTGCTTTATTTCCCAGGATATTGATCCAGAAACTCTGTGGATCATTTATTTCCTTGTTGTTAACGACTCAGAGCTGCTCCCAGCCAGTCCCAGTGGGATTCCAGGCAGGACTGGCAGGTCAGGACCCACAAGCACGAGTGGAAATCAGATGGAAAGGGTGGATAGAACACAGGGCTGCAGCAGGAAAATTCCCTGGCACCCTGAGGCACTGGGAGCTGGGTTAGGGTGTGGATTTAATGGCTCAGTGATCCCAGAGGTGATGGAGTTTATACAGGACATGGGCAGGAGAGGAACAGCTTCAGACTGAAGGAGGGAAGGGTTGGATGGGATTTTGGGAGGGAATCCCTAATTAGGATGGGATACCAAGAAGGTGAGGCCCCAGTGAGCAGCCCTGGGAGTCCTCTGCACACCAGTTCACATTTCCTCAGCGCTGCTGATGTGCAGGAGGCTGAGGGAGATTCCAGGTTGGATTTCACAGCAGCCCTGAGTGCCAGCAGGCTTTTCCCTCCTGCCACGCCAGGTCAGGAAATCTGGGCTGCAGGATTCCCCCAGGAGATGTGGCCCATTGCAGGGACACAGATGGTGTCAGATAGGGCTGACAGGTTCATTCTTTAAACCCCTGGTGCATGTGTGGATGAGGAGATGAGTGAGATGAAGTTTGGGATGAAAAAAATAATGATGAAAAAATACAATAAAAGGCAAAACAGCTTATAATAAATCACTGGGCATGGATGGGAGAAGAAGAAGGAGGATTGGGCAGTGGGAGCAATGGGTGTTTTCTGTCCACGGTGGAAATGCAGGATTGTTGGGAGTTTCTTTTTCACCAGGCGCCATTAAACTTGCTGTTATTTCAAGCACCTGCTTTATGAGGAGCAGCATCCCACGTTGGTCAGAGGGGTGTCTCACCTTGGTGCCTGCCTCAGATCCCACCAAATCCCCCCCAAAAGAACAGCTGGACAATAATTAGTTGGATAATTAACATGTAAAACAACTACGACTGTCTAAAACTACCGAGAAAGCAACAGAAGGGGACTGGAATTTCTTTTGTTCCCTGCCAAAATTTTGATATGTGTTTAAGCAACTTCAGTTCTGGTGTTTTTCTTGGAAACTTTGGGGGTTCCCACCCAAATTCTCCCTCTGTGGGGGAAAAAAAGAGTGAGTTTGCAGTTGCCAAAAAATGCAGCACCTGGCGTGTGGGATTTTTGGGGAAGGAAACAACAAAGCCCCCCAATGTATAATGAGCACAGTTCTTGCATTCAGGACTCGGTGTAGTTTGCAAAGACATTTTCTACTGGAAAGAAATGCTTCAGTGGGAAAATTTCCACCCACTCCAGTTGCATCTCTTCCCTCCAGCTCCCAGAGAGAGAGAGAGAGGAAGGTTTTCTTCCAGAGGAGGGTGGTGATGTGTTTCCATGGATGGACAAGAAAATGCATCGAGAGAGGGAAAAAAAAAACCAACTGAGTGGGAAGCCACAGGCTGAAAGTTGCGGGTGGGTGGGCAGAGAGGCAGGTACCGAGCACAGGAGCCTTTCGGAGGGGATGCACAGCCCGAATCCCGCGGGTTTCCATCACCAGCAGTTACACTGCTTGTTCTGTTTGGTTTTGTTTTGTTTTTTCCTTGGAGTCCTGGCCAAGGTGGGTCTGGCTCAAAACCCCCACTCCAGTAACGCTGGTGGTGAAATCCGAGATTTTGGGGAAGAGCTGAGTTTTTCCTCCATCTCGCAGGTTTTGCTTTATAAGCACTTGTGAGCATCTTTGAAATCATTCTCCAGCACAGCTCCCCCTTTAATAGTGGTGCGTGAATCCCCTGGTGTATTAACACAAACACATCGATATTTGCAGGCACACGGACCCGCACACGCATCCCGGTGCCAAAAAAGATTTCGGCACGTTCCGATCCAGGGGGATGCGCCAGCGGAGCCGGACCCCGCCTGCTCCGGGGGCACAACGCGAGGATTCCAGGAGAGGAGGAAAAACCCAGGGAGAAAAAACCCGGGGAGAAAAATCCCAGGGAGAAAAATCCCAGGGAGAAAATCCCCGATATCGGGGAGCGGAGCGCGGAGGGGCTCCCGGTGGGCTGGGAGGATCGCGGTGGGATGCGCGGTGCTGGAGGCAGGGGAGCGGCACCCGGCGGATCCGGACCCAGCCCGGAGCGCTGTCCCCAGCCCGGGGCGAAGCGCAGCGCGGCCTCTCCATCAATAAACAACAACCGGCCCGCGCTGCAGCTGCGGCGCGCCCGGGCCGCCTCCGAGCGGGCTCTGCCCGGACCCCGGCGCCGCTCGGCCCATGCCCGGCGTCTCCCAGCCGCCCGCCCACGGGGGATGCCGGCCCCTCTCCGCCCCGCCGGGGAGAGCCGGAGCGATCAATAAAACTGCGGGAGCATCCCGGGAGGCTGCGGGGGGCTGCGGCCCTGCTGGGCTGCGAGGCGAAGGCGACGCAGTTCCTGTCTCTTTAAATCCACCCTGAGCCCGGCGCCGGGAGAAAGCCGAGGCAGAGCGGCGAGCCCGGGATCCTGCTCGCTGCCGAGCGGGATTTATCCCCGTCGGGAGCGCCGAGCGCGGGCCGGGGCAGGCGGCGCGGGCCCCCGCGGGCCGGGATGCGGGCAGGGCCGGGCGCGGCCCCCCGGCACTGAGCGTTGCGGCGCGGGGGAGGGCGCGGGGCGTGCGCGGTGCGCGGTGCGGGAGCGGCCGGGAGCCGTGCGGGAGGGCGGCGGAGGAGGCTCCGCATTGCTGCTGCTGCCGCTGCCGCTGCCGCTGCCGTGCCGAGCCCCGCGATGCCGCCGCGCCCGCCGCTGCCCCCGGCCCTGCGCCCCAGCCAGCCCGGCCGGCGGCGGGGGGCTCCGCGGGGGCTCTGAGCATCCTCCCCCCGGGGCTGCCCAGCGCTCGCTTTTTCCCTTTTTTTTTTTTTTTTTTTTTTTTTTTTTTACCCTCTTTCCCTTCTCTTGGCATTTGGCCTCTTTTTTTTTTTTTTTTTTTCTTTTTTTTTTTTTTTTTTTTTTTTTTTCTCCTTTTCCCCCACCCCCGTTCCCTGCCTTGGATGGTTTTTAGGTGGAGTCGTTTGCACCAAAATCCAATAGCTGCTGCTGTTCTTGCTGCTATTTTTTTTTTTTTTTAATGATCCTGTTTCCACAGCAGGGGAAGAGAGAACTGATCCTCAACATACTCCCAGAGAATGAATAATCACAAGAAACTGGCTTAAGCAGCTCCCTGGATCTGGTGCATGATTTCAATTGAGTTCGATTTGATTTAATTTTTTAAATTTTTATTTATTTCTTTTATTTCTTTTTCCCCAAGTCATCGTTCGCATTTTATTTCCTGCATTTCTTCCTATTCTTTTTTTTTTTTTTCCCTTTTTTTTTTTTTTTTTTTTTCACCTTTCGGGAGATTTGCAAACCGAATTACATGCATGTCCAGTGGGGGAAGGTTTAATTTTGACGATGGAGGGTCGTACTGTGGAGGCTGGGAGGACGGAAAGGCTCATGGCCATGGAATCTGTACCGGCCCGAAGGGTCAAGGTGAATATTCGGGCTCCTGGAGTCACGGCTTTGAGGTGCTGGGGGTCTACACTTGGCCCAGTGGCAACACTTACCAGGGCACCTGGGCGCAGGGCAAGCGCCATGGCATTGGCATGGAGAGCAAAGGGAAGTGGGTGTACAAAGGAGAGTGGACCCATGGATTTAAGGGACGGTACGGGGTCCGGGAATGCACTGGAAACGGGGCCAAGTACGAAGGCACCTGGAGCAATGGATTACAGGATGGCTACGGGACAGAGACCTACTCAGATGGAGGTAGGTGATGCATTGATCCCTTCCTAGCTGGGGCAGGTGGGGTGGAGGGTGGTGGGGAGATGCTCCCAGAGGGGTTTGGGTTGGACTCTGGGAGTTTGCAACCTGCTGCCGTGGATCAAGGGATGCTCCCACCCTGCAGGGGAGGAGGAACCAGCCCAGCGTGGCACCAGCCCAGCTCTTTGCCACAGGTAGCCTCAAATGTTCCATGGGGTCTCTGGGCGCTGGGTCCTCCCTCCTTGCTCTCCTCAAGCAGGTTTTTGGGATGTGGAAGGGGCTGTGCTGGTGGGGGGATGCCCAGCTCTGGCCCAGAGGGGTCGGAGCACGGGGTGGGCCAGGCCTTGGGGACACAAGCCAAGTTGCACATGGGATTGGCACTTCTGACTGCACCACTGGAACCTGTAGGATTTGCATGGGAACAACGCGGGGCAGGATGGAGGCAGTGTGTGTGTGGGGGGGGGGATCAGGGGGGGAGAGCTCCCAGCCAGGGGTGGGGGGCTCTGCTCCTCCTCCAGCCCCTCCAAAGGCAACTCCACGCTCAGTGATGCCAGGGAAAAGACTTTAATTCAGACAAGAGTCTTACATTCCTAGTTTACGGCTTAATGCTTAGCGTAGGGGCTCAGAGGGATCACCAGAGCTCTTCTCTGCCGTCAACACGGCTTAACGAGATGCTGAGGGGAAACTGGGATTAGAGGAAAAACAAGAAAACCCAATTGGAGCGATCAAACCCAAAAAAATTGCTGGGCTAACAAGCTTTAGGGCTGAACTGGGAGAAACAGCTGGCGCCGTGCTGGAAGTGGCTGTATCATCCTCTCTCCTGGGCTGGGGCTCCTTCCACAATGGGAATTGCCACCATAATCCGAGGCAGGCCTACCTGCCAGCAGCTGGGGGGCCCTGGGCTCCGCTGGCCCCTGCTTTTCCCGGGAATGGAGGCCTCCTAAAGCAGCTCCCGGGTTATTTTTAGGATGTTATGGTTTTCCATACGGCTCCGGTGGGGAAATTGCAGCGTCGGGAAGCTCCATCGCAGCCCTGCTGAAAGGTGCTGCAAGACCTTGCTCTGGAAAGCCCAGTTTGCTGCTTTGTGGTTGCACAGGGAGGGGAGGTTGAACCTCACCTGCAGCTGCTTTTTTTCTGTGCTCCCGCAGGGAGAGGTGGAACCGCCTCGGGATTTTTAATGATAATTCGGTGCCGGTTGTTTTCTCCCAGAGAAAAAGAGAGCTGCAACCTTTTGTTTCAGCTGCCTGGAAGGATGCTGGGGACTGAGCTGGGATGTGTGTTTGGAAGCCATGGATAAATCCCAGCAGTCCTTCAGTCAAAAATAAAGCTTGGGCAGGGAATCGTCGCCGTCTCCCACATCCGAGGCGCTCAGGAGGGGCTGTGGGGGGGTTTCTGCTTGCTCCCAACGTGGGTGCTGTCTCCTCCTGGCACCCAGCCCCTGCCTGGGAGGTTTGAGGGAGGACAGACACAAGTCTGGACTAACTACAGGTCTCTGAGGGCTGGGTGTTGCAGGGCTGGCCCTGTCCCCGGCCACGCACGTGCCCCCGCCCCGGCACGCTCCCCATCCTCTGCAGAGCAGCGTTTTTTAGGGAAACCTGGGCAGCATCCCCACCCTGGGGTGGCTTAGCAGCAGTTTCAGCCTTTTCTGAGAAGCTACCCGAAGGAAACAGCTTTTCCTTCCATCTTGTCAGGCCAGCCCAGCTTCCCGGCGCTTGGGGACCCAAAAGCGACGTCGTCGTCGCATGTTTGCGATTTCGGGAGGAGGGAAGAGGAGCAGTGCTGGGAAAGGGCAGGGTCTGTGGCAAAATGCTCCCCCTGGGACTCTGCAAACCTTCCAAGGAGGAAGGGATGCCGTGCTGGGGGAATGCAGGGTGCTGGTAACTGTGGATGCTCCTCCACAGCAACTTCCCCCACCTCAGCTGGGCCACAGCCGCCTCCAAGGCCACTTCCACCAACTCAGCTCCCAGCACCCAGAGGCCACGGCCCTTTCCAGCTGCCTGGCTCCATTCTGGGTGGAAACCACCAGAGCTGGGCATCTCCAGCCTTTTTGGACAGCAAGCCTCGCTGAACTTTGTGTGTTTGGGTCCCAGAGGCCGCTGTGTGCGGGAGCGGTGGCACCGGGGAGGCAACGGTAGGGAAGGATGTTTCTCATTAATCTATTCCAGTTATTACCTCCAGCAAACTGAAGTACCCAAGAATCCTCGCCCCAGCATCTGTCACTTGCCACCCACAGATAAATATTCATCCCTTGAACATCATTTTTTTTTTTTTTAGCTCCCCATCCCTGGCTCGGGGATGGGGCCCTAAATGCGCAGCGATGCTCGGGGAGCCCCAGAACCCAGGGATTTGCTCCAGTTTTCCCATTGCAGGGGGAAGGGCAGCCTGTGCTGGGGGGGCTGTTGGTGTCTCCCTGCTGGATCCTGGGTGTGCTGGGTGCCGGGGGTGGCACTCGGTGGCCCGGGGGCTCCCGCCAGCCCCGCGGCAGCGCTGCCCCCGCGCGCAGCTTGCCGAGCTCACACCTCCCACGCCGCGCCCGCCGCGCGCCCCACGCCCGGCCCCCCACGCCCAGCAGCCCCCCACGCCCTTCCCACTCGCTCCTGACCCCCAGCAGAGCAAACCCTGCTCCCCCAGCCCCGGGGATTGGTGCCCATCCATGCGGCCCTGGCACGGCTGGCACGCGGCCCCTGCGCCGTCCTGCTGTCCCCGTGGCCTCGCGCACTCAGACATCCCCACACTGCTGGTACAGCCTCGTCTTGCTGCCTAAAAAACCTCCTGGGCCCCTCCAGAGCACCTGGTGTTACATAAAGCAGGCTCCCAAGGATTGGGAGCTGGAGTTGAAGCACTTGTCTGATTCAGCCCAGCTGCGGAGTGGGAGCAGGAATTGCTCCCTTGCTCCAGGGAAAGGGGCTGCGCCCACCTGGATCTGCAGCTCTGTGGGGCTGGGGATGCTGTCAGTGGGGCTGGGGGACCTGGGGCAGAAGGCTGGAGACCTTCTAATCAGGTCTGGAGATCAAGAGACATCACAGATGCTTCTGCCTGGGATGCTGTGGGGATCTCAGTGATTTCACTCCAGGGACAGCTGGAGTTGTAGCTCCAGCCTTCCCATGGGAATCCTCTGCCTTGGGTTTGGGCTGAGCTGCTGAAACCATCATGGCTTTGGTGGGGCTGGATGAGATGGGGTGGCTGAAGGAAGCCTCCAGATCTGGTTTTGCCCTTTCCATCCCTAGCAATGCTGGTTTCCTCCTCCTCCCACCTCTTCCCAGCTGAACAACTGGGATCCTGAACCAGACAGGGCTCTGGGATGGGACCGGCCCCATCCTGGGCACCCACTGCATCCCTGAGGGAATGGGACAGGCTGGGGGTGCCTGCTGTGAACCAGCCTCACCCTGTTGCCATCCTGTCCCCATCCTGAATGTCCCTAAATCCCTGTTTCTCGGAGGGCTGCCCCGACAGGGCCGCGCGGTCGCACGGCGCTGTTCATCTTGTGTAATCTCCGTGCCCACTCACCTAAAATGAATCATCCTTTGATAGGTGAGGGAAATGTAATTAGTGTTTGCATTGTTAGCACTGACTGAGTAGGCAAGTGGGTTTTCTTGGCCCGGGCTGGGAAATGTTCCTGCCGTGGGGAGAGGGGAGCACAGGGAGCTGCTGGGGTGGGGCCCTGCCAGCCTGTCCTGCTCCATGTCCCACTTTCTCAGCCCTGCAGTGCCACTGGTGACACCTCCCTGAGCAGGTGCACCAGGAGCTACCCACCAAATGTCTGGGGAGAGGCTGGGGAGGGGAAAAGCGTGGAATATTTCCCAAAAGCCAGCATGAATTGCTGCTCCAGGGGGATGGAGCGGGAATGCTGTGTGAGACCTGCCTGCATGGGAAGGGGCAGCATCCCCTCACCTGAGCAGAGCCACGCTTTGGGATGAGCCACCACCAGCCAGGAGGGTTGGAATGGGACACCTTTAATGTCCCTTCCACCCCAAACCATTCCCAGATCCCACAGTGCCAGCGGCCTGGGGCCTCTCCCCAGCCCTGCCTTCCCCTGAGCTCCTGCACAGGGAACCCAGGAGAGAGGGCAAATTTCCCTCAGGATCTATTCATAGCACGGATGTCAGAATTACCTTAAAAGTACCAGCTCTGCCTTGTTTTGCTGCCGGGAAGGAATTGTTGATGCACTTCAAACAGTGGGCGGAAACAAGCAAATCCAGGAGCGCCCTGATCCTCCATCCTCCCGCTCCTGCAGCACCCAGAGCTGCTCCCAACAGCCCCCCTAGACCCTGAAAATCAATTCAAAAAGTCAGGATTTTGGTGATGGAGCTGCTCACTGTCTGGGTTGGGCCTGGGAGCTGCTTGCAGTGGTTCCAGGAGAGCAAAAGCGGAGACGTCAGGAGCTGCCGAGCGCAGAAAAATGAATCAAAATACTAAATGAAGGTTCTGACCAGCCTCATTAAAAATACATGCTATGAACTCATGGTAATTACTTCTCTCACTGGAACATGCTGCTTAGTTTCAGGTACAGCTCAGGACAGAGGAAGAAGGATTTTGACCTCGGAGAAAAGAACATGAGGCAGAAATTGCCAGGCAGGCCTCAGACCCTCACTCCATCTTCCCGAGTCCTTGATCCAGGCTGGGATTCTCCAGGGAGCTGTGCAGGATCCCAGCCTTGGGGAGCCCAGCAAACCCCTCTCCCTGCCCACTGCCTCCAGCCCTGAAGCACAGCGCTCATGTCACTGCCCTGGGGTGGGTTCTCATGGCTTTGAATGCAAATCTCAGGGTATTTGCATGTGATTTGATATCCCATGGGGCTCCTGTGGTTGGGTGACATCTGCTCCTGGAGCTGAACGGGTTTTTTTTTTCCCCTTTAGAAGCTCCAGCTTGTGGAATCATGTGATTTTGCAAGATTTTCAGCTTCAGTTTGGAAGCAAGGTTTCCACCCAGGCTATTGCAGAAAAGTCATTCTTCCAGGCTGGGGAAGCAGCAGACAAGAGCTAAAAATGCCTTCTGCTTAAAAATGCCTCGATTTTAAAATGAACCTGATGAATTTTGAATGCTTTGAGTCAGGTAACGCTGACGTAGATGAATGAGCTGTATTAAAGCAGGCATGGCTTGGAGATGGAGGAGCTGGGCAGGCTGGGCTTGGGGATGGTCTCTAAGGGGTGAATTCTGGGGTTTGGCATCTGCCTTGGGAGATTTTTTGTCTCTTTGGGTCTGGTTTTGGCATTCATTGAACTCCTGAGCAAGAAAGGATTTTTTTGTAGGAGTTTGCAGGAGTTACAGGAGAGTCTTGATGGTTATCTGCCCCTGGATTCAGCTTGTGAATTGTGTTTAACTCACAATTAAATTATTTTTAACAAAAAAAAAAAAAAATAAAACCAGGAGCTTGCAGGACACAAAATTTGAAAGGCAAATGTTTATATTTTGGGGCTTGATATTGGCTTTTCAAAGACAGATTCTGGCCTATGCATCAAAAATCCCTAAAAATTGCATTGGATGCATGAGCATTCCCTGAGAACAGCCACTGTTTCCCCAACATTATTCCCTGAAGAGGTTGCACTCGCTCCCAGCACACAGCAGAGCATCATGAATTTTCATGAATGAGTGAACAGCCAGAGCAAGGCCCCTCATTTTGCTGATTTCCACAAGAAGATGATCACCACAAAGGTATTATTTCCCGCTCAGGGCATCACCTGGGGCCTGCAGGGTGTTTCCCTGGCAGGAATAATGGTCTGGAAGTGTCCAGGGCCAGGCTGGAGGGCTCTGGAGCAATCTGGCACAGTGGAAGGTGTCCCTGCCCATGGCAGGGGTGGGATGAGATTTAAGCTCCCTTCCCACCCAAACCTCTCTGTGATTCCATTATTTATTTCACAGGGAATAAATGAACCTGCTCTTGCCTCTTCCCTCCTCCAGCCCTGATCCAGGGGGGGCTCAGCCTCATCCACCCCTCTGAGCATCTCCCAGCCCTCAGGGGGATGCAGCCCCAAACCCAGCAGTGCCCCCAGGCTGGGATCAGCCCCTGCTCCTGGATCTCTGCTGGGAACAGGAGACACCCCAGGGTTTGGGGCAGGATTAGAGCAGGGGGGATGAAGGGAATGAGCATTAGCCTGATTCCACTCTGCCTTCTGAGAGAGGCACATTGGCCTTAATGAAGGTGCTGAGCAATATCCTGAAGTGCTTTGCATCCCTGGGGATAAAACCTGATCCTGCTTTGGAGCCCAGCTGAATCTGCAGGGATTCGGCTGCCCTGGGAAAACCCTGGCTCCATTTCACCAGGGGATGATGGGGATGATGCCTCCTTGACTTTCCCTCTTGACAAACCCACTCCCAGGCCAGACAGTATGAAATATCTTTCTTTGTTTATTTCCTTTTAAAAGTTGTGTTTCCCCTGACTGCAGGACCTGGAGCTTTTAACAGGAATTACAACTGGCCTGAGAGGCACCATGAGCCCCATCAGAATCAGTGAAGCCAAGATTTGATTGTCTTTATTGTGGGTTTTTGAAGCCTTTCCTTCAATTCTGGCTGGGAAAGGCACTTCCCAACAGGTCTGGGGAAGCAGGAGGTGCAGCAGCAGTGAGGAGAGGGAGGGGATGCTCAGGACAGGCTTGGTTCTTCCTGAGGAACAGAGGAACAGAGAAACAGAGGAACAGAGATCTTCCCCTTGAAGCAAATAGCTGAAATGCCTTGGAAAACATTCATTTCCACACAAGATTTATTTATTTTTTTTAATGTTTCCAGTGAGGGAGGAGCCTTCACCTGCTCCTTGCAGAGCATCCTTGGGACAGGCAATGGGACATAAATGTGTCCCTGCATTTGGGATGGGGCTCATACCCCCCTGAGGAACAATTTTGCCACCTGTGATTTTCCCCAAGGAGAAGGGCTCAGCAATCCCTGTTCCATGGGATTTCAGCCAGAAATACTTGTGTTGTTATTTGCATCCAGAGGAGGAGGAGCAGGAGGAGGAGGAGGAGGCGTGAGGCTGTGGAAATCCATCTCCTCCTGCAGCCCCCAGCTCCTGCAGAGCTTCTGGCTGTTCCAAACCCATCCCTGCTCAATCCCCACCCCTTCCAGACCCATCTCCTTCCTCCAAACCTCACCCAAACCCAGCAGCTCCACTGCTTGATTCCTTTAGATGGAGGCTCCCTGCCCTTAGATGTACAAGCTGACCATGCTCACACGAGCTGTAATTTTTTCCTATTTATTTACATCAGATTTCATTCTGGCAGCCCTCATCCTCCTCATCCTCTCCTCCCTGGCCTGCCTGGCTGCCCAGGCCTGGCTGTGCCCACCCTGTCTGGATGCACCCAGCATTAGCACTATGACTAACACCCATCACGTGCTGCTGCCTGCAGATTCCATTTGCATACTCAAAAATCCATACTTTATTCCTTCCCCCTGTGTAAGCAGTTACCAGAGCATATTTTTGGCAAATTAGCAGCCACAGCAGAAGCATCTGACTGTGTTTTCAGCGTGGAAAGCCTTGGCAGGGCTGGAGGGGATCATTTGCTGTGGGTTCCCAATCGCTGTGGTGCTGGGCACAGGCAGGGTCACTGATCCCCACATCCCCAGGTGGGCAGGGCGGGTGGCACCTCCTGCCATCCCTGCCATGCCCGTGGGGGTTTGGGGCAGGTTTGGGGATGAGGGCAGCAGCTGGGCACAGGGCAGGGCAGGGCATGGCAGTCACACAGCTGGGCACAGTGGGCAGCCCAGGATGGGAGTCCTGGCAGGAAATGTGTCCCCACATCCATGCAGTGACCGGGGGGTTGAGGGAGGGGATCTCCCCCTCTGAAACCCCACCTGAAGTGATTTTCCAGCTCTGGGGCTTCCCTGTGTGAGAAGATGTGGAGCTGCTGGAGCAATTCCAGGGCTGGAGCCAGGCTGGGAGAGCTGGGGGTGCTCACCTGGACAGGAGAAGCTCCAGGGAGAGCTCAGAGCCCCTAAAGGGGCTCCAGGAGAGCTGGAGAGGGACTGGGGACAAGGATGGAGGGACAGGACACAGGGAATGGCTCCCACTGCCAGAGGGCAGGGCTGGATGGGATATTGGGAGTTAGGAATTGTTCCCTGCAGGGTGGGCAGGCCCTGGCACAGGTGCCCAGAGCAGCTGTGGCTGCCCCTGGATCCCTGGCAGTGCCCAAGGCTGGATTGGAGAGGGTTTGGAACAATCTGGGATGGTGGAAGGTGTCCCTGCCGTGGCAGGGGGCGAGAACAACAGGAATTTTAAGATCCCTTCCCACGCAAACCGTTCTGGAATTCTCTGCTCCTGTGCTCAGGAGTCCCCACAGAGTCAGGCAGAACATTTGGGGGCACATTTTCCCCATCAATTCCCAGGGATGGCCAGCAAGGATGTCCCCACTGTCACAGCATCAGAGCTGAGGCTGGGTGAGCACCCTCCAGCCCTCCTTTTTCTCCTTCTCCCCTTTGGGATGGGTGTTCCTGGGATGATTTGGGTGTGAATCCTCCTGGGCTCTGTGATACTGAGCAGCTGGAAGGGGATATCTGTAAAACTCCCTCCTCTGGTTGGAATTCAAGAGCCCAGCCTAATTATTGCCATCGGACATCTTTAATTAATATGCTGCAGAGGCCACAGATAAGAGGGGGGCTGAGCACGCCAGCAAGGATCCTCTGTGAGATAAATCAGCAATTTGTAAAACCTAATTGCTTTGGCTTGGAAAAGTGGAGGGGCACTTTGGACCACGTCCCCCAGATCCCTGGGATTTTGGGGAGCTGGGGATTTTGGGGTGCTGGGGATTTTGGGGTGCCCAGCACAGCCACTGCACCAGGAGGAACTGGCTGGGCCTCAAGGATGGGACAGAGCTCCTGCCCTTTGCAGCCTCCTGCTCCCATTTTGCAGATAAAGCTGGGAAGCTGCATCCCTTTTCCTGATTATTTTATCTAACCTGGGAATATTGACCCTGCATGCTTGGGTTTTAACTCAGAGTTAGGGATGGAGAAGGAATTCTTTCCAAACTTGTCCAAATTTTTTCCAAATTTGTCTTATTCTGGGTGATCTGTGTTATTTGCGTTATTTGAGAAGATTTATTTGTGAGAATTATTTGTGTTATTAAGAATTTGTCTTATTCTGTGTGATAATGACACAATGTGTCCGCTGCCCTCAAAGTGCTTCACAACATCCCAAATTCCTGCCTGGGTGTCTCCAGATGAGGAGATGTGCAAACCTCCCGTGGGCTTTATCCCTGTGTTTGCCAAAGGGTTCATCCTGCAGGACACAGAACCAGCCCTGTGGGTTTGGGAAAAGCCTGGGAGCAGCTGTGAAGCTTCTCCTTAATGGTGTTCCTGGAGTGGGGCCAGAGGGCTCAGTGACTACAAAATGCCAAATCTTGGGTATGGGCAGAGTGGGAAAGAAAATGTACTAATTCCAACCCAAAAAAATCTTTACTTTTATCTCCTTCCAACATCATGGAGCAGGTTTATGTCCAAGTGCATGATCCCACCTCAAGGCTGAGGAAACCCCACGTACCTGAGCAGCCCCACATCCTCTCCTTGAGGATGTCTTTCCCATGTCTTTCCCTTTCTTACACTTCAGCAGTTATTTCTGAAATAGGGTTTTTCTCTCCAATCCATCCTTTGGGATAATTGCAGTTGTTTTCTCTTAGCCTCAGGCTGTGCCCTCCCCTTAGCTCTGCTTGGCATGGACGTGGCCACTTCCTCACCTTTATCTTGACTTTCCATGTCCAAGACTTTCCTCTCTCTCCTTGTCCTTTTGGCCCAGTGCAAAAGAACCACCCAGAGGTGGGATGGGTATTTGTGCCATCTTGGAGGCATCCACAGGAGTGCCCTGCATGGCTGAGGGAAGAGGTTGGGACATTTTCCTCCCCAGCATTCTCCTCCATCAGGGTGGCTTTGGCTTTTCTCTGGCTTGGGCAGCACAATGGGTTTGTGGCCAGGATTGCCTTGGATTGCTCCCTGCCTCCCCTCCCCTCCCATCCCATCCCATCCCATCCCATCCCATCCCATCCCATCCCATCCCATCCCATCCCATCCCATCCATCCCATCCCATCCCATCCCATCCCATCCCATCCCATCCCATCCCATCCCATCCCATCCCGACCCTGTGAGGTGCTCACAACAAAAATCCTTGGAATTCTCCCTTCAGCCCCTCAGCAGAAGATTCTGTTCTGTCAGAAACTCTCATTCCACCCCTCCCAGCCCCACCATGCCAGATCCCTGCTGCACCTTCCCTTTCCATTCCCCAGCTTGGGGCAGCTGCAGCCGGGGAATAGGGGAATATTGTGAAATCCTGATTCCTCTGCTGGGACAAGGAGGCTCTGGGCTCCTTGTGAGACCAAGCCTTGTGCAGATATCTGCAGATCTTGGGGCAGAGGTTGAGCTGAGCAGGTCTCATGGAGGAGGCGGCTCAGCAGTGCAGATCAGGTGGCTCCAGAGCCTCCCATGATCCACGGCCACATCCTGGAGATCCAGGGTTTGAAACACCATGAGCCAGGGAAGGAAGGAGCTCTGCTGGCTGAGGAAAGGCTCAGATCCCTGACAGGAAGCTCTTTGATCTGCTGGTGGCCATGAAGCTGCCCAGATGTCTTGGTGGCTGTTGGGGACACGAGCGTGGCCTCTGGGGCAATCCCTGGGGATAATCCATGGTGGGGAGGGAATGACACCCCCAAAAACAGAGCTGGGGACGGGGAGTTGCTCCACGGTGCTGGGACAGGACAAGCAGGATGGAGTGGCTGGAAAATCCACTTTGCCAAGGAGATGCCAAGACTGCTCCTGGCAGCTGTGCCATTCCAGGAGCAGGTTGGGAGCCAGGCAGGAATGGGATGGGATGGGATGGGATGGGATGGGATGGGATGGGATGGGATGGGATGGGATGGGATGGGATGGGATGGGATGGGATGGCAGCACCCTGAGCACCTCAGTCTGGTTGGGACAGGCACAGCTGCACTGGGACCTGCTGTGACCAATTTTCCACAAGTGCTCCAGCCCCCAGAGCTTTGTTCTGCTCCCTGCCAGTCCCTCAGGTCTCAGCACAGGGCTGTGATCCTTCAGCTGCTCCAGCTGAATCCAGGGAGGGGTTTCAGCTGCATGTTTGCCAGGAGATGAGGAGGCTGAGGGTCCTGTCAGGGCTGGAGTGAAGGGATTCACCAAGGGAAAGGGAGATCAGGATTTGGGCAGGGTGGGATCTGATGGATCTCATGCACGAACTGTTCTCCCTGTGCCCCTGCCCACACTAGCATCTCTCCCTGAAACCCTGAAACCCCCTGAATCCATCCCCAGGGAAGCAGGAGCACGGTGTGAGGACATCCTGAGGGCTCCCTGGCAGGGGAATTTGGGGCTCTGGGGGGGAAATCTTTCCATTCTCCTGCTGAGATACTCTGGGATGGAGCCAGAAAGGGAGGAGAGGTGCTGCCAGGTGCCCAGGGAATGCAGGGACACCTTGGCAGGCTCTGCCACAGCCACCATCCCAGGCCTGGGGAGAGCTGTGGGTGCACTGGCTGTTCCCCATTCTTGGGGACACCTCAGGGGACAAGGCAGGCTCACTGCTCAAACCCCACACAGGAAACGTCTGCTGTGTCCCCTGAGCTGCATCTCATAGCTTGTCCCCCATCCTTGTCCCTGTCACCACCTCCTCTCCCTGCCCTGCCAGTGCCTGCCCTAATCCCAGTGCTAATCCTATAAACCCTCAGTAAATCCTGCCTGCCCCTGCCTCCCCACGTCCCCTCTCCAGGACAGGCTCTGTGGGGCCCCCAGCTTGGGCCTGGGGGTTTTTTTGGGGTGCACAAAGCTGCCAGCCCAATAATGTAATGCCATTGGAGCACAGGGAAGGATGCCCAAATCCTGGGGGATTTGTTCAAAGCACTGGCAGCTAAAAGACAGTTGAAGAACCCCAAAATACACCCCAAAATGCACCCCAGAATGTGGCCAGGTGCTGGTTTCACACTCTGGGGAAGCAGCTCCTGTGCTCAGCATGAGCTGCTCCAGCCCTGATCCCTTCTGCACTTCTGAACCCTAAAACTGGGCAGGGAAATTCCTCAGGGAGTGCTGGGGTAGGACTGGCCCCATTCACACAGGGTTCACTATTTCAGCAGGTCTGTTTAAAGCTCCCTGGGCTAGCACCAATGGAGGCCCCACTGCTGTGAGGTGCTGAAGTCTGTGCCCATCCCAGCTGTGCACATCCAGGAATGTGCAGGAATCACAGCATTCCAGCAGCTCCAGGGCCCAGCTCAGAGCCACCCTCAGGGAATCACAGCATTCCAGCAGCTCCAGGGCCCAGCTCAGAGCCACCCTCAGGGAATCACAGCATTCCAGCAGCTCCAGGGCCCAGCTCAGAGCCACCCTCGGGCTCCTCAGCCTGCCCCAGCAGGGCTCACAGTGCATCACTGCATCTCGAGCTGCTCTGGAGAAGATTAAGCTGACCTAAGAATAAAAACAAGCCCTGTAGTTCAACAGGCTGGGATAAGGCCTGGAACTGTGCCAACCTCCAGGAGGGGATGGGATTAGGAACCCTGAGCAGATTACCACCCACCCCAGCACCGGGAGGGTGCTGAGGTCCAGCTGTGTCCCCCCAGGGTGGGTGGGCTCCTTGTCCCCCCGTCCCCAGTGCTGTGGTGGAGCCCTGTGTGTATTTGGTGCCACCAACAACCAGTTAAGAAACTCCAGGAAGTGCCCACGCAAACGCAGGAGCTCCAACAGGGGCACAATTCCAAGGGGAATATCCAAATGGATCTCTCCCCGTGAGGACTTTATTTCCATGGAGCTGCTGCCTTCCCCAGCACACAGGATGAAGGCTCTGTGTGTATAAATAAATGTATTGTTATACATTATCCATCCACTGTGAGATGCCAGCAGCATGGACGGGATCAGAGTGTGCTCCTGGATAACCATTCCCCCATTCCACAGCTCTGCTCCTTTCCCTTGAGGGATTGATCCAAGGGGCAGTTTCTGGATGGTTTCTAACACCCTCATGCTGCAGCTGGAGTGCAAGCCTGCAATCTGGAATGGCTGCCTGGGGAGGTGGTGGAGTCACCATCCCTGGATGTGTTTAAAACAAGACTGGATGTGGCATTGGGTGCCAGGGTTTAGTTGAGGTGTCAGGGCTGGGTTGGACTCAATGATCTTTAAGGTCCCTTCCAACCTGGTCATTCTGTGAATTCTGTAAATCCAATCAATTTCCCCTCCACAACCTGGCATTGCAATCCCCATCCTGGAGCTGGGACCGGCATCCCAGAGCTGCAAAGACCTCCCAGAAGAGTTTGATGCCATGACCTCCCCTTCTGTTTCCTTTTGTCTCCTCCCCGCAGGGACATACCAGGGCCAGTGGGTCGGGGGCATGCGCCAGGGTTACGGCGTCCGGCAGAGCGTTCCCTACGGCATGGCTGCGGTCATCAGGTCACCCCTGAGGACGTCCATCAACTCCCTGCGCAGCGAGCACACCAACGGCACGGCGCTGCACCCCGACGCCTCGCCCGCCGTGGCCGGCAGCCCCGCCGTGTCCCGCGGCGGCTTCGTCCTCATGGCCCACAGCGACGCCGAGATCCTCAAGAGCAAGAAGAAGGGAATCTTCCGGCGCTCGCTGCTGAGCGGGCTCAAGCTCCGCAAGTCCGAGTCCAAGAGCTCCTTGGCCAGCCAGCGGAGCAAGCAGAGCTCGTTCCGCAGCGAGGCCGGCATGAGCACGGTCAGCTCCACCGCCAGCGACATCAACTCCACCATCAGCCTGGGCGAGGGCGAGGCCGAGCTCTCGGTCATCGAGGACGACATCGACGCCACCACCACCGAGATCTACGTGGGCGAGTGGAAGAACGACAAGCGCTCGGGCTCGGGCGTGAGCCAGCGCTCGGACGGGCTCAAGTACGAGGGCGAGTGGGCCAACAACAAGCGCCACGGCTACGGCTGCATGACCTTCCCTGATGGCACCAAGGAGGAGGGCAAGTACAAGCAGAACATCCTGGTCAGCGGCAAGAGGAAGAACCTGATCCCGCTGCGTGCCAGCAAGATCCGGGAGAAGGTGGATCGGGCCGTGGAGGCGGCCGAGAGGGCGGCCACCATCGCCAAGCAGAAAGCGGAGATCGCGGCGTCCAGGTAAGGGGGTTCCTGCCCATCCTGGTGTGTCTGAGATGGGATCCCATCCTGGCGACTTGGGGTAAATGGGGTGAGAGGTTTTGTTGTAGTAGAGAGATTTTTGTAAAGTTTTTTGCTCGTGGTGGGAATCTGCAGGTTGGTGTTACGTGGATCTCATGGCAGCTTTGGGGTTACCGAAGCCTTGGAGTGCTGCTCAAAGCAGAGTGGATCCAAGCCCAGTTGTCCCTCTGGTAATTCCCAGTGGGCTGCGGATGCACAACCTCCCCAGGCCACACAGGGCAGCCTGAGCAGGGAGTGGTGGCACCTTGGTGGCTGTCACAGGCTGAGCGCTGTCACTTAGGGGGTGCTGGGTTATTTATCCCATTTTCCCCTCTCCTCTTGGATAAGCAGAAGAGCTCCTGAGTTTGCCCAATTCCTCTGCCTGACTCACAGCCAAGAGGAACCATCCCAGGGCTGGCCTGTGCTGGGAGGATTCCCAGCTATTTCCATTCCCAAAAGGGATTTTTTTAAGTGGAAAATCAGTCAAATATGTGGCTTCAGCCCTGGGGAGGCTCTGCTGGAAAAGAGCAGATCTGGGTGCCCTACAATGCCCCTTCTCCCTGGGCAGCCCTCATGGAACTGCTCAGAGATCCAGAGCCAGAATCTGCTGAAAACCAGCAGGAGGGAAGGGAAAATGAACCATGTCTAATTTAAATTGAAATAAGGTCCCAGCTCAAAGCAGGACCAGCTCAAGCACCCTGTAACTGGCTCCCAAAAGGCACCTGGAGCTCTGTGCCTTGCAGGGAGCTCCCAGACCAGAGGTGAGGCAAGGAGGAAAAGCTCCTCTGGAGAATTCAGGGCTCTGTGTATCACATTTTGGGGTGGTTTATTAGAGCATGTCATTCCTTTCTGTTTTCTGAGCAAGGGCTATATTTAGCAGCCAGGCTGGGAAAAAGGGCTGGGGTTAGGGGAAAAACCCAGGTACCTCCTCAGCCTCCTGTGCTGGATTAATTGTTGGGTCTGGAATATTTGTATGCAGAGTCACACTTGAAATCTTTATCAGCACGTCTGCCAAGGACTTATCTGCAATATGAATGAGCCTCCCGGGCCTGCTTTGGGAGCACATTTGGGCTTGATGATGTTTTCGAGCTGATGGTTAGGAAAAAAATGGAAAATCCCACTAGAATGGCAGGTAGGAAGCAGACTGCAGAGCAGTGGGAAGGCCAGATCTTCCCCTGTGGTCTGGGGATGGATGGGAATGCCTCGAAAGGCTGCAATCCTGGAAATGTGGAGCTTTAGTGAGCAGTGGGATGGATGCTGGAAATGTGGAGCTCCAGTGAGCTGAGGGATGGATCCTGGAAATGTGGAGTTCCAGTGAGCTGAGGGATGGATCCTGGAAATGTGGAGTTCCAGTGAGCTGTGGGATGGATGCTGGAAATGTGGAGTTCCAGTGAGCTGTGGGATGGATGCTGGAAATGTGGAGTTCTAGTGAGCTGTGGGATGGATCCTGGAAATGTGGAGCTCCAGTCTGCCATGGGATGCTGGGTCTGAGAACCTGAGCATCCTTAATCCCCCAGTGGTGATGATCCTGGAATGCCATGAGAGTGGGATTGGAAGAGATGCTTAATGAGCTCTTGACATGTAATATTCCACCTCTAATTATGGGAGAGAAGGGGGGAAATCGAGTCAGGAATGCCAGTTGTGAGCATCTCCCTGCCCTCCCAGGGAGGCTGGGGAGTGGAGGGTGGAGGATGGAGAGTGGAGATGGATGGGATTAGGTGGGTCCAGGGAAGGATTCCTTCCCAATATCCCATGTAAATCTCTGCTCTTTTACCTTAAACCGCTTTGTCTGAAACCTCCAATCCCTCAGCTCGAGCTCTCCCCCCTCCTGAGGCTTTTGGCGGAGTCCCTGAGCCTGCAGAACCAGAGCAGAGCAAGGTTTTACAGACTGAGATCCAGCTGGAAAAGCTTTCTTATTAATCTTAGTCCGATTTAATTTTAAAGCTTCCTAATGAAGGAAGCCTCCCCTGCAGTGCCCACACCAAACTGCATCGTCCAAATGCCACAAAGCAGAGCTGGGGGAGAATCCTGGTGCTCATTCCTGAGATTTTGGGGCTCAGGGGTGGAATATCCCCCCTCTAATGACAACAAAAACTCAATTTCCCAGCCCTTGGTGTGGCTCTGTGTGTGTATTCCTTTCTGTCTGAGTTCACTCTGCAGCCTTTCCCTTGGTGGGGGAAAAAAAAATATGAAATATGTGCCCACCCACGGCTTTCATTAAATTTGTAGGAATTCAGTATTTTTGAAAACTCTGCCGCTCTGTCAGATTTGGTTGGAATTGGCCAACACGTTCAAAAGTTATTAGTGTGGGAGTGATGGCATATAGATATATAAACAGCACAATCACAGGAGTGAGCCCCATTTCCTGAGGAAAGTAGGCTAAAAACAGTGAGCTGGAGACAAGTAAATTGCTTTCCCAAAGTTGGTGGAATGTGAGCAGAGCACAGGGGTATCTGCACCTTTAAGGGATTTCTTTTAGGGTCAAGAGGAGATTCTCCTAAATGTTCTTAGCTGCAATTTAAATGGGAGAGCACAAAATTCCCTTTGATTCTCTGGAATTGTACAGGTGAAGTGAGCAGGGAGGAAGGGATGTGGATGAGAGTGAGGAAGTGCTGTTGGTAGCAGCTGGCCCATCCCTGGGAGGGTACCAGGCCAGGAGAAAGTTTGGAGCAGCCCAGGACAGGGAAGGAGTCCCTGCCCATGGCAGGGGTGACATTGGATGAACTTTAAGGTCCCTTCCAACCCAAATCTTTCCATGATTCCATGATATTTTCAGAGGGACACAAGGAGGGGACTCTTTCCCAGCTGTTTAAAAGGAATGTTCAGGGTGTTCTCTGAGCGCTCTGGGAGATTTTCATTCCCTCTCCAATCAGCCAAGAGCCTGCACTCTTTCTGCTGCCGCCCTGGAAGGGCGAAGGATGCACTGGACACCCCGAGCCCCATCTCATTAGTGCTAATTGACACCTCAGGCAAATTATCTGTAGGCTCTGGTGTGTCATCATGCACTGAAATAAAATATCCAGGCAACAAAGCTGGGCCAGGGAGCTGAGCCCAGCCCCTGGATTTTGGCATGGGAGGGATGGGTGCCCAGGGAATGCCAGGGGAGATCAGGGCTGGCTCCAGCTCTCCAGGATGGGTGATGGCAGCTCAGACAGACCCTACATCTGTCCTGCTTCCATAATTCAGGGGTTTGGAACTAGCATAACCCCATTTCAGGGCTTTGTAACCAGTGTAATCCCATTTCTGGGGTTTGGAACCAGTGTAACCCCATTTCTGGGGTTTGTAACCAGTGTAACCCCATTTCAGGGGTTTGTAACCAGTGTAACCCCATTTCTGGGGTTTGTAACCAGTGTAACCCCATTTCTGGGGTTTGGAACCAGTGTAACCCCATTTCAGGGCTTTGTAACCAGTGTAATCCCATTTCAGGGGTTTGTAACCAATGTAACCCCATTTCAGGGCTTTGTAACCAGTGTAACCCCATTTCTGGGGTTTGTAACCAGTGTAACCCCATTTCTGGGGTTTGTAACTAGTGGCTGGGCTGGTTATGGAAGGAGGAACCATCCCTGGATCGGTCCCAGGGATGGGTGGCACGTGGCAAACACTTCACTCCTCTCCAGCACGGGGGATCTACTGCCCAGCACCTTAAATGAGAATTCCTGGGAGCAGGCAGTGCCCTGGCTCCCAGAGGGAATGCTGCTCCCAGGTCACTCCTAAGTAAATGCTCTCCCTGGCATAATTATAGCCCAGCCTTGCACCAAGCAGGAGAAAAATATAATTAAAGCTCCAGAGTCTCAGGAGGAGCTGGGCCGCAAATTAGCACAGTGTCACTCAACTCCAGCCAGGGAAACTGGAGGGAAATAGGAAAAGGAAGGAAATAAAGACAACCTGGCAGCGAGGAGAGGACAAGGGGGATGTTTGCACTCAGCCTGGATGTTCCCTGAGGATGCTGCAGCCAGGGCTGAGGTCGAGCAGCAAAGTGCAGGAGGTTCTTAGAGCCAAGCAGGTATTTTTGTGAGGAAAACGAGAAAAATGGAAACACAGCTCGGGCAAACCCAGAGAAAAGCAAAGCTGCTGCAGCCCTGCTCGGAGAGTCACAGGAATCTGTAAAATAATGCATGTGAAAGTGTGCTTGTGTTCAGTAATGTCCCCACCGGCTGTCCCCAGCCTCAGTAATGTCCCCACCGGCTGTCCCCAGCCCCGGTAATGTCCCCAGCCCCGGTAATGTCCCCAGCGGCTGTCCCCTCCCCGGTGGTGCTGCTGTTTAATGCTGTGCCCGGCCTGAGCCCGCAGCTCTGCCATTGTCTGGGCTGCCTTTGATTTCGGGCTGCTGCTGCTGCTCTTTGGGTGCCTGGGGGTGCTGACCCCAATCCCGCCTCGTGCTGCCCCAGGGGCTCCTGCTGAGGATGGAGAGGGACAAGGAGGAGGAGGAGGAAGAGGAGGGGTGGTTTTAATGGCCCCAAAAGGGTTTTGTGTCCCTTCCTTGGGTCAGCACAGCAGGGACACACAAAGCCAGGCTGGGGCAGAGCTGAGCTGGATGCAGGGATGGCTGAGCTGATGCCCAGGTGGGGCAGGGACTCTCACCAGCCCCTGTGTGGGCAATTCTGAGTCCAGGGAGGATTTCTCTGCTCATGGCCCTCTGGAGAAGTGCTGCTGCTCCCTGCTGAGGCCCTGCCAGCGGCTGGAGCTGGGGGTGTGCAGGAGTCCCCTCAGCCCATGAGCTGGGCACTGATGGGGCACTGAGGGCATCACCCGGAGCCCCCAGGCCTCGTGTGGGGTGAGTGTGCTCCCTCCATCCCTTCCTGTCTCCCCATCCTTTCCTTGGGGGATGCAAAGGGTCAGGGAGGGAACACTCAGGGGTGGATGGAGGTGACTCCCAGGCTGGCAGCAGCTGGGGCAGGAGCTGATTCTCCTCACAGCACCTTTCCCTTGTCCCCCCAGCCCTCTCTGCCCCAAACCTCCCCTGTGTGACCCAAGAGGAGCAGAGCCTGGGCTGGCAGCCTCCACCGGGCTCTGCTGCTGCTGGGACTGAGCTTTCCCTCCTTCCCTGCCCCTTCCCTGCTCCTGCCAGGGCTCGGGGGATCCCATTAGGATCGGCTGTCGGTGCTGTTGGGGTGTGTCCCCTCAGCCGGGGTGACAAGGACACCTGCGGCTCATTCCCACCTCCAGCCCGGCTCTGCCATCCCGGAGTGTCCCGTTTGTCCCTCCCTCCCTCCCTGCGGGATGTGATGCGATGTGAGCACCGTGACTATGGACGTGCTCCGGCCATGCCAATTTAATAACTTCCTGCTCAGACGGGATTTGCAGCCTTAAGCCCTTTCGTGGCCGTGTCAGAAGTCAGGAGCAGCCTCTGGGTTTGTGCAGGGCCGGTTCGGTGTGTCCCCAACAGCCACCCCACCCCGGGGTGCAGCCTCCAGGGCAGGGCAGGCTGGACAGTGAATCTCTTTTGTAGGGATGAAGATTTGTGAGGAAAAACCTCACCGGGGTCATTTGTACTCCTGGCAGAGCAGCTCAGTGGGGTTTTGGTTTTCATTGCCCTCCCATCCCTCACCCAGCACCTCTGATCCCAGTTTGGCCATTCACACCCCTTCCTTCTCCAAGGAGCTGAACATGAACCAGACATCCCAAATCCACAGCCCAGGTGTGTCACAAACATCCCCAAAACCATTCCCAGCTTTGCCGGGCTGTGAAGTGGCACAGACACTCCCTCGGATCCTCATTGTCCCCGTGACTCTGTCCCTGTCCCCGCCAGCAGAGACCTCCCAAACGCGGTGCTCTGTGACGGTCCCACAGCTGAGCACAGCTGGAGGGATGGCTCAGGCAGAGAACGGAGCAGGAGAGGGGATTTGGGATGCAGGAGGGGTGTTTGGGATGCAGGAGGGGCATTTGGGATGCAGGAGGGGCATTTGGGATGCAGGAGGGACATTTGGGATGAAGGAGGGGCATTTGGGATGCAGGAGGGGTGTTTGGGATGCAGGAGGGACATTTGGGATGCAGGAGGGGCGTTTGGGATGCAGGAGGGACATTTGGGATGAAGGAGGGGCATTTGGGATGCAGGAGGGGTGTTTGGGATGCAGGAGGGACATTTGGGATGCAGGAGGGGCGTTTGGGATGCAGGAGGGACATTTGGGATGAAGGAGGGGCATTTGGGATGCAGGAGGGGCGTTTGGGATGCAGAAGGGACATTTGGGATGCAGGAGGGGTATTTGACGTGCCGGAGGGACATTAGGGATGCTGGAGGGATGGCTCAGCCAGAGAACGGAGCAGGAAAGGGGGTTTGGGATGCAGGAGGGGCAGAGCGGTGCCAGCAGCGGTCACCTGCGCGGGGACAGCAGATGGAGGGGACAGGGAGGGTGGCACGGGCTGGCAGCGAGGCGGGCAGGACGGGAGGTGATTCAGGGCTGGCAGCGCTGCCATGGGAGGGAAGGGGCTGCCCCGGAGCGCCGGGCAGGAGGAGAGAGCAGCGCGGGGAAAAGAGAAACTACCGGCTCCTCTTCCTCCTCCTCTTCCTCCTCCTCATCCCCGGCATCGCACCGCAGCCCATCGCAGTGCGGATCATCGGAATTCATTCAATCCAGCCCTTCCCGGAGGGGAGCTGGGCCATTCCAGCCCCAGGAACCTCCCGCCTGCCCGGCACAAAGCGATGGAGCCTCTCCCTGTTGCTTTGAGTGGAGCAGCCCTTCATCACCCGGGGAGGGAAAGCAAAATACACCAAAAACAGCAACACAAACCCAGCAGCCCCTGCTTTTCCTTTCTGCTGCTCTTCCTTTTCCTTCCTGCTGCTTTTCCTTTTCCTTTCTGCTGTTTCTCCTTTTGCTTTCTGCTGTTTCTCCTTTTCCTTTCTTTTCCTGCTCAACAAAACTGCAGCACTGCTTTTCCCAGGGATTTTGGGCAGGGAAGGAGAGATCCCTCCCCTGGCAGATGCTGTCCTCGCCATCCTCATCCTCACCCTCCCAGGGGTGGGGAGGGTGCTGGGATACCCAGTCCCACAGCCAGGCCAAGGGCTGGGAGGGGAGATGCTGGCAGCCCCTCCCTCCCCAATGTGTCCCTGCCGTGTCCCAGGGATCCTGCATCCCAAAATTTGAGGGTGGAGAAGAACCCAGGGGAAGGGCTGGGGTCTCTCTGCTGCTTTCCCAGCCTGTGAGAGAGGTCTCTGTGCTTTTATTTTCTTCTCCCAACTCCCATTTTGGGTTTACTGGTTGCTCCCACCCTCCTCCCTTCAGCAACATCCCCAACATCCCATCCTTGTCCCTCCCCACACCCTTTCCTCCCCAGGGAGAGGCAAAATTAATATCAGGAGGAAAACACAGAGCTGAGCCAAATTATTGAGTATTTTCCTTGCTGGTTTTCCTTCCCCTGAGTTTGGGATGCTGGGGGAGCACAGGGAATGGGCTGGGCTATTCCAGGCTCCCCTCTCTCTTATTCAGGTTTGAAAAGCCCCAGGCAATGAGGTTTCTGTCACCTCCTCCCCACAGGACAAATGACATGCTGTCCTGACTTCCTAATCCAGGAAATTAAAGGATTTGATGTAGACCCTGCTAAGCAAATTTCCCCCCTGAAAATCCCAGGGGGATTTAACCCATGGATCTGACTGATTATCCCTTCAGAGTTGTGACTAAGGAAGTCCCAATTCCTCAGGGTGGGGGTAGGAAAAGTGAGATTTTGTGGGGTGCAGCTGATTTTGGGGCTCAAACCCCATGCAGGCAGCTGGGATGAGGGAAGTGGCTCGTGCTGGGTGGGAGTTTGAGCAGGCAGGAGATGCTCATTGCTGTGGCAAAGGGGAGGATTTATTCTTTATCTCCCCACAGTCATCAGGGCTGGGGCCACCTCTTGCCCCACAAAGGGGTGACAGAGCCCTGGGGGCACCCCCAGCCCTTCTCCATCCTGCCTGCACCCACCAGGGCTGGGCAGGTGAGGGGGATTGGGGGATTTGTGCCCCAGGAAGGCAAAGTGGAGAGAGGCCAGCCCTCAGGGGGGACAGTGGCCTCAAAGCCACCCTTTCCCAAGGCCAATCCTGGTGTTGTCACTCGCCTGCCTCCTGCAGAGCTCCACTGCAAGTGACAGATGGCCAGGGATGAGGCTCCCTCTCCAGATGTTGATTTTCTGGCCAGCTGTAGATAACACCCAGGGCATCGTCTCCCTGCAGAGCCCATCAGCTCTGTCCTTGCTGGGGGCACAAAGTTAAAAGGAAGGGAAATGCAGGGATCTGCCTGGCCCTGCTTATTCCATGTGCTCCTTGGCCAGGGAGATGCTGGGAGCATCCTGGTGCCAGATGTGCCTCTGGGTACCAGCTCCACCTGGCCCAGCCTTTTAAAGTCGATGGATTTGGATTTTCTTGGCATTTTTTGTCTGGCAAAAACAGAGATAAAATAAATAAATCCTTTTGGGGATGGTGGGAATGAGGTGAGCTGGAGGCAATCCTGGGTTTTGATGCTCTCATCTTTCTCCACTGGGAGTGACCCAGCTCAGGGATGTGGTTTGAGCTGTTTCTTCCTGAATTTTGGGGACATGGCACATCCCTGTCCCCCCAATCACTGAGATTTTGCACCTTTCCATGTTGTGAATTCAGTTCTCCAGCAAAACTCCTTTTGGTCACTCCAAGACAAGGCACAGGACATAAGGACACAGCCTGGGATAATTTTTTCCCCTTACTTGGATTAAAAAATGAGATTTCAGTGTAAAATGGCAAAAGATTCCTCAGTGAATTCGCTCCCCATTTGTAACTCCAAAAATGTAAAGGTGGGGAAGGCTCTGGCTCAGGTTCCTGGAGCACTGAGCTAAACAGGACCTGGCTCCAGCCCTGTCCCCATGAGTTTGGGACGCCTGGAGCATTTCATGTCCCAGCTGTCCACGAGCTCTCCCAGCTGCCTTGGGAATGATTTCCCCCCTCTAAAGTGACATTTCCTGCTGTAAAACTACAGGGAAACTTGGATTTGGCCTCCTGACCACAACATTTTACGTGCTTCTCTCTAATTTGCTTTCTTGGGCAGCAACAAACACATTTGAGGGGATTTTTTTTTTTTTTTCCAGGATTAAAGAGTTTGAGTGTTTATTTTTCCTTAATTCTTTTGAGATGTGACTTCCAGAGCCAGTTTTTTCAGAGCGTGCTATCACCATTCCACCCATCCCAGCCATGCCAGAGTCTCCTAACCTTCCCTGGGAGCTTTCCTGCTCCTCCTCAGAGCCCAGGGGTGATCCATCCATGCTCCCATCCCCAAATCTCCATCTGGAGCTGCCGAGGCTGCCTCTCTCTTTGCTATGCACAGCACCTGCTCCGTGTCTGGCTGCAAAGAGCCCGAGCAGACGTTCGGGGCTGCATTACGTCATGTCAGAGGTCACATTAAGCAGCTTTTTTCCCCTTAATTAAGAATTCCAGCCATGGTTAGGGCGGGGGGGAGAGGGGGAAACAGAGGGGAAAGCAGACGGAGGGAGCAGGCTGGGAAGAATGCCTGCGCTGAGCAGGTAAATGGGAATTTCTCCACAGCCAGCTAATTGGTGTGGCTAATATCGCACCCCCTGAGGAGCAGCGCGGTGCTGCTGCCTGCACAAATCACAAATCTCAAATCACAAATCCCGGAGAGCCTGCTGCAATAGCAGGGAAGCCGCCAGAGCTGTGGCAAGAGCCAGGCTGGAATTAGGAGCGGGTTTTGATCGGGGTAATAAACGGCAGATAGGGAAAATAACAAGCAGGTTGTTAATTGCTGCCATCCCCCCGTTCCCTCGGGGCCGTGTCTAGACAGGGCCTGGCTCCGGCCCTCAGGGGATGGATGCGGGACGCGCTGCCCCTGGCATGGCAGAGGGAGGCAGGATGGGCACTGCAGCTGTGCCCTAAATCAGAGAGGCTCCCGCAGAGGTGGAAACCAGACAGTCTGCAGTGGTTATTAATAATTCAGTCCCAGTTTGTCCCATCTAGGAGAGCACGAAGCCCAGCCAAGCCTCCCCTCCTGGCTGCCCGGAGCTGTTGCAGGGTTGGGGAGCTGGGATCGCCGGTCCTGCCCCATCCCCGAGCCATCCCAAATGCAGCGTCCCCAGGGCTCGGGGCTGGCATCCATCCCCGGGGAGCGGTGCTTTGTGTTCAGAGCTGGATGCAATCAGGGCTGGACCCTGCTGGGCCACAGGGACTGGAAAACAACCCCCGTGGAGCCCACACAGCCCAGGGATTCCCGCTGGGGAGGCTGCACTGAAAATCTCCTTTTCCTCACCTCGTCCAGCCATCCCTGCCCAGCCTCACGCCAGCCTGGGTTTTCCAGAAAATCTCTTTTTTCTCCTTCATCCAGCCATCCCTTCCCAGGACAAGGTGCATCCCAAGGCTTTCCTGACCCCGGGGGTTGGATGAGAGAGTCTCAAACACCCTGCAAATGCTCTCTCTGAATTTTTCCTGAAGTATTTCCTTGCAGCTGGCATGTGTTTTAATTGAATTTTGCCCTTTAAAAATACATGAAGCTCTGTAATGGAGGGAGAGAAAACATTCCCTCCTATAGGAAGATAAAGATGCATTTAAAGAGGAAAAAAACAAAAAAAAACCAGCCCCAAAGCTGCCTGATGAAGTATTGACCTGGAGACAAAGTGGATCAGATGGAGCCAACCTGGCCCCTTAGGAAAACTTGAGGCTGTTCATTAGGGATGACCTCACTGGCAGCTTAACTCCATCCTCACCACTCCCAGAGAAGCCTGTGGGAAATGTGCCAATTTCCAGGTTTTCCATGAAAATAGGGACCACGGGGTCCTTTCATGGGGTGGGAAGGGTTTGGGACTTGTTGCAGCCTCGTGGTGCTCCTGTTGGAGTTGGGATAATGGGAGAGCTCTGGGTGTGGGGTGGAGGAGGGCTGAGCATCCCCATCCCTGCACAGGATCCCAGCAGTAAAGCAGGAATTCCATCCTTCCCTCAGCCAGGCTTTGGGGTCAGGGAAGCGAGAAGTTTGCTTGGAAAAAAGCAGCCAGAGCTGCCAATTCCCGTGATTTTTGGGAAACAGACCTTCTTTCCCAGAAATCTTACTCATAGGATGCTTTTTAACATTCCCAATAATGTGGATTTCTCTCTGTGTTCAGCACAGAGCTCCCTTTGACCCCAAGCATTAGTTTGCTCAGTGTCTGCTGTCTGGTTTTTATTGGAATGTATTTTCTGTGCAAAAACACTGGGAAAATAGGAATAAAGGGGGCAAATCCCTCCCCTGGATGGATTCAAACAGCAAATGGAGAAGGAATAACCAGTGATCCAGGTTTCTCATAGCTCCAGGTGCCATCCTGGCAATTCCAGGAGTCACATTCCCAGCTCTGAAACATTTCTGGTCTTCTGCAAACCCGTTCTTATTTCCAGCCTAATTTTAAAGCACTTTGTCCCACTTGTTCTCCTGCCAAAGCATTCCTGGAACCAAAACACCTCTCAAGCCTCACCTGGTTTGAATTTTGCTTCCTTCCTTCCTGAATCCCTGAGGGTTTTGCTGGGAGTTCACCCTTTTCTGGCTAAACCATCCCCCAGCAGTGGCTTTGCAGCAGAACCCTTGGATCCACTCCTTGCTCACTCCAAGCCAGCCCAGAGTCACTGCTGGAATTCCTAAAAAGCCAAGTTCTTCCTTGCAAATCAGTTGATTCCAGCTTCTTATAGATTAGCTGGAGCTGATAAACTTGGCATTAGGAAGCAGGCCCAGGTATTATCCCTTCCCCTCGCAGCTCTGGCCAAATCACAGGAGATCTGCAAAGATTTTTGGGAATCTGGTTGGTTGGGATTTTTCCCTGCCTCCTGCCAGCTCCCCTTGCCAGTTTGACCACTTGCCCGCTCATCCTCCGAGAAGAGTGAGTCAGCTTGGCAAAAAATTAATAAATAAAATATTCCAGGCCAGCCCCAGCAGGGACTCTGCCCTCAGACCCAAAATGGGGGCTCAAAAGCCACAAACCATCCTGGTCTTCCCCCTCTCTGGCTCTTCCCAATCCCAGTCTTGGCCTGAACACACTCCCCCAGCTCAGCTTGGATGGTGAAGTGCAGTAAAATCCTGGAACCATGGAATGGTTTGGTTGGAAGGAGTTTAAAGCCCGTCCCATTCCCCCCTGCCATGATCAGGGACACCTTCCCCTATCCCAGGCTCCTGGATTCATCCCAGCTGGAGGAGGAGGCTGGGGATGCTCAGAAGTGGGAGGAATTAAACAGCTCCTCTTGCATCACTCTTCCCTCCATCCCCTCATGAGCCCACAGGAACAGGATGATCTTTAAGGTCCCTTCCAACCCAAACCATCCCATAATTCTGTTTTATGGGGAAAGCCCCAGCCTTATTTTCACCGTGCTCTCCAGTTTGGCGTCTCCATCCCGGAAAAAATTTATGGCAGCACTTAGGAAAGGAGGAGCAGAGTGATGAGATCAGGCCCTGTCCATGTGTAAGGGAGGAAAAAACCCCACTTTTCCAGGGAAATAAACTCCAGGCAATTAAGTGGGAATTAAGATTTAGCACACGCCACGAGCAGCAGGCGTGGAGAAAGGAGACAGCTGGTAAATTTAGGATGTGACAAAGTCATGTGAGCACTAACTGGATTACTGGCATTTATTTGGGAATACTTATGGATTTTATTATGCAACGTATGGATCTCCATAATTCTGCTTTTCACTCCTGCCAGCGTCTCAGGGAGCTTTACAAACAATTAATCAGCAGCACTCTGGGGAATCCAGTGTGTTCCCTTTGCTCCAGGGAATCCAGTGTGTCCCTGTGCTCCAGGGAATCCAGTGTGTCCCTCTGCTACAGGGAATCCAGTGTGTTCCCTTTGCTCCAGGGAATCCAGTGTGTCCCTGTGCTCCAGGGAATCCAGTGTGTCCTCCAGGGAATCCAGTGTGTCCCCTCTGCCCCAGGGAATCCAGTGTGTCCCCTCTGCCCCAGGGAATCCAGTGTGTCCTTCTGCTCCAGGGAATCCAGTGTGTCCCTGTGCTCCAGGGAATCCAGTGTGTCCTCCAGGGAATCCAGTGTGTCCCCTCTGCCCCAGGGAATCCAGTGTGTCCCCTCTGCCCCAGGGAATCCAGTGTGTCCTTCTGCTCCAGGGAATCCAGTGTGTCCCTCTGCTCCAGGGAATCCAGTGTGTCCTCCAGGGAATCCAGTGTGTCCCCTCTGCTCTGGAGAATCCAGTGTGTCCCTGTGCTCCAGGGAATCCAGTGTGTCCCTGTGCTCCAGGGAATCCAGTGTGTCCCCTCTGCTCCAGGGAATCCAGTGTGTCCCTCTGCTCCAGGGAATCCAGTGTGTCCTCCAGGGAATCCAGTGTGTCCCCTCTGCTCTGGAAAATCCAGTGTGTCCCTCTACTCCAGGGAATCCAGTGTGTTCCCTTTGCTCCAGGGAATCCAGTGTGTCCTCCAGGGAATCCAGTGTGTCCCCTCTGCCCCAGGGAATCCAGTGTGTCCTCCAGGGAATCCAGTGTGTCCCTCTGCTCCAGGGAATCCAGTGTGTCCCTGTGCTCCAGGGAATCCAGTGTGTCCCTGTGCTCCAGGGAATCCAGTGTGTCCCTCTGCTCCAGGGAATCCAGTGTGTCCCTCTACTCCAGGGAATCCAGTGTGTTCCCTCTGCTCCAGGGAATCCAGTGTGTCCCTCTGCTCCAGGGAATCCAGTGTGTCCCTCTGCTCCAGGGAATCCAGTGTGTCCCTGTGCCCCAGGGAATCCAGTGTGTCCCTGTGCCCCAGGGAATCCAGTGTGTCCCTGTGCTCCAGGGAATCCAGTGTGTCCCTGTGCTCCAGGGAATCCAGTGCATTCCGTCTCTCCCCGAGTGTATTTGGATCATCCCTTCATTGATGTGATTGATTTTTAACCTTTTCTGAGCCAAATCTCCAAGTTTTCATTTTTTAAATTCCCTGCACTTTCTGGGCTCATCCTGGGAGTCCATGGGGATGAGCAGATCCAGAAGTCTCAGGTGTTTTCCAGAGATGGAAATGCATCCACCCTCCACAGGTAGTGATTTTAATCCATTTAGGTTGGATTTTAGGAGGAATTTCTTCCTGGAAGGAGTGACCAGGCACTGGAACTGCCCAGGGAGGGCTGCAGTGCCCATCCTGGGGGTGTCCCAGCAATTCCTGAGGTGGCACTCAGTGCTCTGGTCTGGGGACAAGGTGGGCATGGGACACAGGCTGGATTTGGTGACCCTGGAGCTCATTCTCCATGGAATCAATGATCCCATGATTCCATCAAGGGGGTGCTGTGTGCCACAGGGAGGAGCAGAGTCTGGCCATCCCAGAAGCCCAGCCTGGGGTGGTGGCTCCATGTGGGCTCCTCCAGTGTCGCCTCCTGCTCTGCCACCACCCCCGTGTGACCCCTGGAAGGGCACAGCTGCTGCTCCAGCCCCCTTTCCTGGCAGGCAGAGAGGGCTGAGCGGCTCCAGGCGCCTCTCCAGGGAGAAGCAGAGTGTAATCCTGGCTGCTGAGCACGGGCCAGGCTCTCACAGACACTGTTAATCCTCAGCTGGGCCGGCAGGGACCTGGGAAAGTTCTGCAGAGAGGCAGGGACAGCCCCAGCCCGGGCAGCTCCAGGCCAGGGGATAAATGGATGGGGGAGATTCAAATCCACATCCCTGAGAAGCTCCCCTGGAAGATGCCAGAGGTTTAAGGAGCTCAGAGAGGCAGAATCTGAATTTTAACCTCCTGGTGGCTCTGATGGTTTAATGCACAGGTTTGATGTCCCAGTGTTTCTCACAGAGCACACTGGTGACAAAAATGTGACTGGAAAGAGACCTGGAGAAGGAATGCGACAGGACATAGAGGGACAGGACAAGGGGGAATGGCTTGAAGCTGAAAAAGGGTGGATTTAGATGGGATATTGGGAGGAAATTCCCAATATCTGTGAGGGTGGGGATGCCCTGGCACAGGTGCCCAGAGAAGCTGCCTCTGGATCCCTGGCAGTGCCCAAGGCCAGGTTGGAATAGTCTGGACCAGTGGAAGTTGTCCCTGCAGGGATTGGAATGAGATGGACTTAAAAGTATTTTCCAACCCAAACCATTCCATGGTTCCATGAAAAAAGGGAGCAGTCTGGACCTCCCCTCCCAGCAGTTTGCTGCAGCTCCTCCTTGGGGCATCCCTGCTCCTCCTAAAAGAGCAGGGCTGGGATACCTGACAGGGAATGGGCTGTGACAGCTTTGTCCCCTCCTCTGACCCCACCTGAGTGCTGGGCAGGGAGACCACTGAGTAAAAACCCATTTAAACCCAATTTTTGGGTGCATTAATCACAGAGAACCCTCAGGACCTGCAGCAGCACCACCACAGCCACTCCACCACCCCCAATAACTCTGGAAAACAGCTCGGATTCGCTTCCAGGGCTACTCCAGAGCAGCCAATGGCTGGGGATAAAGCATTTATTAGAGCAAAGAGAGCTGAGAAGTGTCAGGAGCAAACACAGGTGACAGCACAGCCACACTCACACCCTGTTCCCCAGCCCTTCCTACCAAAGCAGGCACATTCCTGGCCCTGTTTTCCATTTTTAGGAGCCTGTCAGAAATGGCACTCCCTCTCCACGCAGATGTCGAGAAATTAGAGGGAATTCAGAGAGAGGCAGAAAAAAATGATTAAAGGAGATGGAGGCCCTGATTTTGGAGGGAAAAGAAATCAGTGGAGTTATTTATAACCCTGCCTGCACCGGGGTGGGAGCAGGAATTTTTGAAAGTGCCTGGATAGCTCGCATAAGGGGAAAAGGGGGAAAAGCAACCTCCGGAGGATGCTCTCAGAGAAGCTGTAAATCCTGAGTGATGGGATGAAATGCCAGCCAAAAAAAGCCTCTGGGGAATCATCAGCGAGTGCAGGGGACAGTTGTTGATCCAGAGGGAAAAAGTGCCCTGATCAAAATGTGTGAAGGGATGGTGGAGGCGGCTCCAGAGCCAAACCCCCCGCTCCTACCTCTGCTCCCAGTATTTATTTACATCCAGCATTTTACGCAAAACGTGGGGGTGGGCGTGGAAATGTTCTTTTTTTTTTTTATTTCATCCCCAAAAAAACGGGTTTGGTTAAAAAAACAACCAAACCAGCTTTAAATTCAACCCTGGAGGCTCGTGGGAGATGCACGGAGAGGCCGCTGGGACGGGGTGGGAAATGGGATGGAGGGACCCTGGGGGAACAAATCTGAATTTCCTGGGTGATTTCCAGGCTGAGGAGCAGCTCGTGAAGGTGTTGGAAAATCCCCCATTCCCCAGCCAGCCCCAAGCTCTGCTGGCAGCTCCTCCCTCACAGCCAAAGGGTTTTGTGGGGGAAATGTGGGGGAAATGTGGGGTTTCCCGTGGCAGGGAGGAGCTGCCTAACGGGGTGCTGCTGTCTCTGTTGCCTTGCAGGACCTCTCACTCCAGGGCCAAGGCGGAGGCGGCCGTGACGGCGGCGCAGAAAGCGCAGGAGGAAGCGCGGATCGCCAGGATCACTGCCAAAGAGTTCTCACCTTCCTTCCAGCACAGGGAGAACGGTCAGTCCCTGCCAGGCCCTGCCCTCGCAGCCCTGAACACCCCCAAAGCCCCCAAGCTGCCCTGGCTGGAGGCTCAGCCTGTGCCCGCAGCTCCCCATCCCGACCGGAGCTCCTGGAGGGGAAAACTCCATGGAATACCAGGTTTGGGGAGATTTAGGGCAGGGCTGTCAACATCCAGCAGTTCCACCTTGTTCTGTACTGTTTTCCCAGTGTTTCCTCTCTCTCCCCAAGTCTTTAGTTCATAGCCCTTGTGGTGGTTGCAAAGAAAGAGCCCAACAAGGGCACTGGATGCAAACACAGATGATCCCAGAGGTCACCACTGACTTTATACCCATGGCTGGTGCAGTTCCTGATTGCTTTGGAAAGGCTGGACCCAATGGAACCTGACCTTTCCCTCAGCTGTGCAAATCAGTCACTGGGAAAATCCACATTTGACCGACCTTCCTTCCTTCCTTCCTTCCTTCCTTCCTTCCTTCCTTCCTTCCTTCCTTCCTTCCTTCCTTCCTTCCTTCCTTCCTTCCGACACTTCCTTCCGACACTTCCTTCCGACACTTCCTTCATTTTCACCATTCTTTGTTGATTTATTCACATTTTTGCTCACCAAAAGCTCAGGGAGGACAGAGCCAAAGCTGAGCCAGGGTCGGGCCGGGGTCTGCAGCCAGCTGGGAGAGGGGACGCTCCAAGTCCCCCCAGCAATAATTAACATCATAATTAAAGTGTGGCTGGATTTATAGAGAAATTTCCCAGCCCCGAGCCCTCCTCGGGAGGCGGCTGTCATTGTTCTCCCCCTCCCAGCTCAGCGAGGATTACTCACTCACTCTAATTGCTCCAGGGGCTGCTGCGGTGACTCAGGGCTGCTCCCGAGCTCGGGGACAAGGGACCATGGGCTGTGCTGGCCCAGCCCGGCCCGGTGCTCGCCTCACCGAGCTGCGGGGGCGGCCGGGGACATCCCATGGCTCAGCTTTGGGGCTGCAGCAGCCTGAGCCGGGGCACATCCCCAGGCAGGGCCGGTCCGAGCATCCCCTGCATCCCCCGCATCTCCCGGCTGCGGGAGGAGGCTCAGCCCGCTCCGAGCCCGCCCATCCCTGCTCCTGCCCAGCCCCATCTGTACACGGCAGATCTGAGCTTTCTCTGCGTGCTCCCAGGGGCTTCTCCAGCCCTGAGATGTTCCTCATCTCCATTTCCTCCTGCCAGGAAACTTTGCTGGTTTAAATCACCTCTTGGAAAGATATTTTTAGGTAATATATTTTTTACTAGCTCCTGGACGGGGCCGTGGCGCTTCGCTCGTGCTGGGGTTTGTGTGGTTGGAGCTCTGTCTGGGGGGTTGTGTGAGCCACGGGAGGGGAGGACAGGGAAGGAAGGCGGTTCCACTTAGAGCACATTAAAAAACAAACACAGCATCCCAGATGTGCCGGCAGGGCTGGCAGCGCCCGCGGAGCCGCTCGGGCAGGTGATGGGTGTGAGAGGCTGTGTCACCCACAGAGCCGCCACCTCGGGTTGGGGACAGCCAGGTGGGAGCTGCCACCACCCTGCCGGCATTGCAGGCGCTCTGCGTGCCCACCGTGCTCAGGATCGTGGGTGCTGGGTGTGCCTCCATTATTCAAAATTTTGAGTGCTGGATGTGCCCCCTGCCCCCAGATTGTGGGTGCTGGGTGTGCCCCCGTTATTCAAAATTTTGAGTGCTGGATATGCCCCCGTTATTCAGAATTATGGGTGCTGGATGTGCCCCCTTATCACAGGATTGTGGGTGCTGGATGTGCCCCCCTATCACAGGATTGTGGGTGCTGGATTTGTCACCCTTGTACAGGATTTTGGGTGCTGGATTTGTCACCCTTGTACAGGATTTTTGGAGCTGGATGCGCCCCCCATATTCAGAATTGTGTGTTCTGGATTTGTCTCCCTCTCACGGGATTGTGGGTGCTGGATGTGCCCCCCACATTCAGAATGGTTGGTTCTGGACGTGCCCTCCTCGTTCAGAACCCTGGGTGCTGGCTGTGCTCCCTTGCAGGGTGCTGCAGGTCCCCAGTGCCACTCACGGCGTGCTGCGGTGGGTGCCGAGTGCCACCCACCCCCTGGGTGCTGGCTGTGCTCCCTTTCCATGGGATGCTGGGTGCTGGATGTGTTCCTGGCAGGGAGGTGGGTGTGGGTACCACCCACCTGGCACAGCGAGTGCCAGGGGTGCTGGGTGCCCCCTCAGAGGGGTTTGTGGCTGCTGTGGGACACCACAGAGGGGTCTGTGCCCACCTCAGCATCAGCCCTGGGCACCCCTGTGCAGCTGCAGCTCCTGGAAGATAAAGACAAAACTGTCCTGTTTCATATCCTGCCCTCTCACCCATGGTTCCCATGCCCATCAGCCATGGGCATCTCCAGGTGCCCATCAACCCCAATTCCTGCACACAGCAGGATCACCCAGGCTTGGGTGGTGCTGCAGAACCGAGTCCCCCCGCTCAGAGACAGCAGCACACAGAGCCAGAGGCTCCCAAATCCCAAACGTGGCTCCTCAGCTCTGCCTTTGAAGCCTCGGAGGCCGGGCTCGGCTGCCTCCATCCCTCTGGAAATCCACATTCGGTGCTCTGCATCCTCCTTCGCTCTCACAACCCTTCTTCCAGGAACATCACGTGCCCCGGGGCTAATTTTAGCTCCGGATAATCGTTGCACATCCTCGGGTGCCGAAAGGGCCCCCGTGCATCCGCGGAGTTCCTGCGCAAGGAAACGCCTCCATCCCTGCGGGCTGCGGGGCTGGGGGGCAGCAGGCCCCCAGATGTGCCCCAGATGTGCCCCAGCACCCCCAGTCCTGCCCCTCCCAGAGCCCCAGACCTCGGGGATGAACCCAGGAAAGCCCCTGTGGATTGGTGGTAGGGAAGGTTTGGGATGAGGGGGATTTGGTGCCATCTCCCTGGTGTGGCTGTGTGGAGCATCTCTGGGGTTTCTTGTCCCCTCTCTTGGGGCTCTGGGAACAGCAGCAGTGGATGTAGCCAGGCTGGGGCTGGTTATGGGGCTGGACATCAGCTCTGGGGGCTTTGGAGATGGTGGGAATTTGCAAATCCCTGGAATTCCAGCAAAATCCCTGAACTGAAGAAGATGAAGCCCAAAACCTTGGGTGAGCCCATTCCCACTGGTGGCTTTCCAGCTTTCTCACATGAAATCCTCTATTCCTTCTGTGCCTCACCTTCCCATTTGAGATCTTGGAAGGTGGCTGGGTCAAAAATGCCTGGGAAACATCCCAAAAAATTCTGTCTTTTATCCCAGAGACAGATATTCTGCAGGAAAACAGAGGAGTGAGCTCCACCTTTCTCCTTCTCAGCAATTTCCCACCAATACCAGGATTTTTCAGGGGCCCTGGATAAACTCCAGGAGATTCAGTCTCCCACATACAAACAGGGGAAAAATGAAGGCTGGACTATGTGAGTATCATCCCAAAAACTCGAGTCATTAGGAGACCATTTCCCATAAATCGCTTGGGTAGATTTCCAAGCAGTTTTTTCACTATTTCCCTCTCTGCCAGTCCTCCAATGGGGACTCCAGAATTCCCTGTGTGTATCCCGACCCTGGCAGGGGTGAAGGCACATCCCAGCAGCTCCCCAAAAAAGGTTCAAGAGAGAAAATTGCTCAGCAGAAGTGGAGAGGCTTGAGCAGGCGCTGCCGAGCATTCATTTGTAAACGATGGCAGGAAAACTGAGCTCTCCCTTTTCAAGACTCGTTTCTTGTCTCACCATAGCAATCACAATTAGATGCATTTCAGGGGCATTAGGCACTTAATATATTTATCAAATTATTCACCTAATTTAGCATGGCTTTAGCTGGGAATGACTGGAGAGGGGAAAAGGAGAATTAACCACTATTAGCTCGCTTGAAATCGTTTGGTGTTTCATCAGTGATGAACACACTAGAGGTTTTTGTTCCGTGTTCCTCCAGCAGCAGAAGATATTCAGCCCCTCCTGAGGTGCCCATCCCACAGTGACCCTGCCTGGGAAGTCTCTGAGCTGAAGGAATGAGGAGCCTCCAGTGGGATGAGGAGGGTGAGGGGTGCTGGCCTCAGGTGGCCCTGAACAACCAGCCCCGTCCTTCCATCCCATCCTGGGGCTGAGCAGGAAAATCTCCATGTCCTGCTGGGCTGTGTGAGGCAGGAAAGCCCTTGGATGTGAGGTTTGTGGGGTTTTTCTTGCACACCTGCCCAGATGTGGCCGTTTCCCTCCTGCACCTGGCAGATGAAAACTGAGGTGGTTCCCATGCAGGAAGGGGGTGAGGTTGGTGTGAGGTGATCCCAGTGGCACCCAGGGTGATCTTGGTGACACCCAGCACACCCAGGGTGGTCCCAGTGTCACCCAGGACACCCAGGGTGGTCCCAGTGTCACCCAGCACACACAAACACAGAGCACAGGGTGTGCCACCAGCCATGTCACAGGTTTCCCTTCCCATGCTTCCAGACTGGGAACTGATAGGAAATGTGGTCAGATGGATCCCAAAAAACCATCAGAACCTCTTGGTGGCTTCTCCACACCTCTGGGGTTGGAAAACCATTCCTATGCTGGTCATAGTTCTGCAAGGTGGGGCTCAGGGCAGCTTTGGTGTCACACCAGTGCTGCCAGCAGCTGTGACACTGCTGTCCCAATCCCACCCCGCTGCTCCCCACCACCCAACCCTCTGCTCCCCTCTCCGTGCCACGAAAAACCCTCGGGGCATCCACGCACCAGAAATAATCCTGTTTCCTTCCCCTCTCCCTTCTCTCCTCTCCACGACTGCCCCCGAAGGGCTCGAATGCCAGCGGCCGAAGCGGCAGAACTCGAGCGATGACATCGAGGTCCTCTCCACCGGGACGCCCCTGCAGCAAGAGAGCCCCGAGCTGTACCGCAAAGGGACCACCCCGTCCGACCTGACCCCCGAGGACAGCCCGCTGCAGAGCTTCCCCGCCAGCCCCTGCTCCACGCCGCCCCTCGGCCCCTCCTGCAGGAACAAGAGCGCCCACTTCTCCAGGCAGGTCTCGGTGGACGAAGAGAGGGGCGGCGAGATCCAGATGTTGCTGGAGGGGCGCGGCGGGGATTACCTGCGCCCCAACAGCTGGAGCGAAGAGAAGGTGGGCGGGAGCCGCGCCGGGAGGAGCGGGACGATGCGCAGCGGGCAGCTGGGCTCCAACGCTGGCCCCGAAGACTACAGAGGTCGGAGCGGGGGACACAAACATTCGGCCTCCAACCACAAGCCGAGAGAGAGGTGGACAGATTCCCCAGCCACGGTTTCATGGACTTCCCACCACAGGTCCCACAACCACAGCTCAGGGAGCTCCAAGCTGCTTGAGCTGGACGAGGAGAAGATGAGCAATTACGAGATGGAGATGAAGCCCCTCATGAGGATGGATTCTTATATGCAAGAGATTCACACCCAAAAAAGACACTACAGCAAAGGGGGAGGCTGCAGGAGCGTGGCTGACGAGCACCGCGGGGAAGAGCGGGGCTTCGGGGTTCAGAGACTGAGGTCTAAGTCCCAGAACAAAGAGAATTTCAGGCCAGCTTCCTCTGCCGAGCCCACGGTGCAGAAACTGGAAAACCTGAGATTCGGGGACAAAGCTGAACCTCGGCTACTGAGGTGGGACTTAACCTTCTCCCCGCCACAGAAATCTTTACCTGTTGCACTAGAATCTGAAGAGGACAGTGGGGATGCGCTCAAATCCAGTACGGTGAGTGAGGGCACTGGGTGTGCAATTCTGCCCTGAAAGCCTGGGGCTGTTGTGGAGCTGAGTGGAGTCGGGTGGGAGGGAAATTTGGAAAATGTGAATTGTCGTGGGTTTGTGCCTTGAATCCCCTCTGCTCCCTTCTCCCACTCTGCTGGACGTTGGTGTGGTGAGTTCCCTGCAGACTGTGCTGGGAGCATTCCCTGGGGGATGGAGTTTTGCAGCCCAGCCCCTGGGCCAGCAATAAAAATCCATTATTGCTTGCAATTTGGTGGGAAAGCTGCAGGAGCAGGCAAGGCATTGGTGATGCTTCCTTGGGTTATGGTTATGGCCACAGAGCTTCCTGCTGCTCCAGGACAGCCCCTTGTGAGACACCCCACCCTGGGCTCCTCATTTTGGGGGAGATAAGGACGCTTTGGGCATGAAATGGCTGCTGGGAAGGTGTTCAGGAGAGAAGACAGAGTGATCTTAAAGCTGCTGCAGAGTGGAAGGGAATGATCTGTTCTCTGAACAGAATTAATGGGCTTAAAGTCAAGGAGGGTGAGCCATTAACCATGGCTAATGAGGTGAGGGCTGTAATGAACTGCCTGGGGAGGGAGGGTCTGAGGTTGGACATCACAGCTCACACAGGACCTGGACAGAGCTGAACGTCCTCAGGAGAAGGCTGAGCTGCGTGGGGTTTTAGGTTTTTTGCAGTCTTGTTTTCTGAGGATTCCTGAATTTCCCATTAGAAGTTCCCTCACTTGTTGTTCCCACTGCTTGGCATTGACAGGAGAGGTGATGGGGTCTGCTGGAAGCACTGGGGAAGCCACCAGTGCCCCAAAATGTCCCTTATTGAATCAGCGCCAAACACAGGGCAGGCCTGGAGGTGTCCCATGAGGATGCCCCAGACCTACCCAGGAGAAATGGAAACCTGTCACGCTCAGGAGGTGACATTTCAGCAGGAAGGAGCTAAATCTCCCTGTCAGGGGAGCCCAGGATGGTGCCTGATCACGAAACTGAAATGAATTTGTCAGTCAGGCTGAAAATTCAGGCGAGAGGCATCGAGGTGTGTGAGGTGTGGTGACATTTGCCATGGCTACAGTGTCCCTACTCCTCCAGCACCTGCCAGCAGAGCCGAGCTGCAGAGAGAGGAGGGAGCAGCCTGGGATGCAGGAAGGATGGATCTGCCCCAGCTTTCCTGATAAAGCTGTGATAAATCCCCCCCAGAGCAGCCTGGGAGGCAGGAAGGATGGATCTGCCCCAGCTTTCCTGATAGAGCTGTGATAAATCCCCCCCAGAGCAGCCTGGGAGGCAGGAAGGATGGATCTGCCCCACCTTCCCTGCTGGAGTTGTGGATAAATGCCCCCAGAACAGCCTGGGATGCAGGAAGGAAGGATCTGCTGATAAATCCCCTCCAGCAGCCCTGGAGCTCTCTGCCTCCCCATCCCTGGGCTCAGCAGCTCCCACCCAGCACCGAGGGGGAGCTGAGCACAGAGGATCCACAGGACCCATCCTGCAGCCCTGGAAAAGCAGAGCCATGCAGGCTGTCCTTGCCTGCCTGGGAAGCACTGGAGACATGACAGGCAGCATTAGGAGCCTGACAGGCTCCCAGAGGGGAAGAGCAGCAGCAGTAATTGTACAGACACAGCCTGGCAAGGCCGTGGGATGCGCAGATGTTCCAGCACCTCTGACAACACAACCTGGGAGACACAGGGCCCCCAGGAGGGATGAAACCACTGTTTCTCCTCGCTGAGAGCCACATGATTTTGGGGAGATCAGTGGCACAAGCAGCTCTGAGCTGTGTCCCCACCCAGCCCATCAGATGTGCTCCCACCTCGGAGCTGTCACAATAAACCTCTCTCCACATGGCTGGAGGCAAACTGCCACCAAGACATTCCTGGCCATTCCCAGCGAGTCCTGGCCACTAAGGAAGGGCCCAGCCTGCGTGGAGAAGTGCATGGAAAAGCCATTAGGATGCACATCCTACTTTGGAAGTGCTGGAGCTGCGGAGCAGCATGTTCAGTTTTCTCACATTCATAACCGAGGGTGGAACAGATGGCGAAGGTTTGGGAGGAAGCTAATGTAATACAGAGGAAGAGATAATATGTGGATTTAAATAACCCACAATGCCAGCAACAATTTGTTCTAGCAGGAATTGCACGGTGCTAGCAGGGTTTTGTTCCAGTGGCCTGGCAGAGAGGGGGTGGCTGGACAGGAGCAGGGGAAGGTGTAGGGGAGGAATGGGAGGTGCAGGATCTGTGCTCCAACCTCCTGCCCAAACCCGTGACCTCACCTGCCATCAGAAGCATTTCAGATTTCAAGGAGTGGTGAATCCCTGAGGAGGAGGAGGAGGGGAAGGCTGAGGGGGAAGGATTCATCCCACGGACCCCACATCCATCCCCACACAACACAGACACTCACACACTCCATCCTGCAAATCCTCCCTGAATCCTGCTCCAGCTCCACATACCCCCACAGCAAATCAAGGCTCCCCAATCCCCCCCCCAAAGCCCAATTCCCTACACTGGCCTGAAATCCCCCTTCCCTGGGGCCTGGCAGGGCTGTGGGCAGGTGTGTGAGGGCCCACACTGCTCCAGCCTCTCCCCTGGGTGCCAGCAGTGCCAGCTCTCTCAAAAGGAGGGGCTCCAAGGGCAGCTCCCAGCTCTCTCCAGCTGGACTCCCAGAGAAAGGAGCTGCCATGAGCAGGAGGGATGCTCAGAGCTGAGCACGGCTATTTTTGCCCTACCTGAGGTATCCCTGAGCAGAAGCGAGGTCACCCTCACGGCTTAGCTTATTTTAAAAATAATCTGCCCTAAACCAGCTCTGCACAAGCCATTCATGAGCCCAGGGCTTGGCTCTGTGCTGGAGTGGCAGCTCCAGCTTCCAGAGGTAGCACACCTCTGCCAGTGCTGGAACAGGCTGGGTATGCAGGTCTCACAAATACACACCCCAAAATAATCACTGCTCCTGATTCCCATCTGAAAAACAAGCTGGGCGCCACAGGGCCTTGAATCCAAGCTTTTCCAAAGCTGCACAGGCAGGGATACAGACTCCACAAAGGAGTCTGTAGGAGCTGTAGGAACTTTGTCACTTTTCCCCAGTCCTTTAAAAGAAGCTCCCAGAACCACCCCCCTTTGCTGGGGCTGCACGCCAGGAATTGAAAAATCCTCTCATAAAGGTCATTTCTTGAGGCCACAGCTCAGTAACATCGATGAAATTCAGCACTGCTTGGTGTTGGCTCTCAGGGGATTTGGGGTTTTGGGGTCACTGAGCCACACAAATGGTTTAAAATGACATTTAAGGCCACCTGATCTCTCTGTGCCTCTGTGGGCACTGACCCCAGCACCCAGAGAACAAACTGCGAGCAATTGTCAGTGTTGGGGCAGAGGAAAATGGGAGCCAATGTGCCAGGACCAGTGCCGGTGCTGTGGGATTAAGGGATTTACGGGAATGTCCCCATCCCTCCCAGCCTTAAAGGCCCATGAGGCACAAAGCCTGGGCCTGGGTGCTTCACAGAAGCCTTTGAAGAGAAGTAAAATGGGAAATGAAAAAAGGAATTGTCGAGAGACTGGGAAGGGAAAGGATCTTTCTGAAACGCCAGCGAGCGTTTTATCCACAGACCACAGCCCGTGGCAGGGCTGGGGAGGAGGAGAAGGGAGCAGATCTCCTTCCCTGCCGGTGCTGCACATCTGCTGCTTCTGGAAGGGAGGAGAAGCGCTTTGGGCACGGAGCAGCTCAGCGGGAAGGGCCGGGCTCAGGCACCGCCTGATCCATCACCCCCTGTGTCCGCTCAGCAGCTGTGACCCCCAGCTCTCCAGAGCCTTCAGGGACCGCCCTGCTCTGAGGGCACCGGGGGCGTGAGGGGGCTCGAGGCTCGGCCCTTCAGCACCGGGGGCGTGAGGGGGCTCGAGGCTCGGCCCTTCAGCACCGGGGGCGTGACGGGACTCGAGGTCCTTCAGCACCGGGGGCGTGAGGGGGCTCGAGGCTCGGTCCTTCATTATTGGGGGCGTGAGGGGACTCGAGGCTCGGCCCTTCAGCACCGGGGTGTGAGGGGGCTCGAGGCTTGGCCCTTCACGGTGCCCTGCCCCATCGCACCCCAGAGACGTGAGGGCTGCAGCCCAAAGCCAGCCCTGGCTGTTCTCCGCAGCATCACACAGAGCAAATCCCAGCCCAAATGCAGAAATTCCCGGGGAAAGAAGCGCAGCAGAGGCTCTAAAGGCATCTCCCGGCTGAGGGATCTCCGAGAGCCCTCCGTGCCCCTGCGGGGGTGGTGGGGAGGGATCCCGGCAGCCTCTCCCTCCCTCCCTTCCTTCCTCCCTCCCTCCTCCGGCAGCGAGCGGCTGAGGGGCGGATTTGCCAGCAGATATTGCAGGCAGGTTTCGCTGTCGCTGGGGAAAGGCAGGAGCACGCAGCCAATCTGCAGGGAGCTGCCGGGGCTGCGGGCACAGGGCTCGGCACAGCCTCCCCCGGCACGGCAGCGGGGATGGAGCCCGGCAGCGGCACCTCCCCGCTGGATCTCCCCGTGCTCTTGCAATACCACACGAAATGAACGTGTGACATTTTTTTGCCTTGGACACGCTGAGGTGTCCAAGGCAAAAAAAAAAAAAAAACACGTTTATTTCCCGAATTCGATATTTATAGAATTCCAAAAGTGACCATGGATTGGAGGATGAAATTGCTGCCTCTCCAATCACACTGGTCAAACCAACAGTTCATCAATTCTCTCTTCCTCTAGAAAGGAATGCAAAACAATCATTATTTACATGAAAAGTGCGTGAGAAACTCCATTACAAAAATGTAAACATCAGAAGGCTTAGAACTTTAGAAGAACAGGGCAACACCCTTGCCAGAGCTGCCAGGTTATTCCTGAAGGGATTCATCCCAGGTGGAGATGAATTTCCCTTCCTTTTTTAGGCACCTTTAGCCCTAAAGGTCGTAAAATGAGTTAGAAATAAAACCTGGGTGTTTTCTCCACCCCAGCCTGTTTGGGGTGTGAACATCCCCTGTGCATGGAGGTGTTCCCATTTGGGAACCTGGGGACTTGTTTGGCATTAACCTCCCTGGGATTAAACCCTGTGATTTATCCTGTGGTCTTCCAACTTCAGGTTTTCCCATTTATTTCTTTCCCCATCAGGAGCTATCCCCAGGTCTCCCAACACAATCATCCCTGGGTTTTCCTTGTTCCTGTCATCTCAAGCAACCAGATTCACCTCAATCCCGGCTGGCAGCTGCGTGCCCAGATAAACAGAAGCCATAATTTCATGGGAATAAGGAGGAAGAGGAGTCCTGTTGCCATCACAGCTCTGGAATGAGGCAGGGCTGAGCATTGCTGCAGGGATTGTCTCTTCTTAAGACAAATAATAATCACAAACTGTTCCTCCTCTAATCCCTTTTGTGTTCAGACAACCTGAGGTAAATAATCTTCAGAGAGAAATGGGATGTTCAACTCGACAGGGTCCTTTTCAAAGCCTTTTCATCTCCAGGGCCTTTGATGTACCAGGGAGCACCTTCTTGGCTCTGCTCCTATCACTGGCTATGGGGGTTGAGCCCAATTCCATCTCTTAGCTTGGAAAATTTGGAGCCAAACACCAGCTTTTGATTACATTAGAACCAAATTGTGACTGCTGTTTTTGGTATAAAAATCTTAAAATGAGAGCTTCAAACATACCTAAGTAAACACTGAGCACCAGGAAGGTGAGGATTGAACCAGGGGTGACAAATCAGTTCTTTAAGAGGCTAAAGGATCCCTAAGAGGATAACCTCTCATTTTTTTAGCCTTTTTTTCCGTAGAAGCAGGTTTTTCCATCCCACCCAACTCACTTTCACTCACACAAGCACTTTTAGCATCTCCTGGAGCCACGGGAGCTGCTGCAATCCGCTGGAGAAAGCCAAGTGGCTCCCTGATGTTTCCTTTGCTAAATGCTCCTTAACCATTTCACAGAGCCTGTTCCTGGCAGTGATGTGACAATTCAGCACAAATGTCACCGAGCTGCTAAGTTTGCAGCCCTTTCTGCAGTGCTGAGGCTGGAAAATGGTGCATATCTATGTTTTTGGTTTTTTTTTTTTTTTTTTTTTTGCTGATCCAAGTCCTTAGTAATTACACTTAATAGATCCCAGAGGGATTCCTAGGTAACCTGCACTCTGGTTTCCATGGCAGAGAGGCAGAGCTTGTACCCTGTGATAACAGATAATAATGGATTGCTAATGCTTAAATTAATTATGCCACAATTGCATTTGTAAACCAGCTGTCCGTCGTATTCCCAGAAAAACTCCGGAGTTGCTACACAACAGTTCCAGGATAAAAACAAACAAGGCAGAAGGGCAGGGATTACTCTACAGCGACAATTACTGTTATTACTCCTGTGCCATAACCATGGTTTATTCCTATTTTAGTGTGTCCATGGGTTAAAGTCAAAGTTTCTGTTCTTTAAGCTTGGAAGCAAAGCTTTAAAATCCTTGGAGATCCAACCTGTTGATAGAGAAGGATCCTTTTGCCCAGCTGATATTGGTGTGGATTCCCATCCTTGGCAGATGTTTTCCTTCTGTCCCCCTAGTTTTCCAGCTGAGAGCACAGCTTTGATGCCCTGTGTGCAAATCACAGAACCACAGGATCATTTACCTGCAAAACGCTCTGGAATTGAGTCCCACCATTCCCCCAGCACTGCTCCATGTCCCCAAGTGCCACATCCACACAGCTCTGGGGATGGGGACTCCACCACTGCCCTGGGTGAAGAATTATTCCCAAATATCCAAGCTGAACCTCCCTGGTACAACTGGAGGCTGATTCCTCTTGTCCTGTTGCTGTTTTTTGGGAGAAGTGAGCAGTGAAGGCTGAGCTCCCTCCCCAAAGTCTGGACCTCAGCTGCATCCCGAAGTGGGGGAACAGGGAACTGGAGCAGGGGCAGTGCTGGCTGTGCTGTTTTGGCAGGGAATTCCTCCATGGAGCAGCCCAGAGATGGGGCTGAGCCCTCCCTGCCTGCGGGGCCAGGGCAGGAGCTCGTTCTGTGCCTCGGCGGGGCCGTGCCAAGGCAAACAATGACACTGATAATCGCCTGCAATCTGTTATTATATTACCAGCAGCTCAAAAACCCTAAAACCCAATAATCTTCTGAAATGCAGCTAATCCCTCCCAGCGCCAGCAAGGCCGGGCTTGGCACGGCCGGGCTGGGGAAGGGAAGGAGCAGCGAGCAGGGGGTGGTTGCTGCCTTTGGAAGCTTCTCGTGGCACAGGAGGAGAGGTTTGCCAGGAGCAGCCAGCCCTGGATGGGTACCTGGCTGCTCTCCGCAATCCCTGCCTTGGCTTGGCTGCCTTTGACCCTGTTGCTAAGCTACAAATATGCCTTTCCAGCAGGCTCCAGCATCCTCGCTCCCACCCACTCCCAAACGGCAGCTGAATCAGGCTGCTCGGAACAGAAACCATCCCCGGGCAACCGGGAGCTGCTTCTTCCCGTTCCTTTTCCAGCAGCTCCGCAGAGCCACCCAGGGAAAGCTCCCGGGGGGGCCCAGCCCTGTCCCCACTCCATCCCAGCGACATGGGGAGTGCCAGGAGGGGGCAGCAGCCTGGGGAAAAGCGGTTGGAGCATCCCAGGGCTGGAATGCAGCAGGAATAGCTGAAGATCCCGGCAAATCCAAGAAAAAGCAACCACCCACCTGCTGCCAGCAGCGCTCACCCTGTGCGAGCCACACTCACACTGTGGCACCAGGGATGAGGTGCCAGGATGGATGAGGTGCCAGGGATGTTTTCCTGACCAGTGTCCTGCAGAAGGTTGTGTTGGAGGGCCACCTGCAGTGCCCCGAGATGCTGGGATGGTGGTGGGGTCCCACAGGATTGTCCAGGACGTGCTCCAGGGGAAGCAATGGATGCTCCCCAAGGGACTGAACCTTTCCTGGGATGTCCAGCCCAGCTGGGGTGGGGTGTGCACAGGGCAGCTGCAGTGGGGTTCCTGCAATGCTTTCCAGGTGAAATCACAGAATCCTGGCATGGTTTGGGTTGGAAGGACCTTAAAGCCCATCCCATCCCACCCCTGCCACAGCAGGGACACCTTCCACTGTCCCAGGGTGCTCCAAGCCCCATCTAACCTGGCCTTGGACACTCCCAGGTGGTTCCCAGGAGCTTCATTTGGTCCATATAAACCCAGGAAAGGTTATTAGAGCATTCCCAAAATGTTGCCTGAACATGGACCCCCATGTGCTGGCTTGATGTCCAGGATACCTGGAAAACAACTGCAATTATTGGGAAATGTGCTGGACACTTCAAACCATCCCCAAACCACTCTAAGATCCCATATAATCTGCTTTTTTGGTGTTTTTTTTTTCCTTTTCATTGACCACCTGATAAACAACCAATTTTAGTTCTGTTTTTAAGGCCAGAGTTCCTATGGGAGTGGCATGGGATGATCCATGATCCATCAGGGGGTACAGCCAAGCGTTTGTTTGGCAGCTTCAAAAATCCTCCAAGGGTTCCTGGGCACTTTGGGAGGTGTCAGCTGGGATCTGCTCATCCCCAGGGCTGCCTGGACTCCCCAGAGCAGATTCTCCTGGATTCTCCCCAGGTTCTCCTGGAATCCCTGCAGAATTCCAAGGATCCATCTAACTCCTGTCCTTCTCTTTCTCTTGCAGGGTTCAGCTCCCATCCTGGTAGTCATGGTGATCTTACTAAATATTGGAGTCGCCATTTTGTTTATTAACTTTTTCATCTAATTCAAGACTGTCTTGTTTGCAAAAATAACAGTTACATGTATGAATGGGAAAAAAAAAAACAAAAACAAAACAAAAAAAAAACAGAACCAAACAACAACAAAAAAAAAAAAAAAAAAAAAAAAAAAAAAAAAAACAAAGGGAAGAATCATAACTCGAACTGTCCTCTGACAATTTCCAAGTCTTTTCACAGAAGAACAACAAATGATCGAGTCTCACTCACAGTTTGCCTTTTTTCCTGGGTAATGTTTTTTGGATTTTAGCCAAAATTCTTTGCTTGTATAACACTATGCTGTGTGGCATGGCAAAATGCTATCAACACTCTGCCCCCCCAACACTGGGAAGGATGAGAAGGAATCCCAACAAAAGAAAAAACCTCGCTTCCCTTCCCCTCACCCCCCCCCCACAAAAGAAAAAAATTGTCTTTGTAACAACAGCAATGAACCCCAAAATGGAGATGAGACAAGGGGACCATGGGGAAGGTTTGGGTGGAGTGGGGATGGGTTCTGGGATGCTCCAGGCTGAGCTTCCCAGGGAAATCCAAATGATAAATGGGAGAGAAAAGCAGAACCAGGCTTTTCACCTTTTGGAAATGGAGGAATGCTGCTGTGAGAAGGAGGAGAGAAGGAGCACAGGGAAGGAATGAACCCTGGCTGGATGGGAAAATGGCAGAACAGGCCCCGTTCTGATCCTTGTTTTTAAAACAAAAATTGGCTTTTTGCAGAATTCCTCGGGGCAGGGGTAATAGGGAACACGAGGTGTGAGCAGCAGCCGCAGCACCCTCCTGCCTTCACTCCTCCTCCCCAGGCTGCTCCTCACCCATGGCAAGGCAGGAAAACCACCCAGAGCTACTTTTAATTCACAGCCAATTTCTCCTGGCTAAAAATCCCCCCCCAAAACCCCTTGGAGGCACCTCCAGCAGCACGGATGGAGTGGCTTATGGTGCTGTGCTGGTGAGGAGCATCCAGCCCATCCCAAAAAATGTGCACAGGGAGCAGGGTGGGGAGGGACAGGGGACAGAGGGCTCAATTCCAATCCACTGAGGATGACAATAAAACAAAACCAAGTAAAATCCGACTGTTTCTCAAAGGCACCTGGGGAGGAGCACCTGGAGCATGTCCCAGAGAGGAGGGAGAGGGTGGTGGGTTTGTCTCTTACATCTTGCTGTGGACTGTTTCAGACATCATGCTTGGGCTCTGAGCATGTAGTATTTTGCACTTTGTAATGCAGGATGTATATTCCAGCTTCCAACATGTCCCTGTATTAAAAAAAAAAAGAAAAAAAAAAAAAAGAAAAAAAAAAAAGAAAAAAAAGAAGAAAAAAAAAGAAAAAAAAAAAAAAGAAAATCAAACCAAACATCATTGGCAATGGCAGCCTCTAAGGATGTATTTTCTTTCTTTTTTTTTTTTTTTTCTATGTCACTTAATTTGTTCGTTTCTACCATCTTTGTACTATGCCTGCCTTGATTTTTGTCCCCTCCCTGTCCCCACGGATAATCTGCATACTCATTAAAGATGCGTATCCCTGTTCTGAGCTGTCCTGGTGCCGATGACACAGCGTGCTCTCAGCTCCAGCCCTGGGCACGGCGCTCCCAAAGCTCCCATCCCTGCCCTCGGTGCTCCCCCGCGGCTCCTTTGGGATTTGGCAGGGCCAGGGACCAAATCCGCCCCTCATCCCCCCCTGCAGCTGCAGCAGGAGAAGGGCGCAGGAGGGCGGCAGCTCCCGAGGGGGGTGAGACCCTCCCAGGAGATTTTGGGGGTGGGGAAGGAGGGAAAAGCCCTCCCCGACATTCACGTCCAGAGTTGTTGGATCCAGCCCGGACTCGTGGACTCAGCTTTGCTTTGCTTCTGTTTTAGCTGTTTCTCTGCTACCTTTTCAGCAGATTTCTTATTACACTGCACTGGATTGCTATATTTTTAACCAGAAATAAACTAAGGATTAGAGCATGTGCCAGTTAAATTCAGTTCTTTTCCTTACATGGTCTGATTCCCTCCTGTCGCAGTTTTGCTTCCTCTTCTCCTTCCTTTCCCTTTCCAGGCACAGGGCTATGGGTGGACAGGGGAAAGGATAATTTTGAAATTCCATTTTCCACAGTAACTGTCCATCATCTTCCCACCTCTTCCTTTTTTTGTGTTGTTTTGGATTTTCCTTTTGGGTCCTTAGTCATAATTTTTTTTCCCCTCTTCAAGGCTTGCTGCACACTTGAAATGAACAAAAAAAAAAAAAAAAACATATTGGGATTGCAGCCTTGGGAATTCACCCCTGGGATTTGGAATTCTGCTTCTACTCTTTGGAAAGACTCTTGAGGACTTTTTTTTGGTCCTGTCAGGAGCAGGTTAAACACAGCCCTGCAGACACAGATATTTAGATATCTGTAAAACAGCACCAGAATGACTCTTGTTATCCATCAAATAAAAGCACTGCTGGTTTCCTGACTGGATTTTTGCCACCGCTGCCTGCCCAGTTATTCCTGCTCTTGCCCCTGGACCAGCACAGGATTTTTCAGCTCTCTGTTCCTCTCAGTCAAGCTGAGGTTTGCTCAGAAGGAAAGACAGCCACAGTCTAATATTAATTGTCTCCCAACCCACATGGTCTAAAATAATGATTCCTTTCTCAATCCCGGGGAGTTGAGCAATTTGTCTCAGTCCTGGGCTTTTCACATTTGCCCAAGGCCAGAAATATTCCTGAGAAGTAGCCCAGAGAGAGAGGTAATTCAGTGTATTTGCCTGTCTTATGAGCCTGGCTCCTGCAGATCTGCCCAAGGCCCATTAAAATGCCCATCAAGGTGGGCCATAAATCCATGGAAATGATCCAGCCCTGCTGCTTTATGTCCAGGCTGGCAGCTGCACTTGGTCAGTTGAAGGTTTGGATCATTTTTTGAGGCTGCTCTGGAATTTTTATGTTCTGCCAGCATGAGGAGGGGCTGGCACAGCAGAGCCATTGGGAAGGGGGAATTTGGGAAGGGAGATTTGGATCCCACCTGTGTGAGAGGGGCTGCTCCAGCACTGCATCCTTGGGAAAAGCAAGAAGGAAGGAAGGAAGGAAGGAAGACAAACCCCCTGTGCCACGTCAGCTGCTCCCAGCCCATCTGGTGTCTGGGTGGTTGTACCCAAGACCCAGATTCCAGCAGTCCCCAGAGCCCCAGCTTCCAGAGCTGCCGAGCTGTGGCAGCATCCTGCCAGGAAAACAGCCAGACTGCATCAGAGGGGGAGGAGCGACAGCAGAAACAGGGTGGGACCCACGGCAGAGAGCTTAATTGAGACCTAAGGACTAATTACACTTGGCAGCTTTGGCAAGTGCAGGGAGCATGGAGAGCAGGGATTTTTGGAAGCTGTCACACAGACAGGGTGGCTCCAGAGGGCTGTGCTGAGGCAGGACAGAGCAGGGGTGGGATGGGATCTCCTGAGCTGGGGTGAGGGCTTTGCAGGGAACAGAGTCCTGACAGCTTTTCCTGCTTCAGGAACAGCTCAGCTCCTTGCACAGCTCCTGAATGACTGCAGCAGTTGAGGGATCATCGAATCATGGAATGGGTTGGGTTGGAAGGGATCTTAAAGCTCATCCTGTCCCACCCCTGCCATGGACACCTTGCACTATCCCAGGGTGCTCCAAGTCCCATCCAACCCGGCCTTGGGCACTGCCAGGGATCCAGGGGCAGTCACAGCTGCTCTGGGCACCTGTGCCAGGGCCTGCCCACCCTCCCAGGGAGAGGCAAATCCCCCAAAACTCTGCACAGAAAGATGTGAACTCACCCAGGTGAGAGGACAACAGGGTGAGTGACTGAGCAAGCCGAGAGATTCCTTCCTGGATTAACAAGAAATGCTTTCTCCTCTCCCAGATCATCAATAAATGCTGTTTTCTCCTCTCCCAGGTTATCAATAAATGGTTTGTTTCCACCTCTCACCTGTTATTTTGTGGGGAAGGTCCCTCCCTGCCAGCCATGTTTTTATCTCACCAATTAAAGCTCCCTGTCAGCTCTATTTAATCTTCCTTCTGTCCTAATGAGCCCAGCACATCCCAACCCTGCTCTCTGGAGAGCTGCATCCCTGGGGATGGCCCTGCCACAGCAATACCCAGGGCACCTGGAATTCCCTGCACAAGGCCAGCCAGCCCTGGTGGCACCTCCAGGCATCACTTGGCTGCTGCAGCACCACTTGGATCCCATCTGCTGTCCCCAAGGACACAGCACTGCTCTGCTGGGAAGGAAGGGATGCCTTGAGGAGAGGGGCTGAAAAACAAAGCCTTGGAGCAGCCCTGGCCTCAGTGGGGTCTGCAGGTGGACACTTCACTGGTCATCAGAAGGTCACCTGCAGGACAGCTGGGCCAACAGGGGGAAAAACTGAACTGGGACATTCCACAAAGGCAAAACTATGGTGAACATGGAAAAGGAAGAGGTTTCTGTGAGGGCATCTCACAGGTAAGGCAGGAAAGGATTCCCAGGTTTTTCCAGCCATCTCACAGCTGCTGGTGCACTTTACACTGCCTGCAGATCTCACAGCAGGAACTGCAATCCCTCTTCCACACCAGGAGGAAAACAGGAACACAAGCTGGGATGGGATTTACTGAGCAAAACAAGGTGATATAACCAAGTGAGTTTATTGTAGGAACACCTGGAGACACGTCCTGGCCCCAGTGAGGAATCTGGGACCAGTGAACCATTGTCATGTGCAGTTTGTCCAGACAGACCCCAGACAACTATGGAACAACAGAGTCAGTGTTGTACAGCCCAGAACAAGTGCTTGGACAGCAATCCTGTTCCTCAGGAGCCTTCCAGAGCATTCCCAGGAGTTCCAGCAGATCCAGAGCATCCATCCAGGATGGTCAGCCCAGAGCTGGGAAAGGCTGGAGCCAGCATGGACACGGGGCTGAGCTCAGCAGGGCTGGCCACTGCTCCCAGCACGTTCCTTCCCTCCTGGAGCAGCCTCAGGACGTCTGCATGGGATCTTCATAGAAAGTCTTGGCCATGGCATGAGCCACCTTGAGCACCTTCTTGTCCTTGGCCTCGGGGCCCATGTGGCTGCGGGCCAGCCCCAGCCAGTACTGCTCTGTCCTGGCCAAGTACTGGGCCTGGGCCTCCCCAGGCTGCACTGCTGGGTGCTGCTGCTCCCCTGGGCAAAGAGAGGGACACACAGGTCACACACGGCTCCCCAGGGCCACATCAGCCAGGCCACATGGGGCTGAAGGGAACAGCCTGAAAATCTAGCAGCAAGCAGGAAAATTCCTCTTTTATTCCAAGAGCAAAGTGTTAAAAAAGCTGCTTCTGCTGGAAACTCACCTGGATGCCAGGGAGACCTTCAGGCTCCCACAGAACCAGGCACTGCACTAAACCCCACTTCAGGGCAGTATGAAGACAGCATTCATTAGTAATTACCTTCCTCATCTTCACTCTCCTCTTCAGAGCTCTCCTCTTCTTCTTCCTCCCCTCCCTCTGCACCTTCCACATCACCATCCTCCTCTTCATCTGACTCTGACTCCTCCAGCCATTCCTGGGTTTCTTGGATGAGAAAGGAAAGAGAGGCACAAAAAGAGAATTAAGGTCCAAAGAGATAATTAAGGCACAAAGAGCTAACCCCAGGTAATGCCCATGTGCTCTGCAGGACCCAAGCCCTTCACTGCCCTGAGACACTGGGTACAGGCAGGAGCATCCCAGCTCCCTGGAGGAGTGGACAAGGCTGGCACAGCAGGATTCCCAGGATGGCCCATGCCACCACAGCTCTGTTTACAGCTCTTGGATTTCCACAGGGGAGAGCTGACTGTACAGTGACCCCAAAGCTCTGGCCCACACAGGTGAGCCACTCTTTCCCATCCAGGGAAAACCTCCACTCAAAGGTTTTCCACCAGCCCTGAGGAAGCCCCAGAGTTGTTTTCTCCCCCAGTGTTGCTGCCCTGAAGGCACAGGCAGAGCTCCCAGCACAGCTTACTTGGATCCATCTCCAGCAGCACCTTCCACTGGTCCATCCTGTGCAGGTCGATGCTGTGCAGGTCACTGAGGGTCACCTGGCGGTCGCCCACCTCGAACATGCCCCCGTACACGTAGAGCACCCCGTGCTTCACTGCCACCATGGCACTGGAGCGTGGGCACGGCTCCACGGGCTGGCCCAGGGCTCCACCTTCCTCCTCCTCCTCTTCCTCCTCCTCCTCTGAGCCAGACCTGTCCTTGTCTTCTGCAGCTCCAGGGATCACCTGCTTGATGGTCATGACGGTGCCATCCTCTGCCACCACCTCCTTGACGATCTCCAGGGGGCCCTGGGGAGGCGGCAGCTGCAGCTCCTCCCCTCCAGCAGCCTCGGCCTCAGCCTGTCTGCCACGCCTGCGCTTCCTCCTCTCTGACTTGGGGCCCTGAGAACAGGAATTGAGGAGATTTTGTGGGATTGCATGCAGCTACCAGCAGTTCATACAGACAGCACGGAGGGAAGGAACTGTTCCTTTTTTCACCACAATTTAAAGTCTCAAGTGATCAGTGCAGTTCCTCCTACAGCATGAGCTTCTCCCAGCCTACAACAAGGAACAGTGAAGATCCTGGAGAACCCAGGGTGTGGAATTGCTCTCTCTGTTAAGAGAGGAGCAGCTCTGCTGCTCCCAGGTGCCACAAACACACAAAGGCCACTCTTCTGTGACAAGGGAAAGTACCCCACGATTTCCTGAAATCACAACAATTGCTGGGTGCTAAATTACAGCCCATTACCAGGCAGCACTCCAGGTCTTGGAAGAACTCTCTGAAAGGGCTGGAAAACAATCAGTTTGGGAAGGCTGAAGCAAGCAGCTGAGTGGCTGTTTGCCTGTTATTATGGGATTGACTTCTCCATTTGGAGAACAAAGCCAGGAAGGGGCAGGGGGAAGGAGAAGCTGAACCAGGTTTGCACCCCCCTTGGCCTGTGAGAGCGGTTCAAACACAATCAAAGAGCTGAGCTGAGCTCTGAAGCTCTTGGAGCCAAGGTTAATATTTCATCTCTTCTGGTAGCTCATCAGCACTGGGGAGAAAAGGGAAGGGTTTGATCTCAAAATCTTTTCACAGCAGCTTTGAGTGAACTCTGCTCATGTCAGACTCATCTGGCCTGGAGAGGGCTTTCAGCAAAACACCAGAAATATGTTTTCAAGCTGCTCTGCTTCATTTTGCATTCCACAATAATGGGGCAGCTTGATTCCTGGAGGAGAGGGATTGCTCAGGTGCACCCTGAGCTACCAGAAACAGAGGATTTCTTTAAAGAGAGAAAAATCCTTGCTCCGTCCCTGGAAATGTCCAAGGCCAGCTTGGAGTAGCCTGGGCTCATGGAAAGTGTCCCTGCCCATGGCAGGGTGGAATGAGAGAATTTTAGGGTCCCTTCCCACCCAAACAATCTGTGAAATCTCAAAAAGGCCAAACCAGCCATAAAGGATGTGCCAGGTGATGAAATATGTGAATTCTTTAACCCAGACCTTGAGCTGTGCAGGGAACCAGCGATTCTTCCCGATGTCATAGAAATAAATGTCATTGAAGAAGTCCCCCTCGATGCTCTCCTCCTCCTCCTCATCCTGCACCCCCCCAAACAGGAGGCAGCGGTTGTTGGGAGCAGCAGCCACAGCAAAGCCAGACCTGGGGCTGGGCTTCACTCCAGAGGGGCTGAGCCGACTCCAGCTCCACCTGTCTGCAAGGAGAGAACAAAGGTGAGCAGCAGCACAGGAGAATCCTGCCTGATTTGTGTATTCCAAGCTCTCAGAACTCCAGCAAGGAATTCTGATGCCTTGGGAAGGCTGAGCTGGAACAGAGGCTGGACAGAGCTACAGAATAAAGCAGGGATTTATTGAAAGGATCTCCTCAATGGATCCACCTGGGGCAGCACAAGAGCCCAGCCAGGGCTGTACCCAGGATGAACCAAAATGGCCCCAAAATGAACCCAAGATGAACCAAAATGGCCCCAAGATGAACCCAAGATGAACCAAAATGGTCCCAAAATGAACCCAGAATGAACCAAAATGGCCCCAAAATGAACCCAAGATGAACCAAAATGGTCCCAAAATGCTCGAGCGCTCCCGGGGTCTCTCCCTGGGATCAGCTCTGCTCCATTTGCACCTTGCAGTTCATTGTCCCATTGCAGCTTTAGCCCCTGCAGTCCCACCCTGCTTGTTTTTCTCTCTCCAGCCCACGGTGTTTGTGCTCTGGGGCTGAGATTTGGATCATTTGTCCTTGGTGCCCAGCTGGAGCAGGAATTGTTTTGTGTCCCTGCTCTGTGCACAGAGCTCAGCATCCCCTGATGTGAGCCCAGACCCACACACTAAAGCAGCACAGAATGTGAAAAATAGAAAAGCCAAAACTCAAGGCATCAATTCCATGCCCTGTTTTGGACATTCTCATGGCACCTTCAGGATTTTCCAGAAATTTCTGGACCAAGGAGACTCTTGAAAGTGTCTGCACCTTTACTGGTGGGTGAATTCAGCCAAGGCCTGATCAGATGCAGCCTTCAAGCACCAAAAAATGTCCCTCAGTTATTCCATGGAGCCCTCCCACCTTCTATCAGTTCCTTCAACCTCTTCTGCCACCCTGCACTGCTGCCTTACCCCCCAAAATAAACACAGATCATCCCAAAAACCCCAGCCAGGCTTTAAAAGAGGGCTCAGCAGCAGGACAAGACTTGTGCTCTATCCCTCTGCTTTTCTCCAATCCCTTCTACTCTGACTTCAGAGCAAATCCCTGAAATTCAGGCTGGGAGAAGATTGCCAGGCCCTGTACTTCTGAAGGAACTGCAATCCCAGCAAGATTAAACTATAAATAGGAATAAAGCAAACAGGGCCTGGAGTCCAGACAGTGCTGGTGACCAACCCTCCTCCCCAAACCCCACCCCAGACAGTCAGGTTTGGAGAAATCAATCACAATTTCAACATTTTAGAAATTCAGCTCCAAGAAAATTGTCTCAATGCCTGAGTCAGGGAGGAAATCTCCAAAGGGAAGTGATGGAATTCCTATTCCAATCCAAGCTAACCAAAGAGCCACCATGGATCAACCTGTCCCACCAGGATTGTACCCCATGGAATGGGCCCAGCCTGGAGCAGGGAAATAGCTGAGTGATTCTCCCTGTCCTTATCTCAATCCATGAGTCTCCCATTGGGTTTTCTCTCCCTTCTCCAGCTGGAGCAGCTTCAGCAGGTCCCTGGCACACCCAGGAATACCCAGCACAGGGGAATTCTGCAATCCCAAAGATTTTCTGTTGTGAACAGGAAAGTGCTGATCAAAATGTCCCAGAAACAGGAATGTGGAAATGTTGTTTTAATTCCCTCCCACATACAAACTGGGGGAAAAAATCACTATAATCTCTTTTCCTGCATTTCTTCCTGAGCCAACAGTGGGGCACAGAGGTTATCACTGAGAGGGGAATTTGGTTTCAGTTTTTTTGTGTTATTCCAAGGAAGGAGAGGATTTGCATTCCCAGGGCAGTGCTCACCTTCCTCCTTGCCTGTCCCTTCAGCCTTCAGCAGGAACATGTCTGTGTGCAGGGTGCCTTTGTCCACATCCTTCTTGATCCTCTGCAGGGAAGGGAAACACAGAGATGCTCAGGAAACAGCTTCAGTGGCCAAACCACAGAGGGATCCAACTGGAAATGCAAACACAGGCTCTGGGCAAGGAGAGGCCCCTCTGGAGCACCAGGCAGCTCCAAACCATGGGATTCAAAGCAGGGATAACTCCCTGGATGTGCCAGAATCCTGCCTGTGGCAGCAGGAAGGGCTCTCAGGCTGCAGCATGGATATCTTGGGATGTATGGAGACTGTGGGATGCAGGAATTCTGGCACCCAGAGCAGAATCAATTGTCACAGAGGACTAAAACCAACTGGTTTGCAAACAAAGGAAGGGTGGGCAGCACTGAGGAAACAGAAGAGCCAAGGTCCTGCCTTTTACTCTGCCCCAGACAGGACCAGCTGCTCTCAGGGCTGATTTGACTCCTGTGAAAGGAGAATTCCCACCCCCAGTGGGACATGACAACTTTCCAGGGCCTGCAAGGCCCTCTGGGATTCTGTTCTGGATGTTGAGCAGAAGCTCTGATGTGCAGTGACCCCTGTGAGCAGCCCAGGCTGTGGGTCCCTGTCACCCCCATGAGCCAGCACAGGAGGGACAGAGGTGACAGCTCTGTCCCCCTGCAGCTGGCAGCTTTGCACAGCCCTGAGCAACAGGTTCATCCTCCTGAACAGAAGCAGAAACTCCCATCCCTACAAAAGGCAGCAGCAAGGACAAGGTGAAAGCTCAGCAGAAGCCATGAAATGCCTGATTTTCAGTGTGATTCCCCTGCTCCTCTCCCTGGATTCCAGTGCTCATGGCAACAGCAGCAGCCCAAGGCAGCTCTGTGCCACACCACCACAGGAGCTGTGCTAATAATGTCATTAGCCAGCCATCCTTCCTGCACTGCTTCCTTGCCATTCCCTTCCTCCTGGGATCAGGAACTCTGCTCCCAGGGTGGCACCAGTGCATCCCAGCAGTGCATCCCAGCAGTGCACCCCAGGTCCAGCCCTCAGGAAGATGAGCTCTATGCAGACCACAGGATGCAGGAATTTTGACACCCACAGAAGATAAATAAATTGTCACAGGGGATTAAAAGCAACTGGGTGCAGCCCTCTCCTGCTGCACAGCTCTGTTGTGCTGCAGGATATCCAATTCCTGGGACTGGTGTTCAGTTCTTAGGGAGAGGAGAGGGAAGTGTTCTCCAGGCACTGCAAAACCCCAGCCAGGTGAAGTGTGAGGAGCACAGCACTGCCTGAGAGGCAGGAGAGCAAACACAGAGAGCAGCTGGTTCCCAACCATCCAAGCTGTGTGGGAAATCCACATTCCTCTCTCCTGAAAAGCTCCCTGTAGTAAACACACTGTGAGTGCACCATGACAAAGCTCCCTGGGCTCAGAGAACCCCCCTGAGGTGCAGTGGGAGTCACTTTTTGTTGTCACAGACACTTCCAGCTGCTGGAGAGATCCATCCCCTCCCAGGCAGGACAAGTCAGCCCTGAGCAAATCCTTCCATCACTCACAAGAGGTTCCTGCTCCCCCCTTGTCCCTGGTGCTTTCCAGTGCCAGGTGTTTGTTTTCCAGGAAAATCTGGCTGGGGTACCCACAGTGGGCAGCCTGTGCTTTGCACATGCAGGGACAGTGGGGAGGTGCAAGAGCTTTACAGGCATCAGCTGAAAATTCAACTCTAACAGACTGCAAAGGAACTGAGGCACAGAGAGCTTGAGGGGTGGAATCAGGATTCCCTAAAATTGCCTGATAGGAGATCAATAGTGTCCAAATAGCAGAAGTGTTCAGCAGGCAGAGTTACACAGGGACCAGTCCCACCAGACCTCACAATTCAGGCTCTTCCACATCTCCCATCAAATCCACTTCAGCTTTGTGACAAATGCCACTAAAAAACCCCAAAACAACAAAATCCCCACAGCCCAGCCACGCCTGGCATCCCAAAGCCCTGCCCACGTGTAACTCCAGCCCTCCCCTGGCCTGTAGGCTGCACCTGCAAGGTGGAGCAGCAGCAGCTCCAGCCCCTCTGTTGCCTAGCAATGGAGCTTGAGCCAGCCCAAAATGCAGCTCGCTGCAGCAAGCCCCATCCCCAGCACAGGGAAGGGCTGAGGACATCTTTAGGATCAGCAGGAGAGCAGCTCTGAGCTCCTCTGGGCATTGGGAGGTCTGTTCTGGGCAGGGCTGGCAGCACCCACAACATCCCTTCTGTAGGAATTGCAGAAATTGCATTTATCATCCCCAGGCTGCTGCTGAAACAGAACAGAGACACCATAGAGCTGAGAATCCTGCTCTCTAAAACATCAGGCACCAGCACCTCAAGGCAGTCACACCCAGGGTCGGAAAGCTCCTTTTTAAATTCATCATTTGCAGCCTGGTTTGCTCAGGAAAATCCACAGCAAAGCTGAGGGGACCAAGGTGCTGGCCCTGCTCTGCAGGTCCTGCAGTGCCTCACAAAGTCACTCCATCTTTCCTGCCTTTATTTCCCCAGCCAGTAAAGAGACTTTTTAATCAGGTCCCATGAAGGGAATTCAGCCCTGGACTGCCATGTTACTGAGAACAGACTCTCCACATCACTTCTGCAAGCACAGGGAATCAAAGCAGGCACCAAAACTCTGTTCCTGCCTTCCCAGCTCCCTGCCCATCCCAGGACAGCAGTCCTGCCATGTCACCTCCCTCCTCCAGCAATGTGACAGCCAAATGATGTCCCTATTCAAAAAGAAGAGCTATTAGGATTTTCCTCCCCTCTTCCCTTCAAAATTTCCCATCCCATGTGTGACTTAGTCCTGCCTCTCCTTGGAACACTCTGCATTTGATGAATGGTGCTTTCCTTGGATATCTGCCTGGTTTCAGATGTAAAAATGTCTTCAAACTCCCCAAAATGTCTTCACAGCAGCCCTGACTGGAGCATCTGCCCCTGTAACTGGAGACAAGCAGCAAGTCCTCTCCTGTAGCTGCCCAACTCCAATTAAGTATTGTTTTCTCCATGTCTACCTTCTCCCAAGAGCATCCCAGGCAAACACATTTTCTGCACTTCAAAGCAAACCCAGACACTCAGCTCCACAATCAGCTCTAAGTGAAGACACAACGAGAATTAAATAGCCACACATTACCAGAAGTGGGTCTCTCCTAGAGGGGCCATATCCTGCTGAATTTAATTTTCAGGAGCATGCTGAAGGCTGCAGAGAAAATTCTGCTCAGAGCTTTGGTCAGTTTGTGCTACAAAAGCAGAGCCTGGCAGGAATGGCCCATCAGAGAGAAGCACACAGAGCTCTCCACATGACAAAGCAAGGAGATTTTTAACATCTGTGGAAAATGTCTTGTTTTAATGGAATGTCTGTTTTGCTTTAATGGAGTGCCTGTTCTAATGGAAAAGCTGTTTTCCAAGCTGCAGAGAACCTCCTCTAGCTCCCATCCTCACCCAGTGCCCTGCCAAAGGCTGAGGGCAGCTTTGCATCCCCCCATCCTTTCTCCTTCATCTTCCCCAGCTCACACCCACCCAGAGCAGCAGTGGAACAGATCCAGCTGCAAACATGTGAGACTCTTCTATCTCATGGGGCACCTGGAGCCCAGCTGCTGCCAGGAGAGCTCCAGAGCCAGCAGAGCAGCAGCTCCTGCTCCCTGCCCACCCTCAGGAGTGAGCACAGCACAGGAAGGGAAGGGGACAAAGCCCTTCAGGTGCAGAAGGCTCTGTGTCGTTACTGCTGCTGAATCCAAGGCACATCTGATGAGGCAGAGCCCAAAGCTCAGGCCCTGAGGAGGCACAAATGCTTCTAAATATACAGAGACACCAACTCCCCTCTCTCCTCTCCCTGCTTCCCTCCTTTGTTCATTTATTCCCCTCAGAAGAACAAGGCGTCCTCCTCCCCTGCTGCTTTTCCACGGGAGCAGCAGGATCCAGGCCTCTGCCTCATTCCCAACATGAAAAGCTTTGGCAGGAGCTTCTGCTCAATGAAACACTTCCTTCCTGCTGCCCAGCATGGCCAGGGATACCTGCTCACTGAGGAATGTGCTCTCTGGTAAAAATTCCCAGGATTAACAGAGCAAGGAGCAGAGCTGGGGGAGCCTGGTGCTTGTCAAAAGTCTTTTTTGGCTTGTTGAGTTTGCTCCCTCACCTCTGCCACTGATGGCACAAAATAAAAGTCTCTTGGCAACTGCTGCTTTTAACCTGCAAGTGCTGAAGCACGAAGGAATACCTGAGAATGCTTTAAGTTGCCAAAAAAATGTCATTTCTCCCAGCTGCTTATTCCTCCCTCAGTGACATCAATTCCTTCTGCTGGATAAGAACAGCAGGGAAAATAAAGAAATCATCTGAACCAAGATTAGCCCCTCAATCAGCAGAACTGCATGGAAAAAAGGCAGAATGAGAAGATGTAAATGAGAAGATGTTCTGGTCCCCAGCCTGTGGACAACACCTGCCAGCACACAGTGTCCCCTACCTGCTTGGAGTAGCCCCCATAGATGATGATGTTGCCCTCAGGGGTGGGAATCATTTGACAGCCAGACCTTGGAGCAGGGCCCATCCCTGCAGGAGCCAGCTTGCTCCAGGTGAAGGAGTCCAGGTTGAAGGTGTACACATCGTTGTAGTAGATGAAATCTCTGCAGAGAGCACATGGGGACACTCAGGACAGGATAAAACAGCATTTTGCTCACAGCCCCCATTTCCACAAGACAAGGATCTGACAAGATTGAGAGGCTAAAAATGCTGGACTGAGCTGTGGCTACAAGCTGCTTCAGTGCTATAATGATTTCTCCCACACCTGACGACTTTAAATCAAGATCCTTCGTCTTTCTAACACAAAAATCAGTTCAGTCCCAGTCCTGCTGAGGATAACTCTCCCATTCACACCCAGATTTCTGTCACTGGTGAAATTTTGTTGCCTTTTTCAAGGAGGACTCAAACTCCCAGGCACCCCAGCTCCCCACCTTGCACTCTCATGGAAACCTCCAAAGATGATCAGCTGCCTTTTGCACGCAACCATCCGATGTCCACTTCGTCCAGAGGGCCCTCCTGGTGCCCTGAAACACAAAGAAATTCCATTTCTCAGCAAAATCCCCTGCCCTGGTAGTGCCTCAGGCCACTTTTATGGCAGTCACTGGCAGCTGAGCTGGCTGAGCTCAGCCTCTCCTGGAAATGGGCACCACTGGGAACGTGGCTGCCTCAATCCATGGCTGCTTTTCCCCAGGACAGGATGGATGCTCTTCCAGGAACTCCTGGGACTGCACAGGCAGTTCTATTCCTAGAGATAAACCACCCTAGGAGCACCCAGAGTCTTTCCAGTGATGAGTCAGGAGCTGATTCTTTAGCAGAGTTTAATGAACAGCACTTCACAATTGCAGGGAAGACACTCCAAACTGAGATGTTTTCTCCAAGCACCAAGAGACAAAGCCTGGCTCTGCCATCCCCCTCCCTCAGAGTCTCAGGAAATCAACACCACCTTCACTCATCCACCTGCAGTTTGGGTACGACTCCAAACCAGTGAAAACACTCCGTGAATTACCCAGATTTCCTCAAGAACAAAGGCACTGCAGCAAAACAAGTCGTCATTGTCAGCATGATCCCACTGAAGGAGGCACGGATAGATGGGGTGTTGGGAAGGAATTCCTCCTGGCACAGGTGCCCACAGGGCAGGGATAGATGGGGTGTTGGGAAGGAATTCCTCCTGGCACGGGTGCCCACAGGGCAGGGATAGATGGGGTGTTGGGAAGGAATTCCTCCTGGCACAGGTGCCCACAGGGCAGGGATAGATGGGGTGTTGGGAAGGAATTCCTCCTGGCACAGGTGCCCACAGGGCAGGGATAGATGGGGTGTTGGGAAGGAATTCCTCCTGGCACGGGTGCCCACAGCAGCTGGGGCTGCCCGTGGATCCCTGAAGGGTCCAAGGCCAGGCTGGACAGGGCTTGGAGCAGCCTGGGATGGTGGAAGGTGTCTCTGCCCATGGAAGGGGAGGAATGGGATGGGATTTAAGGTCCCTTCCAACCCAACCCATTCCATGACTCTGTGACTCACTCCATGACCCTACACACTCAAAAACAGCCACACACTCCTGTTCAGCTCTCCCAAGCTTTCCTGACCTTTCAGTTAAATGTCCAGCTTCTATTTCCAGGAACAAGCAACACCCCCTCCATGTGTCCCATCCACAAGGCTCCCGAGGAGCTGGGCAGCTGGACACCAACCCAACATGGATCCACCCTCCTTCCTCCTCCTTCAGCCCCAGCATCACACAAAGACAACAAAAAACAACCCCAACAACTTTCCAAAGAGGGTTTGCTGTGTGTTCTCTGCCCCCTTGGATGAACCCATCCTGTTTTCCCTCACTGAGGAGTTTCCCAAAGCTCCCAGCTGGCACCAGAGCCCAGCCAGACTCCTCCACCAGGCAGCCCTAAGGTGGGGAAGTGATTGCACAATCAGGGCCTCAATAAATAAAGCTGAAAACAGCAGCATAACCTAAAGCCACAACCCCTGGCCACACCTGGAGTGGCAGCAGGGAGCTGGGAATGTGGGGATGGATTTCTGTGGAGAGAGAAAATGAGGGCCCTTATTCACCATGGAAAATGACAACCTCACCCTGGTGATAATGAGAAACTCCACCAGAAGAGCAGCATTTGGGGAAGACTGAATTAATATTGATTGCTTGGACTCTTTATTCTAACAGAGAGGAGGTTTTTCCAAGCATTTACTGGATCTTTAGTATCACCCTGCAGAACGGCACCTCTGGTATTAATTTCATCAAGACTTGAAATCATTATTTTCTCTTGCTGTAACAAAGCTCCTGTGTCATTACTCCAAAAGATGGCACTTTTAAAATAATCTCTTTATTTTTTTAAGGGGAGGATGAATTAAACCCAACATGAGCACTAAAATCCTGTTCTCAGAGAATATCTTGTGCCTTGTTTCTCAAACAGGTTTCCTCTGAGTTTAAAATCAATAGAAGTTTATTTATTGATGTGTTTTAATAAAGCTCCCACCCATGTAGATTTAACTCCAAGGCACAACTGGCACAGTCAGGCAGGACTGGCAGTGATGCAGAACCTCATTCCCACTCCAGGAGGATCTTCCTGCAACTTGTTTCCCCAAACACAAATTCTTCCCTTTTACCTGTTCCAGTGCTCCTGGTCCCAAAGAAACACTTTGGAAATGGCTTCCCAGACTTTGTGATTAATGCTCTCTTTCATGGGGCTGACATCAGAAGGCAGACATGTAGGAGGGAGCTGTAAATTCTCCAGATTTTTTTTTATATAGATGAAAAACTGGCTAAGGACTGGCTCTACACATGTACAGCATGAGGCTGAGCTGAGCTCCTCCACAAAGAATTTTCTTTTGCCTGTGGAGTTACTCTGGGATTTGTAGTAACAAATCAGAGCTGAATTCAGCCCCCAGATTCATGAATTACTTGTCCCAGTGGCTACAGGATGCAGAAGTTGCCTCTTCATCCCCAGGATGCTCAGGAGAAGCTTGGGAGTGCTCAATAATAATAAAAGTGGGGATGAAGAGAACATTCCATCACAGGGCACCTGAGGACAGAGCACTTTTATCCTGCAGAGGAACTGAACTCAGGGTTTGTGTTGTTTTACACCAGTGGCACACACAGATCCTGTCCCCTCATGTCTGGACACTCAGGTGGAAACAGAGAAGGGAAAACACAACTGGCACAGAGCCCAAAATCCTCAATTCCAACCCCTTGCAGAGTCAATCCACAGTTGTACACCTGGATCCTGATCTACCAAAGAACAAACTAATGTCTGGGCTGACAATCTACTTGTTTTACACCAAAACACCCTTTTCTTTATGCACCTGGTGGGGCAGGACCTGATTTTTCTGGTGAGCAAGGAGAGGCATCCATCACACCCAACCCTATGCTGGGCCATCTTCCCCTGCAGGGACTGCTCCAGTTCAACAGACACTGGTGAAACTGGGGAATCTCCAGCAGCACATGCCACCAAATCCTACAGGAAGCACCAGCAGCACTGCAGAGTGTCAGTGAAGGGAGCTGCAGGGCAGGGATGTGGCAATTCCCAAGCACAAGCTCCAGGGATGCTCCCTGCCTCTCCCTGAGGGAGGGCACTGGGACTCACAGAGCTGACTGGGAATGCTCTCTCTAGGAAGGAATGAGGCAATTAGGTTAAAATATTGCTGCTCCAAGGCAGGGTAACAACCAGTTCATGGACTGAGGAAACCTCAGGCATCACACACACAAGATAAGGTGGCTGCACTAAGTCAAAGTCAGCTGCTGGCACGGCTTCTAACGGGCTGGGATTTGCTGTGTTTGGATCATCTTTGTGCATGCAAAATGCAAGGAAAACACAGCTAAATCCTGCTAAATTTAGCAACTTTTAACTCTGTCAGGCAACCTGGCACCACTGTGCTGGGAGAAAATGGAGCTGCACTTCCCCAGCACAGGGAAGTTTTCAGAGTTAGGCAAGGTTTTCTCTTCCATTCAGAATCAATACCTACTTTGAACACAACAGGGTGTAAACAGGGGTTGAAATGGGATCAAGCTGGACAGATTTTGTGCTCCCACCTGAAGGAAGAACATGGAGCTCCCAAGTGATCAAAAGCTGCTGCTTTTCTCAGCGCACTTTGACGGTGACCTGGAGCTCCAGCCCACCAAAAGCTGTGTTCTGGTACAAGACAATCCCAAAATCCAAGAGGAAGCCAATCCCAAACTCAAACCCAAATCCGCTCCCCTGCCTCTCAGTCCACTGGATGTCACTAGAACTCTTCCCTCATGCAAATACAAACAGGAGCAGCCAAAGCAAGGAGCCAAAGGTTAAAGAAACATCAACACAGGACTTTGGGCCAGATCCACTGAAAACATTTACACTTTCACTCCTGTCAAAAACTTTTGGCACCTGTTTCCTTTGACAGGCCTGGCTTGTTTATCCTCAGGAATCTCAAGGCAGCAAATGCCAGGAGTGAAGTTGGGTAGTTAAAAAGTGGCTTCTCCAGCGATGTTAAAATTGGGAGACCCTTGTACAGCCCCCACTGGAGGAGCCCAGGAAAACAGAGCAGCAGTTTTGGACATCTGCACCTGCTAGGACTGGGAGCAAAGAGCTGTTCATGATACTCTTCCCTTCAGTTAAGCAACATCAAGGCAAACCCACACCCCAAAAATCAGGATTGAAATAAACCAGCTTTGGTCTCAACAGACTTGGAACACATCTCTCATTCCCACTTCTTTCTAGGGGTGTCTTCTCCAGCCCTCTGTATTTAAGGGAGAGCTGGGAAATCAGAGCACTGAACCACGAATCAAACTTGGATCACACTGGCACAGCTCCTCATGAGGCCAACAGCAAGGAGTCACTGAACACCAGGATCTCAGGGATCAGAAATCCAAATTTCCTGGCAAAAGAATGAGGGCCCAGCACTTACTTGATCTGCTCCCAGGTCTTGGTGGCCAAGTGCAGGACCCAGAGATCTTTGTAGTGGTAGAACTGCTCCCCGTTGGGAGAGGCAAACTCGCCCCCAAAGATCCAGAGCTGCCCCCCAGCCGTGGGCACCACAGCTGCCTGCAGGACAAGGGACAGCTGGGTCACAGAGGATTCCAAACCAGGCACACAACTCCCCCAGTGCCAAACACACAGCTCCATATCCCAGGGAGCAGCAGCAGCAGCTCTCTGGGGCTGAGGGAAGGAGAATTTGGATTAAAGTGTTCAGCACATCTTCCCTAGAGCAAGGGAAAGGTGGCCTGGCGGGCTCTTCCCACCTCCTGGGGGAAGTTCAAAGTGTCCAAGGAAACATCTTGGGATTAATGCAACAAAAATTGTTCAACTCTCTCTGTTTAAAAGCAAACTAAAGAAAGAAAACAACAAAAAAAAAAAAACCCCAAATACAGAAGGAAATGTGCAGCATTTGGACAAGAGGAGAGACTGTTGCTGCTTTGATTGTGTCATGGCAGAGAGGGATTTTTTTTTATTTTTTTTTTTTTTCACAGAGTAACACCAAAACACCTCTGGCATGCAAGATGCCAGTTAAAAGCAGGGAGAAGAGCAAGACTCCACTTCACTGAAGTTATCTGTGTTAGGACCAAGGAAAAAGGAAGGAATCCCAAGAAGTAAATGCTGTGGCTGTGCAAATTTCAATTTGTGTTTTCTCCAGGGTACCCATCACAGCTCAGCATTGAGATAATGCTCTCCTTCCTCACAAGGCTTCATTCCCTGCCTGTCTCTCCCAGCAAAAAAAAAAAAAATATTTTCAGCCCCACAGAGGACCATGCCCTGCCATAAACCAGCCCAAACATGAAATGATTAATTAAGAAAATCCAGGGTGTGCTTTCAGGCAGGATTTGTGGGAACATGAAGTTACCTAAACAAAGGGGATGTGTGCCTGAATTCCATGGGCATCCAGTGCTTAAAAGCTTCAAGGGAAGGTTTATGCAACAGCCTGCTGATACTTGTGGTGACCTTTCCAAGAGCTGGCTTGAAATTCATGACAAAACCAAACCTTTTTCCTTGAGCAACTGCCAAAACCTGCACATAGCTCCTCTCACCTCAACTCCAACAGTGGATTGTGTGTCAGAGACCAGGGATGACAAATAAACCTAAAAACATGCACCTAGCAGCCACAGACACACCTCTGTTTAGCTCTGAGCTATACATTAAATACAAAGCCACAAGGAAGACAAACCAGCTCATGAGGCTGAACTGTCCCCTGTGAAACCATAATTAATTATCAGACAGAAACACTGCTGAAGCAGGACTCCTCAGTTTATTGTTGTTGTAATCCAGCTGCAGCTCCTGAGCTCTCCCTTTGGATTGAGCTGCTCGACAGCCACCTGCTGGCTGCTGGAACGTGGCCTCTGAAACCAAGCTCGACTTTACACAGCACAAAGCAGCCCAAAAATCAAGGCAGAACCTTCAATTCAAGGATGCACAGCTCAGAGCAACACTGGCACTTTATAACAAAGGGATATGAACCTAACTGGGGTGTTGGATCTTACCAGGGAGCTTTGGGATGGGTAGGAAAAGGACACTCACATCCTGTATGGCAGCTTTGGGAAGGCACCAGTCACCCACTGGCTGCAGCAGGTAAGAAAATCCCTCAGCTGGTGAGGGCCAAAGACCTGCAAAAAATACAAGTCTTTGGTCCAGGTTGTGCTGTGCAGGTGTTCACATGAAGTAAACAAACCCAAATTCCTCATCCTCATAAGCAGCCAGTGACCTGGATTTGCAGAGGTGCACAAGAGCCCAAGCTCTCCCTGCTGGCAGCAGGGGCAGTGGCTGGGATGTGCATGGATGAGGGCTGTGGCCATGAAGGGAACAATGGATTTTGGGCAAATTCTGGTTTGAAAATTTTGGGGCCCCTGGGATTATGGATTTGAGCTGGTCCTTGTACAATACAGCAAAGAATTAATTTCTGAGGAAGAATCTCCCCCATGGCTCTGCCAAATCAACAGACACAACCCCAAATCTTCATTCCACACTGAGCACTGCCAGAGGTCACCCAGTGACCAGAGCACCTTGGACAGAAAAGCTGAACTGACACCACTGGCAGCCCATTATGAGGAGAACAGAGAGGCAAGAAACCCCCAGGAGGTGCAGAAATTCCAGCCCTCCTCCCAAATCTCCCTCAGAACAATCCCAGCTGCTGCTCTGGCAGCCAGAGCTTTACCTGGTGGGCACAACGCCTCGGGGGTGGGTTGGGGATGTCCAGCTTGGCCCAGCTGTTCTTCCTGATGTTGTAAATGTACAGCTCATTGTACAGGTAGGTCTGTGAGACAGGGAGGGAAACAGCAGCTCAGCTCAGTTCAGTTCAGCTCGGCTCTGCACAGGGGATTTGGGGTGAAGATTGCAAAGCACAACCTCCTCAGAGCTCAGGGAAGGACAAACAGCTCCTGCACTGCACTGGGAGGCAGCAACTCTTCCACTGGGCTGGAATGTTCCTTCCCAAACCCTTGGTGAAGGCTTGAGATATGAGGATTTAAAAAGCTGGAGCTTAACACAGATGTTCAGGTTAAAGGTGCTGAACTCCAGAGCAAAGAACAGCTCCAGGTGGTAAAAAAAGCAGAATTGGTTCAGCTCATCACACTGGGTAACTCTGAGGTGGCCAAATATCCCTGCCAGGCTGGAGTTTTCCAGAGCAGTTTGTCTCCAAGAGCAAAATAACCACTTGCAACCTGCAGAAATTCAGGAAAAAGTGCTCCTGAGTGCAGTAATTTGCTGCTGTTCCCATCTCCAAGGCAGCCAGCAGCAAAGGTGCAGAAATATCTTGTTTTGAGAAGGGCAAGAGATTCTTCACTAGTTATCCCAAATGAGGGACAGATATGGCTACAATTAAGTCTGGAGAAATTATGAAGCTCTGAAATATTGATGCTGAGACAATCACTCTGACTCCTTAATGGGTTCCAGAGTGTCTCCTTCCTGCCAACTGCTCAGCCATGAGACAGAGCCATGGCAGAATTAAAAGGCTATTTTGCTCCCATTCAGGGACAAATACATATTTTATGACTCTGCCTTGAATTTCCCTTCAAATGAGACCCGTGCAAATTACAGGAAAAGGAGGGAGGAGGGAGATAAAGAAAAAGAAAATGAAGTATACATTACTTTTTGGCCATTGAAATATTCACCTCCAAAAAGGATCAGCTCGTCTCTCTCGGGGTGAGCACAGAAGGAGCAGTTCAGCCTGAAAGAAAAGAGGATAGAAAAAATAAAAAAAGATGTGAAAGTCCTTAAATCCCTGAATCTTGGAGCTTTTAACTCAGGCACCAGCACCTCTGCCCTCCAGCCCAAAAGGTCTCTCCATCATCTGCCAAATTACCCTGCTGAGATGTTCACCCCAGGGCTAAAAACTTCTCCAAAGAAATTAATTTCTTCAAAACTTCCAGCAAGATGAATGGGGCACTCTCGGAGAGGCTCTCCTATTTCAGGAGCACACGTTACTCTGTGATTTAACTCCCCCTTTGACGTGAGCTCCTGAATTTTAATGCTGGGGTGGCAGGAACAAAAATGACTTTTATGAGGGCACAGAACTCTGGGCTGTCTCCTCTCCATTTATCTGTGTCATTATTCTGCACTTGCTGCTGGTCATCACTGCTCTCCTGAACACCCCAAGTTTCTGAACCCCACTTAACAAAATGGTTTTCACCTCATGACACATCCTTTTGCCTCTGAATTCCCTTCAGCCCTCTAATCCAAACCCAAAACTCCCTGTTCACTTCTATTTTCCCTCAAAGCCCTGAAATCTAACCCTGCTTTGCCTCTTTTGTGCTGATGTGATGGTTAAAAAGTGGATTTTGATGCCCAAAACCAGGCTTTTGGTCTCTTTATAACCATGAACTCAGTATTCCAGCTGTTTCATAACTCCAGATATCAGCTATACCTTCCACTCATGGGAAATTAACTTTACATAAAGAAATTACATCAAAAGCACTCCCAAGTGGCAACCAAAGCTTCACACAATCTCTCACCTGGGTGAGGGGGGTGGGCAGGATGACTCAATTACTTGGGTCTTTTTAGCATCCAAACTCTGGAATTCTGCTATCAGGGCTTCAAGATCCTCCTGGAAAGAAAAAGCCAGACATGAGCAGCTTGGCATGCACTGAAGCACACGTGAAACCAGCACTCACTCCCACAGTTTCCCTTTCTTAAAAAAAAAAAAAAAAAAAAAAAAAAAAAAACCAAAAAAAACCTGCCCAAATATAACTGGAAACTCTTTTATATCCAGAGAAACCTTGTGCATCTTTATTCCCTTTCAACTTCACTCGATTAAAACCAAAATCTGCTCCCCAAAACTGCTGATAGGCCAAGGGCAGAGGCAGGACTGCAGCCATGGGAGGTTCTGAGCCAGGGTCTCTCCTACCACCCCACTTCAGGTCACTTTGCTGAAGGTGTGCTCCAAGCAGGGATCTCCAAAGCCTGGGAATTGTGCAGCATGGCATCAGCTCTCCCTGCAGCCAGGAGACTCCACAAGGACACCTTCCGTGCCTTCGAGCTTTGAATGAGGCCATTAACATCACTTTTTACCAGGGAAAAGTCACTGCTTTGAGGCTTAAACACAAGCAGCCTCTCTAGGAGTGCGAGAAACAAAGGTTCTCATCTGCTTTTAGGGCCAGAAGGATGAAGGGGATGGAAAGCAAGAAGGAGCCTTAAACTGTGTGACTGCTGTCACACACAAGGGATCGGAGGGGATTTAAACAAGATTCCGCTTGGAATGTGAGAATGAGGGACCTTAAATCCCACCCATGGGCAGGGACACCTTCCACAATCCCAGCAGGCTCCAACCCAGCCTTGGGCACTGCCAGGGATCCAGGGGCACCCCTGAAGTCCAACTTCAAGGAGCTTTGGACAAAGCTCTCGGGCACATTGGGAATGTTGTGGTATCTCCGCAGGGCCAGGAGCCGGACCGGATGATCTATGTGGGTCCCTTCCAACCCATGGCATCCTTCACGTTCCCTGGGCAGCCCAGATTCCCGTTGGATTCGGTCTTTTGTTCCCAACGCTGCCCTCAACCTTCCCCTGCCCCAGAGCGGCCCCGCGCCCTCCCTGGCGCCCGTCACCTCGTCCTTCTTGGCTCGGCGGGACACCTTCTTCTCCATCTTGGCCAGCGTTTTCTCGGCGCCTTTCCCCTTCTTGTCGCGCTTGCCCTTCTTCCCCATGGCGGCGGGGACGGGACAGCCCGGGATTCCAGCGGGATCACAGCGGGACGGGACGGGGGCGAGATCACAGAGGAATCACACCGAGATACCCCGGGATCGCACCGGGAATCCAGCGGGATCAGAGCGCGACGGGGCCGGGATAGGGATCGCACCGGAATCACACCGAGCCAGGCTGCGATACCCCAAGATCACGTCGGGATCGCACCGGGATACCCCGGGATCACACCGGGATCGCACCGGGATACCCCAGGACCACACCGGGATCACGCCGGACCGGGATACCCCGGAAGACCCCGGCATGGGGTCGCTCCCTGAGCCGCGCGGCAGCGCCTTCTGCCGGCCCGGAGGTCGGATGGCGCTGAGGGGCCGCTGAGGGAGCGCTGTGAGGGCTCTGCGGGCTGCGGCCGCTCCGACCCGGCATCAGGAGACCCGCAGGGCCGGGGAGAGGGGTTCATGCAGCCCCGCACACCGGCCGGCACAGCCCTGGCACGGCTCGGACACGGTGGGGTTGATGCCCGCCCTGAGGAGAGCGTGGAGCCCACAAAATGGCCCCCTCCCCTCACACAAAATGGCCCCCCCTCAGGGGAGGGGAGGCGAGGAAGTGTTTCGAGGGATGAATTAGGCTCTGTTCAGTGGTGCCCACGGGCAGGAAAACAATAATAAACTAAACCACAAGTTCCACCTCAGCGTGAGGGTGGCAGAGCACTAGCCCAGCTGCCCAGGGAAGTTGTGGAGTCTCCATCTCCGGAGCCATTCCAAGCCCACCTGGGCATTTTCCTGTGCCACCTGCTCCAGGTGGCCCTGCCTTGGGCTGGATGATTTCCCTTCCAACCCTAAATATTCCATGATTCTGTGATTAGGAGGAATTTCTTCACAGAAAGAGTGGTTAAACATTGGCAGGGCTGCCCAGGGAGGTTTGGGGTCCCCATCCCTGGGGGTGTCCCAGGAATTCCTGGATGTGGCACTCAGTGCTCTGGGCTGGGGACAAAGTGGAGATCAGTCAAAGATTGGATTTTATGATCGTGGAGCTCTTTTCCAACCCCTGGGATTCTGTAATTTCATCACCTGAGACATGAGCCAGGCCTGGGGAGGCCCTGTGCAGAAATAAAATAAAATTAAACCACGGGCAGAGTTCCCCAGGGATTGGGGCACTGTGCAAGTGTTTTCATTTCCAGCTGCAGACCTTTGGGAATGGGATTTATCCAGGCCACTCTCCAAATCCTGAGTTGTTGGAGAGCCAAAAGAAGTTCAGGCACTGTCAGACAGTGCCAGGCAGCTGCTTTTCCCCTCAGTGGTGGAGAAGGAATAATGATGATTTATGTGCTATTTCACACAGAAATGCTGAGCCCAGGGGAAAATTCCCGGGAAAACACCTGCTTTGAACACCAAAGGGTGTAAATAGCAGTAGAAATACATCTTTTAGCTGCAAGTTCATCCCACTGTGTATCAAAATCGCCACCATGATTGTTTCTTGCGGAGCAGAAGGAATAAAATCATTATATTTTTCACTGCATTCCCACAAAACCCCTCATTCCCTGGAAGCAGGGGGAGTTTTCACCACCCCAATTCAGAGAGGATTTCCACTAAGGTACAGTGGAACCTTCAACACCCACTGATTTATCCCAAACATCCAGCACGTGCCATGGAATTACAGGATCAATCCTTTGCTGGGAACATCCACCTACTCTTGAACCCGGGATCAGGGAAAAACACAGCTCTGGAGCACGGGGGGAAGAGCTGGGAAAGTTATTTTGAGGTTGCAGACAATGCTCACCATGAGCAGCACTTTGTTTTTCTGTTTGTTCTGAAAACATTGTGGTTCCAGTCGAGCTGCAGCGTGTCCATGTTTATGTGCAGGAAGGGGAACAGAAGCCCTGGAGGCACCGGGGATGGGACATTGCAATTCCCAGATGTGGGAGCTCTGCCGAGTTCCCTGGCCCTGCAAACGGGCTCGGAAGTTCCCCCGCTGCTCCTTGGGCTTTAATCTGTGTGTGAAAACACATCCCCCCCTGGTGTCTACAGGTCAGCAATTCCTCTGGGTCCAGATCTTCCAGCACTTTTTAGGGAGGCTTTGAAATGAAAAAGCTGCATTTTCAGGAAATTAACCCTCAAATCTTCACCTGCTGAGGCAGTGAGAAGTTTTCAACCTCCTGCACATCCAGCTCCACTCACTCCCTTTTGGTGCTGCATCATTCACGGTTATTTCCATAAACTCAGAGATTCTCTGAACTCAAATTGCTTTCTTTTCTTTATTTTCCATGTTTCTGGTGCAGTTTGGGATGTGGGGTCATTCAGAGCTGGCTCCCACGTGAGGCAGGACATTGCTGGTGTGAGTTCTCTGATCTCTTGAACTCCCCAGTCCGGCTTCTCACGGGGGATGTGAGAAAGGAGGATGGGGGACAACCAAAGCTCTGCTTTGAAAATGCAAAGCACGACAGGAGCGTGAAACAGGGCAGTAACTCCTCAGGGAATTCTGGGCTCCACTTTTGAGGAGTTACTGTGTCCACAATGGCGACTTCAGGGATGAATCTTCCTCAGAAAATTGAGGGTAAAGATGAGACTGAACACCTGAGAGCACCAACCCGCCCTAGAACATCCATTTAAAACTCCAGCACTGACTTAGGTGAGCTCTTTCCACAGACTTCCCATCACCCAGGATGGGAAAGGCCACTCCATGTTCCCACAGTCTCACCAACATCTGCACACAGCTGGCAGGCAGCTGTGGCTCCGGGCTGGGGCGCACACACACACAGAGCTCCCACGCCCAGATGTCCCACGCTTGTTTCTGGTGTGTCTCAGGTTTGGTCCCTGCTTTGTTTGGAGGAACATAGGCTGCACTTTGGCTGTGTTTGCACATTTCGTGCTCTGAAGTCGTCCTGTGCTGTTGTCTCTGGCAGCCCCTCTCCAGCTCTGACCTATACAAAGCCCACGTGGTTCGACTTTGTTATTTTTTTATAGTCTGGAATATGCTCATTCAACAGGATGGTAAATCCAGCTGTATCAGCAAAGTAAAGAATAACAGGCATGAGAGCCTCAGAAAAGGCTCAAAAGCTTTTTCCCACAAGTCTTCTTTGTGCTCCAACACTTGATTTATTTTTCCCTTGTTAATGCTTTCTGAAGCCAGTAGCAAGGAAGGAATTAATGCCACAGATTAAGCGGGAGGACATGCTGACAGCACAGGAACTAAATCAACCAAAAAAGCATTGCAATGGTTGGAATTGCTGGTGTTGGAGAGTTCTGCCTCTGTCTGTATGGAAAGAGGAGGATAAAGATAAACCCTGCAAACAGAGAGAGCTGTGGGGCTGCTGATGGCAAGTGTTTTACAGAATCATGGAATGGTTTTGTTGGAAGAGATCTTAAAAACCATCCCATCCCAAAAAAAACCCCAGAAAATCATGGAATCATGAAGGTTGGAGCAGGCCTTTAAGATCATCAAAGCAGCACCACATTCACTACCAGCCATGTCCCCCAGTGGCACATCTAGGTGGTTTTTACACAATTGCAGGTGTAAGGACTGCAGCACTGCCCAGCGCAGTCTGTGCCAGGGCTTGGCAACCCTTTCCAGGAAAAACGTCCCCAATATCCAAAATATCCAAATATCTAAATCTCCCCTGGCAAATCCTGAGATAATTTCCTCTCGTCCTGTCGCTGGAAGCAGCTTCATGCAGGAAAACTTCACAAAATGAATCAAAATAACCTTTGTTCTCCAGGCTCAGGCTGCAATTTTCCTTCTCCACACAGATAAAATAGGGAGAAATCCACCCAAAATGTGCCCTCCAAGCTGTGGTGGCAGCCAGAGTTGGTCATTTCCAAAGGCAGATCCAGCTGAGGGACAAAGGTTGTCCATAACCGGGGTTTGTTTTGAAAAAAGTTGAGAATTCTTGTTTTTTCTCCTGGCTGTGCTGACAGTCCAGCAGAGGCCCCTCATTCCCTGCTTTTTCCAGAGAACCTGGAGCTGGCTGGGAGCTGGCAGGTGGCTGCTGCTCCATTCAAGGCTCGTTTATAACCAGGAGCTGATAAAATCTCCCAGCCATTGAATTGGCTTCCTGGATTTTCTGTTTGGAAATCGGTGCTTTAATATCTCGAGAACAGAGGAAGCCAAGGAAGGCAGAGGCTTCCCTTGAGGGAAGTACAAAGCGTGGCTCTATCCAGATACACGTCCCAAGGGACATCTGTCTAAATCCATCAGCAAAGTGCCAGGCTTGAGGCCAAAAATTCCCTGTGAAGCTGTGAAAGCCCTTACTTTTGCCATTCCAGCAGGATTTCCTTGGGGTTTCTGCACTTTTTGTGAGAAAAATCAGAGCAAATAAATAAGATTGTCTGAGCAAAGGAGGCTGACACTACCCTCCTCTCTGATCTCTAGTTTTAACTGGTTGTGGATTGGGGGAAATACAGAATTTCTGATTTGAGTACAGCAGTCTCTGACTGTGCTGGGATCCTGCATGCAGCACCTTCTGTGCCAGAGCAGAGAGATTGTGGAATTATTTCAGCAGCTCACCAGGAGCAGCTGCCACAAGAGAGGGTTCTGCTCCCACTGTTCACTGGTTTATCCCCACCCTCTAAAGCACCCAAATCCCAAAATTCCCCTCAGGGAAAGGCTCTGGTGACTCAGTCCTAGCACACGTGGGTGCTCACATCTGAGTAAGCACAGGAGGATGGGCTCTTGGAGGAATGGCTGTTTCCATGCTGCTCCAGCCAAACTTCCTCAGGGAGCAGCCAAATTTCTCTGCATGTGTCACTGCCCTCCTTTGCCTGTCCTTCATCAGACACCAGGGGTTGCAGCAGGGCTTTGGTGCTGTTTTTTCATCAGAGCAGCTTTGGGGTGTTTCAGTGTGTCCCTGGTGTCACTGAGCTGTGACAGGATTCACCAGCCCAGAACCAAAGCTGCTCCTGATTGAAATGCTCCAGCAGCTGCTCCCAAAGGCTCTGTCCAGCTCTTGACACATTTTCCAGGACACTGACCTCCATCAATCTGCTCCAGCACCACAACAGCCATGAGAAAGCAGAAATCTTACACTGTCTTTGTGTCTGTCCCAGATCTTCTTTAATTAGGCTGGTGAACCATTAATTAGGCAACCTAAGCTTCTTTAGAGATGCTTAATCTTCCTGGGCAAGCAGGGCTCACAATATCAGAGATGGATCCAGCTGACACCAGCTGAAACTGCTTTTCCTTACCTGTCACTAGCCTTGTTTTGCTCTATTCCCAATTTGCTGATGAACAAGTTTTGATATTTTTCCATTCATTTATGTCCCAAGCTGACCCAGAAGCACTTCAATGCAAGTGTCATTCCCTGGGGTCAGGGGTTTGTAGGGGCACACCTTGGGGCTCAACCCTATATCTCTGAACCTACTTTGAGATTTCTAAAGAAATAATTGAGTGAACCTGAGAGAAATGAAGTGAGTGAAAGGAAACCTTAGAAAATCAGGGGTGAGGAGTGAGAAGTAAGTCCTGGCCAGTGAGATCGATCGTATTGCTCAGAGAACAAACCAGCCAATAATACCTTAAGATCCCCTTCCCTTACGCAAAGGACCATTTTTTGACTCACCAATATTCAAATTCGGAGTCTGATGCAACCCGGGCTGGAGTGGAGTCAGGCTGCAGTGGCTGCGGAGCCCCACGAGGTGTCAGCGCCAGTGCAGCCCCGCTGCTGCTGCTGCTGCTGCTGCTGCTGCTGCAACACCCGGCCCTGCCTTGCATCAGCTCCGAGCACGGCTCGGCTTCCAGGGATGCGGATGTGCCGGCTCCAGGCACAGCCTGGATTCAGGGATGTGGGTATCCCCTGCAGTCAGGGGTGTGGGTATCCCCTGCAGTCAGGGATGTGGGTATCCCCTGGAGTCAGGGGTGTGGGTATCCACTGGATTCAGGGATGTGGATATCCCCTGGATTCAGGGATGTGGGTATCCCCTAGAGTCAGGGATGTGGGTATCCCCTGGAGTCAGGGATGTGGGTATCCCCTGGATTTGGGGATGTGGGTGTCCTCTGGAGTCAGGGATGTGGGTGTCCCCTGGAGTCAGGGATGTGGGTATCCCCTGGATTCAGGGATGTGGATATCCCCTGGATTTAGGGATGTGGGTGTCCCCTGGATTCAGGGCTGTGGATATCCCCTGGATTCAGAGATGTGGATGTCCCAGTTCCAGGAGGCCCACAGCAGAGAAATGTTCTCCAGTGAGCAAAGCATGTTGAGATGGAGAAATCCTTTGTATTTCAGTTTCTCCAGCTTCAGGACATCCTCAGGAATTTGTCAGTGGAGAAAGTACTTCACTATTAATCCCATTGTTTTGCTGAGAACGTGTCTGAGCACATTCAGGGACACCTCCTCTGCCATGAGGTGCCTGCACAGCCCAGGGCTGTTTTTTGGGATACACCACCTCCAGAGAGCCCAGGGCTGTTTTTTGGGATACCCCATCTCCAGAGAGCCCAGGGCTGTTTGTTGGGATACACCATCTCCAGAGCAGAGCCACAATCTGGCCACAGTCCTCAGCACTGTTTGCCCTCAGAAAGCAGATATTAATTCACTTTAAGAAATCCTTAAATGCTGTATGGACATCCAGTTATCTTACAGCCAACACTCAGTTCCCAGCACAAACCCTTCCTCACAGAGCTTGAGAACATTTTAGAGATATTTCCCTTAGATGGGGAAGGAAATGCTGGGGGCAGATGAAATCAGCACTGAAACACAGCCAGGCTGGGGCAGGGCAGGGTTTAGTGTCCTGCTGGTTTTTGTGGCAATCCAGGGGAAAATGTCCTCATCCAGGTGTTCTCCAGTACCAATTTTCCTGTGTCACTTGCTGAGGGAGCCTTAGGAGCCTGGGCTCAGTGGCTCACCTGTGTTCAGGGGGAGAGATCTCCTGGCAGGGAGGGTGAGGATTGCTTATATGTTATCAGAAAAAGGTTTAATTTAAACATCACAGAAAAATCAATGAGCTCCAGCACAGTGAGACATGGGAAGAGACTGGTTGTGGCATTTTCAGAGCTGTATTTAAGCCCCTGTCGGAGGGCTGGAGGGAATCAAGCTGTTCTGTGGAAAGGTGCACCTGGATCATTTCTCCCTGTCCTGCCATGCCCAGCTGAGGAGGGAAAGGACAGGCCTGACCCTCAGAGTTTGATTTTTACCTCCCTCAGCCCTGACAGCAGTGCCACTGTTGACATGAATTCTGCTTTATCTCCACACTACCACTGACCCTGGCTGATGGGTGAGTAGGTTTTCCCACAGCCGATTGGCATTGCTGTTCCCGGTGGTGCTGTGAAAGCCTTTGGGATCAGAGGGATTTCCTGCCCTGCCTGCTGCTGTCAAGGCACTGGACAAGGCTTTACCAGTCAGAGCAAGGCTGGGGAGGATTTGGTGAGCTCTGCTCCAGTTCACTCTGGTTCCCTGAGCCCCTCAGCAGAGATAACTCCTTACATCTCTTATCTTGCTCAGCGTTTACCCTCAGGAAACGATGACCCTGGCAAGATTCCTTGTGGTTTTGCAAAAGGAAAGAAAATATTTGTTCATTCTCAGCAGCTTAAAAAGGTACAAGTGGGTGTGTTAACCACTCTCTTGTGCAGGAATGTTCTCCTGAAGCAGTAACCTGCAGGAGGAGGAGCTGCTGTAGTGGGGTCAGTGCAGGAGACACAGGAGAGCTCTCCCCCATGGTTAAAATTATGTTGAATTTCCTTTCTCACTCTTCCCTGTGAGCCCCCAAAATCTCAGCAGAACTTCTAGGGATGAGTGGCAATTTAGGGACCATGAAATGTAAATAAAACTTTGCTTTTCCTTCCAGCAGAACACAGAGTGTCATCTACAGAGACCCCCACCTCCTCCCAGCACTGCTGCTGCATGACTGCCCACATGGATTCAAAGTGCAGCAATTTAGATTTTAAAAGATGACATCACATGCACTCCTGAACACGTCTCAGGGTGTTTTTACAGACATGATGTAACAGGTGATTGTCCCATATCTCTCTATCACTGACTCAGTTTTTGAAGAAAAGGTCTAATTTTAACCTGCAGCCTCAGTTAAGTGTTTCCATCCTGTTCTCTCTGAAAATAACCACCTTGATTTCCTGATCTGAGATGTCATTTCTGCTGCTAGAAAAGACAGAGTCACACAGGAAGGCCAGCCCCAGGTGTCAGGGACACGTCACAGCTGGGGTTTTCTGTACTACCTACACAGAAAGCAGAGGTTTTGTGATGCCCACATGAACAGCCTGACCCACCACACTCCATCCATCCACTGGTGAGGCAGGTGGGAATTAGATCCCATTGCAAAACCAATATTTACTGAGCTCCTGCTGGGCAGCTCTGTCTGGCATTGCTTGGAGTGCAAACGGAGTTTCTGTGGTGGTTCCTGGCACCCAGCACAGCTTCACTCTTCCCACAGGGTGAACTGGTACATCCTGGGGAGTGGGACTGGGATTGGGACTGGGACTGGGAGTGGGACTGGGATTGGCATTGGAATTGGGAGTGGGATGGGGATTGGGATTAGGAGTGGGAGTGGGATTGGGAGTGGGAGTGGGATGGGGATGGGGATTGGGATTGGGATTGGGATTGGGATTGGAATTGGGATTGGGATTGGGATTGGGATTGGGATGGTGGCTGGGTCCCTGGGGCTGGTGGGCTGCAGGGTGTCCATGAGGGGTTATTCCTCCCTTCCAGGCTGTCCCCACAGCAGCCAGCAGCAGTGCTGGGTTATACTCTATAGCAGAATATCCTGAGTTGGAGGGAATCCAGAAGGATCACTGAAGTCCACCTCCTGGATTTTACACAGCTGCTTTTCCTGCGGTTTCCCCGAGAGCCCAGGGCAGGCCCCTGGAAGAGGAGGACACAGGGAATGTGTTTGTGCACACCAGCTGCCCACTGCCCTCTTTCATGGTGCTTTCATGGACAGGCACCTCCTGCTCACTTATGGCACTGGGGGATGTCAGTCCATGAAAAAATTTGGATATTTCAGGACGCCATGAAATCAAACAGCCCACACAGGGCAGTGAGTCCTTCCATGTGGCACTGCTGCCATGGGACATCCACTGGAGAATCTCCAGGAAGGTTCATCAGTGGGAATTGATGAATATCACACAAATGCATGAACCAGTGATGCTCTGGAGTGCAGAGCAGCTGTGAGGAGAGGCTGCAGCTCTGCCCAGGCACAGACTTGCCTGGAGAAGGGCTCAGCTGGAGGCAGGCATGGGCTGGTGCTGGGCTCATTCCTCCCAAATCCCTCACCTTTATCCCCTGCAGCCCCAGGGCAGCGGGGTTTGAACAGGCTGGGGGATCTTTATTGGGGAGAGGCAGTGAGTCAGGCCCAGCCAAAGCTCTGCCTGCATGCTCACAAATCCCTGCAGCCCCAGGTGAAATCATGGCAGCTTCACCCAGGTGCTGCAGGCACTCTGGGCTGCCCTCAGAGCAGGGTTTGGAAGGTTTTGCATTCCAAAGGTTGTGGCCCTGTGCTTCCCATCACCCTTTGGGATTCTGTGTGCAGGGATTTCTTCCTCCTGCCCACCACCAAACCACCAGCAGGGAATCTCCTCCTGACCTTCCTTTTCCTGTTTCTAGGACCAAATCCCTTTTCCTGTTTGTAGGATCAAATCCCTTTTTGGTTCCAGGCCAATTTTCCTCTTTGTTCCACATCTCCTCCCAGGCCCTGTTTCTGTCACACCTGGCTGGAGGCAGCCACCCCTGAGATCTATTTTGTCCTTGTTGTGTTCTCTGGGTCTCCCCATGTCCCTCAGGGGGATGGATCCCCATCCCAGCAGGATTTAGGGAATGAGGCTGGAGGAGATTTAGGAGCAGATCAGCCCTCAGTGATCCTTGCAGGGTCAGGCCTGGCGCCTGTGAGGCTGTGGCACACAAAGCAGCGTGTGCAGCTCCACAGAAAAGCTGGAATTCATTTCATAAAGCCAAGGAAAATCAAATGAAAGCCTCCTGCCCTGCCTAATCCCTTGCATGAATCAACAGAGCTGCAGCATCCAAAGGCTCCAGGCTGGAGCCTTTTTCCCAGTGAAGAGCAGGCCACAACAGGCAGCTGGGAAAATCCAAGAGTTGCCATAAATTCTGTTCCTGAGGGAATCTTCTGCAGCACAACTTCCCTTTCCTGAGGCAGCTCTGCACTCAGTCCCTTTCCTCCAAAAAACAAAAAAGGAAGGAAGAAGAATCTGCAGTTTTGGGGGAAACCAGGGCAGAGCCAACTGTTTCCTGCTGCTTTTTCTGATGCAACAGCCCTTGGCAGGGTCTTGCATCAGTCCCTGAGGATGCTGCAAGCCCATGGCCAAAATGAGGAGAGTCACAAAGTGCTTTTCAGGCTGATTTTTCTGTGTGGAGGGCAGGAGAAATCCAGATGGTATTTGGCCCACACAGCAAGAAGCAAATCCCAGAGAGAATATTTTGCAGGATTTATGGGTTTATCTTGTTTGCCTTGGGTACAGGAGCTTCTCTCAGATTTGGTTTCCTGATTAAGACAGACAAAAACCTGTTTAACCTTTGCTCAGCAGTGATAGCACCTGCTCAGGAATTCCATGGGGTACTAGGAAAAAGGCTAATTTTGCTCCAATTTCTATTAATTTTAATTAAATGTGGAAGATGAAGAGAGAATGGTTTGAGGCTTGCAGGATTTCTAACTGGGTAATACCAGGCTTCTGGTTTTTCTAGAAAATATTAGAGGTACCTGAAGAAAACAAACATAAACAAGGGACAAAAGGATTTTCCATCCCCAAATGTTCCTCTTCAAGAAAAAATTGTGACCAGCAAGAGTAATTTTTGATTATCCAGAGGGTCTGGCACACACTGGGATTAATGTGGCTCTAAATAACTTTCTTCTGTGAGCTGGGATTTTTATTTTCACCACGTTATTTCCTCTACCTGAGGAAGGACCGCCCAATTAACAGCCCAGACCTTTCCATGCAGCTGCTTCCCCTGGAATGGGGCTGCCCAGAGCTGATTCCTGCAGTAATTGCACAGCCTGAGCCATCATGTGAGAGCTTAAACCCTTTACATTGTGGGGAGCCAGTGCCTCGTGGAAAGCCTCTTGCAGGCAACTTTGTCAGTGTGGATTATGGGGCTTTTTTTCCCTTAATGCAAACCCAGTGCTGGCACAGGGATAAATCCCATTTAGCATGAGCAAGGCCGTGGACAGACAGACAGACAGACAGACAGACAGGAGACTGCAGTCACCAGCAGGGAGCTCAGCCCTGCAATTCCTGCAGTCCATCAGGAATATCATGGAAAGATCCAGCTGCCTCCAGACATGCAGGAAAAGCTGAGATAACCCCAAAACCTTCAGCTTCATCTTCCCCAGAAAGGTTCCATGGGCTGCTGGCTTTAGAGCCACCAGGTGATACCAGGCTTCTGGATTTTCCAGAAAATATTAGAGGTACATAAAGAAAACAATCACAAACAGAGGAGAAAAGGATTTTTCCATCCCCAAATGTTCATTCTCAAGAAAAAACTGACCAGCAACAGTAATTTTTGCCCTGGTGCCTTTTGGCTGCTTTTGGAAGCCGGGGCCAGCAGGAATCTCCTTCAGGTCCTCACAGGCTCCAGGAGGGTTTGGGATATTCTCCACCACAGGGCTGAAATCCCAGGGACTGCTGCTGGCACAGGCACCAGGGCCCCTCCAGCCATGGAATTGTGTTTTAGCTGAGCTGCTGGCTCTGTGCTCCCACCTCCAACATGCAGCAGCTCATTGCAGCACAGAGCTCCCGAATTCCTGAGGTGCCCAGACCTGATTCCTGTGCAGCCCAAGGGATGAGGCTCCTGCTGGTTACACAAGTGAGGAGCTGCGTGAGCAGAGGGGCAGCCCCTGCTGTTCTGGGCAAGTCAGAGCAGAAATGACCTCACTGAGAGCAGAGCCAGGCTCCTGGAGGTGTTGACCAAACCAGGCAGGAAATGGCTCCAAAGTGGAGCTCACCACACTCCTGGAATATTGCAACATCCCGAGGGTTTGCTTAGGCTCAGGGCTCTGTGCCTTTCATTCCTATCGCTCCTTTGGGGTAATTCTGGGAGGCTGCAGGATTTGTCACCTGATGCTGTGACAGTCTCTGGAGAGGTCCCTGGTGATGCTGGCACGATGCAGACACGTGGGATGGGAGCTGCCCGTGGAGATGGGTGAGATTTAACCTCCAGCCCCAAGCATTCCATGGTTCTGAGGGCTGCAATGATTCTGAAGGCTGCAATGAGCTGCTGCATGTTGAACCTGGGAGCACAGAGTCACCAGCTCAGCTAAAACACAATTCTAATGGCTGGAGGGGCCATGGTGCCTGTGCCAGGAGCAGGGTGGGGGTGAAGCTCCTGCTCAGTCCCTGGGATCTCAGCCCTGCCAGGCTCTCTGTGGTGGAGAATATCCCAAACCCTCCTGGGGCCTGGCCAGGCATGGCCAAATGCACCCTGAGCCTGGGGTGGCTCTGTGAGCTGTCCCTGTCACCCTGGGGGACACACACAGTGACAAGTGATGCCAGCTCATGCAGAAACACTGGGAGAGCAGGAGCTGGACATTGCAGAGCTCCTGCCCTGGCTGCAGAGGGAGGCAGGGAACCACTTCCAAAAGGAGATGTCGGAAAGAGCTCTTAATTAAAAAAATAATTATTTTCCCTACATAATGTGTCCATAATCCTGCTGTTCCCATCTCCTGGGCACTGTCCCTCACTCCTGCTGCCTCCCAGCTCCATCCCAGCTCTCTGCTGGCTGCCACAGCTCCAGGTGCTTGTATGCATAATTGGGTTCAGCTCCCCCAAATCCAGAACAGGCTCTCCAAGGCTTGCATTGCACTGGCCTGAGGCAACAGGGACATTTTCCCAGCAAACCCTGCTTGCAAACTGGATTTTGGGGACAGGGTCCAGCATGGCCACCCCAGGACAGCAGCTGAAAGACATTAATTAAATCAGGACATTAATTAAATCAGGAAAGAGGCTCAGGCAACAGGAATTGCCATTTCTTGCTTCCCTGGTCTCTGATTCGATGGAGGGATTAATCTTTCCCGTTGTGCAGCTTGGATGAAGAGCAGGGGAATTTCCAGCATTTATTGTCCCAGCTGATTGAGACAGAGCTTTCAGTCTGTTCTGGGAACATGAGCAAGACCTTTCCCAGCAGGGGAAACTGAGGCACAGCCAGAAACAACGGTGGTTTCCGTGGATTTTCGTCCTGCCCACCCCACTGGGAGAATTGCAGCCCAAGACAGGCAGGAAATTTGCATCTCCAGGAATTATGCAGGGGAAAAATCCTTATAGAAATCTCTGAAAAATCAGGGAGTTGAATAGATCCTTTTGTTAAAGATCTTTAACACCCATTTTTCCATGAAAAACCTGTGCTGCTGAGCTCTGACAGCTAAAAAATAAATTAATTAAATAAAAATAAGTCTCCAGCAAAATCATCTGGAGAGACACCTTTATTTCATGGCTTTGCAGGTTAAAATCAGCAACTCCTTTAAAAAAATGGTAAAAAAAACCCTTGAGGCAGTTCCACGGCCTCAATATTAAAGGAACAATTTTGTTGCTGGGTGTTACTTTGCTTCAAGGAAGTTTGTCAACATCAATTCTCCTGGTCTCCAATTTCCCTCATACCTGCAGCTCATTTTCACTGTATGAATTTATTTTCCTCCCAGGATCCCTTTATTGGTTCCAGCCACAATTCCCTGTCAGCTCCTTGTTTTAATTTATCTGTGCACCCTTGAAGCTGCTCCAGGCCCGTGTCACACCCACCCTTCAGTGGCTTCTTCCCAACCCAAACAGATTTAGGGCCTTTCATCTTGCACACAAATCTTCAAAGGAACAACAGTTTTATGGGTTTTGCAATTCCCTCCAGTGCTGGGACATTCCCACCTGCTGCTCCAAGGGCTCACCCTTCCTTGGTGGCATTCCCTGTGTTCTCCACAGCCCTCCCACACAGCAGCTCCTGGCTTTGGGGAGAAAATATCCTGGGTTTGGTCTGAGGGTGGGAAAATGTCAGCCTTGCTCGCTGTGTGTTTTCCAGAGGGATGTGCTGCCCTCTCCCAGCACCTCCAGCCCCAGGACAAACCCAGCAGCCACAAGAGCAGAGCTGGGGACGTGTCTGGACCATGCTGGGGCCACATGTGGCTCCCATTGCAGGAAAAACCCTCCAGGAGCCTCCCTCTGCCACACTGGCACCACTGTGAATCCACGTCTGTTCTCTGCTGTGGCTGCTCCATCCCTGGGGGTGTTCAAGAGGCTTGGAGCAACCTGGGCTGGTGGGAACAAGATGAGCTTTGAGGTCACTCCATGGTTCTGTGAGGGCACAGTGGCACCAGGGGAAGCAGGAGCCAAAGGGCCCAGTCTGGTGACAACAATGGTGATCTGCAGGGAATGCATGGAGCAGGAGTGTGATCCCACCCCAGGTTTGCCCTGGACTCACAGAGTGCCCCCCAGATAAAAACCCTTTTGTCTGCGCTGTGGGAAATTAATTCAGCGCACAAAGCAAAGAGCTCTGAGCACATCCCCAGCCCCAGGGGGTGCAGACATTTCCTGCCTTTGTTGGGTGTCCAGGTCCTCTCCTGCTCCCACCCAGAGCCCAGCCCTGAGGGGTCACTGCTGGGGCTGGAGCAGCATCCCACAGATCCGTGGGGATTGCTCAGATCCAGTGGGATTTCACTCCCTAGCTCTGAGTTTCCTCATTCTCCAGCCTGTCCATCTCCTTTTCCAGGAGATGATCCCGGGGTGAGCCCTGCAGAGCTCCCTCTGTTAGTAACCACTTCTGTCAGTGCTCCCTCTCTCCCAAACAAGAATTCCCTTTTCCAAACCCCAGGGGAAGCTCAGTGAGTCCCTCCTTGTCATACCATACCTGTGGAATTTGTGTGACATTTGCTCAGCCCATGTGGTAGCACTCAAGTCCCACTTCATTGGGATTTCCCCACAGCTTTTCCTGCCCATTTCTTCCTCTGGGATGTGTTTGTGTCCCAAGGGAACACCCCCAGCACCACCCTCTCCTTTAGGAAGGAAAACCTTGGAGTTCTGACCCTCTGCAACCCAAAATCAAATCCTGCACCAACCCCTGGGAGCCTGAGCATCCCTGCCCTGCTCCTTTCCCACTGAAACTCCTCCTCTCCAGCCTGGAATGGACAGGGGAGAGGAATTGCAGCACTTTTCCCATAAAAACGTGGTCCCTTCCTCCTGCTGGACATTCCCTTTGCTGCACAGAACTATGGACACACCCTGGGAATTGGGATATTCCTCCCCTGCTCCCTCCTCGTGCCCAAAGCTCTCCCACTTCCCCATTCCCTCAGTTTTAACCTCAGGAAAATGATCTAGAATTTAAAAAGGAGGATGGAGGTGGAGGCATGGAGCTCTCATTGCTCCTAAATCCAGCTGCAAAAGGAATATTGGGAAACCCAGGTGCTGATGGATGTGGAAAAAGAAAATTTTCTGAGGCAAAGACCAGCAACCAGAGTGTTGTAATTCAGCTTTCTTTGTTAAAAAAAAACAAAACAAAACAACTCAAAACATAGAACAACCCAAACATTGAACAGATTTGTTAAACCGCAGACATAAAAGAATCAAGAAATACTACCAAAAAAAAAAAAAAGAATTACATTGCAAGAGACATCTTGTTGTCCAAGGCCATTGGATTCAGGAGCTGCTGGCTGCCCAGCCCTCAGTCAGTGGAACTGCTGTGCTGCCAGGAACACAAACATTGGGATACACAGCGCTTACTGGAGAAGAATTAAGACTAAAAGATATTTACCCCTTTCAAATAAATATAGTGTCATCTACAGATATATTTAAATTAGTAAAACAGGTTTTTTAAAGCAACCAAATATAACAAAATCATAAATCAGGTTCAGGTTTTCTTGTGTGTGTTAAGAGCTTTTCTTTTTTTTTTCCTGTGTTTAAAAAAACAACAAAAATACAAAGCAAAGTGTCTGAAAAGTCAGATTCTCCACAGGGAGTGGAGGTCACCCTCCCTTTGTTCTGAGGGTGGGAGCGAGGTCTGGGAACCCCTCAGGATCCTCCCTCCCCAAGGGTTTTGTGGGACATGGACCTGCCCCATCCTCTGAACAAACCAGGAGCTTTTTCCCTGCCTGATGTTGATCCCAGCACAGCCACACCCCAGGATGAGGGGGAGTCCCTGTGCTGGGCTGAACATCAGCCCTGGGGAAGAACTCAGGTGTAGCTATAAAGTCTCTTTTAGGCAGTTTAGAAATTAATTCAGTGTTTAAAAAAATACTTTTTATTTTTACTCATTACCACTTCCACAGCTGGAGGAAGCAACACCCCTTCTCAGGCAAGGAATAATCCTCTGGCTATGGGATCCTTTGGGATCACCGACCCCAAGCCACGTTTCCTACCACTGCATCATCCAGTGGGAGCTCAGCAGCATCCCCCACACATTCCCTACCCAGTTCCAGTTCCAGTTCCAACTGGGAAGAACTCGAGCCCAGGCAAAGCCAGCACCATCCTGGGTGTAACTCCTCAAGGAGACACCCAGAATGAGGAGCCCCTGGAGCTTCCCTCAGCACCGAGGTCTCCAGGATGTCCTGGCAGGGATGAGGAGCAGATTCCCATTCCTGCAGGAGGAGCAGATTCCCATTCCTGCAGGGATGAGGGAGCAGAATCTGCATCCCATGAGCAGATTCCCATCCTTGCAGGGATGAAGAAGCAGATTCCCATTCCTGCAGGAGGAGCAGATTCCCATTCCTGCAGGATGAGTGGATTCCCATTCCTGCAGGGATGAGGAGCAGATTCCCATCCCTGCAGGATGAGTGGATTCCCATCCCAGCAGGGATGAGGGAGCAGAATCTGCATCCCATGAGCAGATTCCCATTCCTGCAGGGATGAGGAGCAGATTCCCATTCCTGCAGGGATGAGGAGCAGATTCCCATTCCTGCAGGGATGAGGAAGCAGATTCCCAGCCCTGCAGGATGAGCAATTCCCATCCCTGCAGGATGAGCAGATTCCCACCCCTGCAGGATGAGCAGATTCCCAGCCCTGCAGGGATGGAGGAGCAGATTCCCATCCCTGCAGGATCTCCCTCCTTGGCACCAGTCATGGCTGGCTCTGGCTGAGGCACAGGCTGGGATTCAGTCCCTGGGGTCCCAGCCAGAGCTCAGCACCAGCCTGGAGCCACCCTGCCCTGGGGCTGCCCTTTCCCAAGCTCCAGGAGCTGTTTGATTCCAGCCCTTTCCCAGTTTGAGTCAGGAGGTTGCAGAGTGGAGGGAGGAAGAGCTGGCATCCCACGGGAGCAGCCCAAGTTGTGTAAGGACAACGTTTGGCAGTTTCCTCAAGGATTTGTTTTGTAATTTGATTTTCCATTAAAGCCCCAGAGCTGAAGGCACAGGTACCTTCCCAGGCTGAGTGGAAACATTCCCTGGGATTCCCTGCAGCCAGACCAGGGCTCTGCCACTGGGAAAATCCCTCAGGGCTGGGAAGTCACAGCTCCAGGGACCAGCCCCACTGCCCCTGCCTGGACCCACCACGGAGCAGCCCCTGGAGGAGCCCAATTTATTCCCTTGCCTGAGCCACCCACTGGGAGAGGCCTTGGACAACAACAAAGCCACTTCCCAGGAGTTCCAGCCCAGCTGAAGGGCCTTTAAAGTTTGTTCAACTGTGCCAGAGTCCCTTTGAACTCCGTGGCCACCAAGGGGGCTGTTCCAAACAAAAGCCTGTTTACCAGAACACGGTGTCTGAGATGGAAACCACTGCAAATTCTGCAGGAAGTTTTAAAAAATAAAATCATTAAAAGTCCATCATGATGACGTAAATCCCCCTGGTTCTTGCAGGGCTGGTTCCCCTCCCAGCTGGAGGAAGGGTACATTTAGAAAGAGGAACCCAGTGGGTATGGAAGTGCCTGGCCAGCAGCTCCTGCTCTGTTTAGCAATCCCTGCAGGATGTAATCCTGTGAACACCCCAAACAACATCTGCCAGCCTGGGAGCCTGAACTCACAACAACTGGAGAGGAGCAGGAATTGGAATCTGGAGTCAGCTCAGCTCACAGCACAGGACCATGGCACAGCCATGGGATCCATGACCTGCAAGGTCTTTTCCAACCTGAATTCCATGGACAGAACAGCCCCAGCAGGACCTGCAGGGAGCTGTCAGTGCAACAGATTCCTGTGGAACCTCCTCTAGGTCACTGTGGCTGCAGGGTCCTGGTGGGGAGGGTTCATCTCCCTCCCTGCCTGACCACGGGCTCCAAAGAGCACAAAACAACAGGGAAATCCCACCTCCAGTGCTGGCAAGGATGGGAAACTGGGAACTCTGTCCCTCCCCTGCCCTCCCTGACACACCTCACCCCATGTCTGAGGAAAACAAGCAGCAAGGTTGTTCCCAGGGGTGAATTCTCCCTTTCCCATACCCAAACCCATCAGAACAGCACAAGCTGGGGGCAGATGTTGCTGATGCAAGGGAAGAGCTGCCACACCAGACAGCAGGGGCTGTGGCAGCCATTTCCATCATTGCAGAAACTGCTTGTGGTCTTTCCTTTCTAAAATGAAATTCAGTTTTACCCCATTCCTCATTATCTCCCAAACCTCCAGGAAAAACCAACCCAAGCTCTTCCAGCTGTGCCACCAAGCTCTGGTGGAGGGCAGCTCTGGGGGATCAATGACTCCAGGGTGAAAGAAATCAGCTTTTTGGCAGATCAGCTTTGAGATGTGAGCTGTGAGCTGAGGCTGACCAAATTCAGCCTTTTTGTGGCTCTGTGCTGGTACCTGGTTTAGTTTCTTCCTAAACCTCTATTGCCAAGGAGATGCTGATGAGATGCCCACAGAGGTGGGATCAGAGCCTCAGGTTAGTACAAAAGAAAATCTTCAGCAGCAAGTGAGAAACCATGGAAATCGACGAAAAGCAAAGCAAGCCAGTTAAGGATTTAATTAAAATCCACTGATTGCTTAAAAATTAGTTTTTAGTGTGACAGCTCCTCTTTCAAAGCAGTGTGAAAGGGTCACCAGGAGGGCACTGTGATGGTCATCACCTGATGGACGTGTCCAAGCCAGCCTCTGTGAGGTCTGGCCCCAATGCTCAGCTCTCTGTGGAGGGCCCTTGGTGCCAGCTGACTCTGGGTTGAGGTGGCTGAGATTCCAATGCCTTTGCTTTGCATCCCAAGGAATTCTGCTGGTGGATTTTGGCACTGAGAGCGCCCACGCTGAACCCAGGCCCTGCAGGAGCTGCCCTGAGACCTCACAGCCAAAAAACCCTGCAGCTGGAGTGGCAGGTGACAGACTGAGGTCCCCTCTCCATGGAGCAGGTCCAGCAGGAGCTGTGATTTCCCATCACTCCTCAAAACCACCTCAGCCTTCAGCTGGAAGAAGCCAAAACTCAAGTTCAGATTTTGTGATTCATGACCTTATTTATGCCAAAGTCTCTCCACTGGCATTGGATCTGAGATGCTCCAACTCATTGCACTGGCCAAAAACCCTGGGGTCTGCCCCCTGGATATTCCCAAAGCAGCTGCAAATCCTCATGGATTAACTCGGCTCCCACAGAGCTGGATTGGGAATCTCCATACTGTCACTGGGGATGTCCACAGTGTCACTGAGCTGATTTGGGAATCTCCACACTGTCACTGGATATTTCCACACTGTCACTGAGCTGATTTGGAATCTCCACCCCAGCTGCCATGGAATAAAGAGCTGATTGTCTCCCCTGTTCTGCCCCAGAGCAGGACACAGGGCTGGCACAGTGGGAGTGTGGAGCTGCACCTGGACATGGCCACAGAGCTGGGCAGGAGCTGCCCCTGCCCTAATAACACAGAGTGAGTGAGCACCAGGGTGTCCTCAAAGCCCCTTCAGCCCACAGAACTCTGCCTCAAGGAGAACCCAGTGGGAAGTGACAGCTCCTGGAGCACCCCAGCTTCCCAATGGCCAAGATTAAAAGAAAATGAGGAATAGTTCACCAAGCCACCTGCACAAAGCACAAAGATCTGCAACAGACACAGCAAAGCAGCTCCAGTGGGGGAAGATCAGAATTCCAGGTGATGTCAGAGCACAGAGGCACAATGAGCAAATGGTTCAGGAACTGCAGCTTTCCAAGGGTGACACTTTGGAGCAAAGAAAGCAACGTGTCCCTCAGGGGACAGTGCTGACTACTGGGGAACTACAGGAATTCTGGGGTGCTCAGGGATGGGATGGCACCACCCACAACAGCAAACCAGGATTTCACATGCAGATCATGGATTGTGCCCAGGGATGGCTCCTGGAGCAGGAGGGTGGTGCTGGCATCTCATCAAGCCAGACCTGATGCACAAAGGAGGATCGGGCCAGGCTCTGCTCCTTAGAGCAGAGCTCACTTTCATAACTCAGAGGTGGGCAGGCCCTGGCACAGGTGCCCAGAGCAGCTCTGGCTGCTCCTGGATCCCTGGCAGTGCTGGACAGGGCTTGGAGCAGCCTGGGACAGTGGAAGGTGTCCCTGCCGTGGCAGGGGTGGCACTGGATGGGCTGTAAGGTCCCTTTCCACCCAGCCATTCCATGATCTCCAGCAGCCCCAGGAGGCTCCAGCCAGCCAGGACATCTGCCCTGCTCCACAGCCCAGAGCCAGCTGGTCCCATCTCTGTGGCACATTCCAGAGGAAACACAGCAGGACAAAGGGAGCAGCCCCAGGCAGTGCACAGAGACCCCAGGGAATGTGTCAGGGCAATCCCCACCCCCGATTTCTCTCTGCAGGTGGTTTAGGGGCAAACATGGCTCCCTGAGCAGGGCCATGAGGACAGAGAGCACAGAGCTGCTCATGCCATGCTGGATGAAAGCCTGGCACAGAGAAGCATGGAATGAGCAAGCCAAGGACTTGGCCTTCTGCTGACTGCAGCTCCCGGGGCTCTCAGCAGGAACTCCCCCTCAGTGCTCACTGCCAGGGATGGGCACTGTGGGGAGCAGCATCCTGGAGGACTGGCTCAGCAGCAGGGAGCTGCCAGGATCTGAGAGTGGTGATCCAAACCCAGAGGGTGGCAGGGCCCTGAGTGAGGAGCACAGAGACACTCAGAGCCCCCCACATCCAGTGTCCAGCAGCACATGGGGGTGTGAGTTTGGGGCAGTGAGACAACATCAGCCAACCTCTGCTTCCCACCCCCACCTGGGCCAGGTAAGGCAGCTCAGGACCCCCCCAGGGCTCTGTGGCAGCCCCAGCTTCCCCCCCCCAGGCACTCTGAACACTCAACCTAGGCTCCAGCAGATCCCAAAGCAAAGAAGCCCCCAGAGCCAAGTACAGCCCTCACACATACACAGAGGGCACAGGCAGCACCCCCTGGCAGTGCCCTTTGCAATTCCTCCTCCTGGCTCGTACCAAGGACTCTCCTGGCTGCTCTGCAGGGCTGGGAGGGGCTGCAGGGGCTGCAGGAGGTGAGCAGAGCCTTGGGGCAGTGGTGGCAGCAGGAGGCAGCTCCGGTGCCTGGGACTGGGGATGAGGGGTCGGATCCTTGTGTCATCTCAGTATAACCTTGTGCGTTTCCTCGAGCTCAGAGTCCCTGCTTGTCCTGCCTAGGATTCCTGAGGAACCACCTCCATCAGCTTCTGGCACAGCACGGTGGTGGAGACTGCAGAGAAAGCAAAGGAGAGGTCAGGGATCACCCCCAGCACAAACCTGGGTCCATGAGGGAAGGGCTGAGCCTCTGCCTCCCCACCCTGAGTCCAAGTACAGCTGAAGGCTTGAAATATTCCAAGAATTCCATTCCATTCCATCTATTCAATAAATCACTTTGAAAGTTCCTGTGTTTCTCAGTGGACATTTGCAAAATTATCACTGTCTGTTCCCAGAATATTTTCAATATTCTTTTTACAATCCTTTGGTGGAGGAAAACAATGAATATGGTAATTTACTACCCAGGCATTGCAAAAATGGCTTTTCAGGAACTGAGCCCAATACCCAGGATAAAAAAGTGAGGGTGGGACAGAGGAACAGAGAGAGAGACAGGGGGAAAAGAAGAATAACAAGTGCTGAGTGCTGCTGAAAGCTTTTTTCTTCCTCATGAAACACCCAGCTAAGGCTGGGCACTTCTCCTTGCCTGCTTTTCTAGGTCAGCCCCTTGCAGGAGAGCAGTGAAGCAGCTGCTGAGCTCAGTTACTTGGGCAGCAGGGATTGACTTTCTGGGCTCAGCTGCTGAGGTTTTGTGTGCCAAGCACAGCCTCTCCATCCCTCCAAACACACCCTGGCCTTGTGGCAGCTGGTGGAAAACCTTGGAGCAGATACCTTAAAAACAAACCTGAGAGAAAACATCCAGGGGAGCTTCCCTTCCCTCTGCTCTGCATCACAGAGGGATGCCAAGGAAAGCTTTGCCTGGATCCCAAATGCCAGCACTGCCTAAGCCATGGGTTGGGACTAATTGTGGATTTTCAGCTGTCAAACTGAGGCCAGCTGTGCTCAATCCTTCCTACACCACTGGGAAGGGATTCTTTGCTGAGCAAAGGCTTGGCCCTGAGCTTTTCTATGAGCAGGGAATTCTGCTCTGCTGCTAAGAACTTCTTTGGCAGGATTAAAACCCCCTAAAAAACATGGTCATGGTCCCAAACTTTGCCATTATTGCAAATCAGGATGCATTTGGGACGCTTGGCACACATGGCAATCATCAGAACAAACTTGTTCCCATGAAAGAAGAATGGAGCAGAGCCAGGATTCTGGAAGCTCCTCCAGAGGGAGCAGAGCCTGCACTGCAGCACAGCACTGGGAAATCTTTTGGGAGCCAAAGCTTCTCCTCCCTGGAGATACTCACAGATGCCTTGGAGAACCCACTTGGGCTTGTTTTGCCACCAGACCCCGAAGAAGTAAATGGGGATCCCACTGAGGATGATGGCAAAGCCGATCCCACACTCCTTGGGCGTCATCCAGAAGGAAACGGCGATGAGGAACAGGCAGGCCAGGATGAAGAAGATGGGCAGGCAGATGTTCACCTGTGCAGGGAGCAAGGGACAGCTTAGGATATGTGCCAGGGGAGGCTTTCCAGAAGTTTATCCAGCCTGGGGGGGGCAGAATTATTGTCTCCCCATGGCCAAGAGCCTTTCTCAGCACCTTTGTGGACCTCAGTTCCATAATTCCATATCCAAATCATCACCAAACTCCAAAGCCAGCAGAGACACAGCACAAGCTGGGGCTGTTTCCCAGGGGACTCCAAGCAGGGCACCCACCAGAGCAGCCCAGCTTCCCTTTGGGAAGGCACCAGTCCAGGCCCGTGGGTTTGTTTCCCTGTGGGTGCTGCTGCCTGGCACAGACCCGAGTGTGCTGTGGGATGAGGGAGAAACTGCTTTTGGGGGAGAGGCACCGGGGGCTGACAGGATCTTGGCCTCCCCCCAGATGGGACACGGAGCTGCCAAGCTGGCCAAGGACACTGGGGACAGAGCTGGGCACGGGGCCGGCTGCTTTAGCAGAAAACTATTTTAGGGGAATTCCATGGGGGTACAGAGTGTTACACTGAGAGTCAGCCTGGCATCTGTCCTGGCACTCATGGAGAGTAATCCCACCACAACACCCTGTCCCTGTCACCCAGAGTGCCCTCACTGTGCTGTCCCCAAGGCAGCTCTTTGTGCTCCTGCATGGATTCAGCAGCAGGGCCACCTCCTTTAGCCACAACACAACATTTCCTGCAGTCCCAGCCCCTTTTCCATGCAGGACCAGCAGCTGAGCCTCCCCTGGTGCTGGGAAGGAGCTGGGGAGGGGTCCCCTGGCAGTGCCCACCCCGTTCTCACCTTGATGGGCCTCTCCAGCTCTGGCTTCTTGTAGCGCAGCCACATCATCCCAATGATGGCCAGGGCCACACACAGCCAGTTGAAGAAGCTGAAGAAGTTGATGACTGAGAAGATGTTGTTGGAGAAGGCATAGAGCAGGGTCATGACACACTGAATCCAGGGAAAAGGCCATTAGGAAAGGGAGCAAGCAAAACCACCTATGTTACAACACTAAATGGGGGTATTTAGGGGAAATACCTGCCAGGAAAGGGATCCCATTGACTATTTTTTACTTATTTAAGTTATTTTCAATTGGTGCCTGGAACCATTTCATAGGATCATGGAATGGTTTGGGTTGGAAGGACCTCAAAGCTTGAAGGACCTCTAGTTCCAACCTACTGCCACGGAACCTATCCCAGGTTCCTCCAGGCCTTATCCAGCCTGGCCTTGGATACTTCCAGGGCTGGAAGAATTCAAGCCAGAAGTGGACAATGAGGAGACGATGGGAAGGGTCCATCTCCTGTGGGCACATGCAGGAATGGCTGTGGCTCCATGCCAGCCCTGCTCCACCCCCCAGGGCTCACCGTGAACACGAGGGACGGGACGGGGGTGAGCAGCCGGGGGTGGATCATGGACAGGATGGAGGGCAGGTGCCCCTCTCGGGATCCCACGAAGAACAGCCTGGAGGGGACACAGACAGAGAGGGGACACAGCTCAGTCACAGCCCTGCAGGGCTCTGTGCTCAGCACAGAACAAGCGAGTGGGGCCAGCCTGAGCTCAGCCCTGCTGGCCCCGACGCAGGAGTGGAACATCAGCACTGGAAGAGCTGTCCCTGCTCACCAGGGAGATGGCCAAGGAATGCAGGAAGGATGGATTGCTACCCTGCTCTCCAGGGACAGCAATTAAGTGACTCCTCAGGCAACCCAGGGATGTGTCAGAGCCGGAACCATCTCAGGCCTGCCCCTGCCCAGCCTTTCACCCCTTCCCGAGGGATTCTCAGCCCTGAAGTTTCCTAACTTTCTGCTTCTCATAAAATGCACTTTCTCAGCAGCCCCGAGCCCTGAGCTGTGTCTGGTTCTGTTTATTGACCTCACCAGGACTTTGTCTGAGGAACAGAAGACTGACACTACTGAAAGGTTGCCTTTAATCTGGTTTGAAGTCTGACTTTGTCTTCCTGCATTCCCCACGTGGCCTCCAGGCCCTCCAGACTTTGTGTCTGCCCACAGCCACTCTCTGGAGGAGAACTCCAAAGGGTGAGGAACTGAGCACAGCTTGCAAACAAAAGCCACAGGATTGAGCAAGGAACCTACCGGGAAGAAGTGAAAAGAGATCCATTGACAGACCCAAAGCACGAGAGCCCAACAAAGACAGGGATGATCCAGGACATGACACCCAGGTGGTAGTTCCCAAAATCCTAAATGGGAGACAACAAGAGACATTTCACATTCACAGTGCCCCAAAAAACTCAGAGCTGCCTACAAAGAGTATTTGGAGAAATCCCAACAAATGCCACAGCTCAGTGCTGAAGCTGTGACAGAGTTTCCCATATTCCCATGTGCTGCTCCCCTTTCCTGAAAAAGCCGACTGTGGAATTGCTGAAATACATCAGCAGCCAGCCCTTCCCTCAGGGCCAGGACACGACATTTACCCACAGCTATCGAAAAGTTCAAGACCAAACGGAAACTGTGAGGAAACTCAGACAGCAGCTGCTGCCAAGTGCTGAGGCAGGAGCTGGGAGCCAGCCCTGGGGACACACAGGGACCTGGACCTGCAGCTTTCTGTCGCAGCCTGAGCCTGTGCTGCTCCACTGTGGGTTTGCACCAACAATATGGGATTGATTTCCAGCTTCTGCTGTTCCAGGACAGGCTGCACAGAAGAACAGTTCCAGGCTGCTTGGAGAACCTGGGATGGTGGAAGGTGTCCCTGCCCATGGCAGGGGGTGGGATGGGATGAGCTTTCATGTCCCTTCCCACCCAAACCATTCCATCCCTGCAGCACAGGCTGTGGCTGGAGCAGAGCCTCTGTCCCAACCCAAAGGATGGAGCGGTGTCACCTGAGGGGCTCAGCTCATCCTGGGATGGGAGACTCCTCCTGAAGCCCTGAACAATCCTGGTCAGGCTCAGTCTGCAAGGTCTGCTCCCTTCTCAAGTCATCAGGGTTCCTGACCACACTGGCATTTTAACTAATAGAAGTATTATTTTTCTCTCTTAATTAAAACAAGGGAGATATGGAGAGAGAACAATCCAGTTCAGTGTTGACTGAGTGACCTTTCCCCATAAATATCAAGCTCTGGTAACTGATGGGCAGTCACAAGGCCAGCAGCAACCTTCCCTAGTTCAGAAGGAAGAGCAGCACTGAGTGCCACCCTCACTGCTGCCCAGGATAATCCCCTGGGGATCACGCTTTTCTTCCCTGCTCTTTATCTCCTGCTCCACATCAGAGTTTCTGCAAGCAGCCTGGAAGGAAGCAGGAGATGTGAGCAGTGATTCCAAGGCTGATTTCACCTGCCCAGATGAGTCAGGCTGGAGCAGAGGGATCTTACCACGGCCACGGCCTCAGACGTCAGCATCTGCTCGGTGCTCAGCGTGGTGAAGTAAGCCAAGTTGGTCAGCACATACACCAGCGTGACCACAGGCAGGGAGATGATGATAGCCAGGGGCAGGTTCCTAGGAAAAAAAACATCCATTGTCCTGGAGCAGCTCTGAGGAGGGACTGCCACCCTCCTGAGCTCGCTCTGAGCCGCTCTCTTCTCTGGCTTTTCTGCTGTGCGGTGTCCCAGGCACACACTGCTCCCAGGGACAGGGGATATCCACAGGGGAACAGGCTGCCCAAGGAGTGGGGAACTCCCCATCCCTCAAAAACACATTGAAGCCATGGTTAGTGCTGAACATGGTGCTGGTTCACAGCCTTAAAGGTCTTTTCCAGCCCCAAGGACTGAGTGGCCCCTGAACTGCAGATGGAGAGGGAAGGATGAGGGCAGAAGGGATTTTTTGCATGGAGAGGCCCTGGCTGCCTGGGCAAGTAGGAATCCAAGATCACTTTTAATTAAAAATACCCAGTGGCACCAGCATGGGGATTATCTCTGGGCAAAGGAGCTCCCTTGTGCTGGGGGGATTCCTGGGGGAGATGGGAATCTCAGGGATGCACTGGGCAGTTCTAGGCTCTACCTAAACTCAGCTGTCTGGACTGAGGGAACTCAGAGAAAAGGAGTTCAGGCACAGCCTAAGTAAGTCTGTGAACAGCCTGTGTTGGTACAAATATGCCTTTCCCAACAGTTTAATTTCATTTGTGAAGGGAAAGTGCAAAAGGAAACCCTGCTTGGTGCCACTCTAATTGCTCCAGCAGAGCTCCAAGCTGCAGGAGCAGAGTCAAATACCAGGATTGCATCCAGCAGACACGAAAATAATTGCAAAATGCAGCCCCCCTTTTGCTGTTTCTCTGGGAGGGGGTGGATCCAGCCCTGTGCTTCCCAGCAGGACCAAAGCACCCCCAGGGGCAGCCAGGAGGGGCTCTTGCACAAGTGCCCTCAAACTCCCAGCAGCTCCCAGGCACCTTCCCAGGAGCAGAAGGGATTTCTCAGCACTGTCCTGATCTGCTGAGGGCCCCAAATGACCCCGAGAGGCACGGGCAGAGCAGGAAGCAGCTCTTGCTCAACAGGATGGGAAGAGCACGGGACAAACACATGGAGAGCAGCACAAACACATGGACAGCAGCACAAATGCTCAGTGGGAGTTGAACCAAGGCAGTAATAAAGCCCTGAGTGCTCTTTGCTGGCCCATAACTCAGAGGTGTCAGGCCAAGGCAGCAGAGATTTCTCCTAGCACTGATAACACGGCACGGGAGAGCAGGGAAAACAACAGCCCTGCTCCTGCAGGGATTATTGTTTCCTTTCCCTGATTCCAGGGAGGTGCAAGGTCATTAACTCATCTTGTTTTCTCTTTTTCCAGATGAAGACCTTGGCTTCCTCCTCTGTTAAACACACAAGGAAGGGACTTCCCCAAAACAGCAGCTTTTCTACCAGGGAAGTCATGCCAGGACTCACACCTACCTGTAGGGATTTATCATCTCTTCTGTCACAAAATTCAAGTAATTCCTGTAATTTCAAAAGGACAGGGGTTAATTCTGGTTAAATAACCCTTCCAGTTTAACTCATCTGCACGGGGATTCCAGGAGGGGCACAGGCACTGATCTTGTGGGAAAATGAGGATGGCTGATGTCCAAGGCCAGGCTGGACAGGGCTTGGAGCAGCCTGGGGTGGTGGGAGGTGTCCCTGCCCATGGGACTATCCTGAAGGTCCCTCCCAACCCAAATCATTCCATGATGAGGATGGCTACAGGTGGCCTCTTTTCACAGCAAATCGACAGCAGGTGCTCAGAGGACTGACAAGGGAGCCCTGCAGGAGCTTCAGTTTGGAATAACTGGAGGTGGAATTGAGCTCAGTGTGGAAAGGAGAGAGGGCTGTGCCTTACCATCCTCCATAGGCAAAGAGGCCGCTGTACAGAGCCAGCACGATGTTCCCAACGCCCACCTTGGTGCCCTCAAAGGATTTCTGAGGAGTCAGGTTTTCCACATCACCTGCAGGACACAAACCCTGCTCAGTGCCACGGGCTCTGAACCCCGAAGGCCTCCAGAGAAACCTGGAGGCAAGAGCTGCTCTTAGGATGGAATTATTTTCATTATCACCCCGCTGCTTTTTGGGTTATGCTGAGCACGTTTTCCCTCCAGTTTTCCAGGGATCACTCCAGCTGGGTTCATCCCCACATGATGACCCCGAAAACTCATCTCAAGCAAGGACTGACTCCTCCAAACTTTCTCACACTGCGACGTGCTGTCACCAAGGTGATGTCCCAGGGCCATCCTGGGGACCTTCCTGCTGGAAGATGCTTTGCAAACAGAGATTGTCACATTGTCCTCTCAACTCCAGGCTGCTGGCCTTCGATAAAGCCCCAGGATTTCCTGCATTTCCACCAGCCACCCAAACCCCCAGAAACCCAGGATTTCCTCCAGTCCCACCAGCCACCTGATAAAGCAGAGGCCTGTGGCAATCCCTTTGATTGAGGGAAGTCAGGTTCTGGGGGTTTGGATATCAGAAGTCACCTTCTTTAGGGCCTGATGATCAAAAGTTCCTGTTGTGGATCTGCTTTTGAAAGAAAACGCCAGAAATAGAAGATTTGATTGTGCCTCTGGTCCCAGCTCTCCCTGAGCAGCCCCACGTTTATTTATTTTGCTTTCAAATGCTCTGCAGTTGTTTTGTTCCGTGTCTTTGATGGAGGGGCTGGCTGTGGGACAGGGATGGCAGAGCCACGCTCCCAGGCTGAGTGCAGGGAGCTGTGGTGGGATCCAGAGGGGCACCTCTGCACCCAGGGGGAGCCCATGTGATTCCTCTTAGGGCACAGAGCTCTCCTAATCACCCCAGCAACTGCATCACAAGGCAGTCAGCAGGGCCTGCAGCTTAACCCGTCATCCCTCGGCACTGGGCACCCAGGAGGTGCTGCTGGAAAAGCTCAGGGATGCTCCTCAAAGCTCAGGTGAGCAAGGCTCCTCCTGCCCGGATCCCAGTCCCTGTTCTCTGCTGGAGTCACCTCTTTCCCAGCAGCTCCTTGCACCAGAAAGGTTCTTCCCTGCATCTCCCTTGGGATGTGCTGGATGTATTTGATCCTCCTCAGCAAAATGCACCAATCCTTTTCAAAAACAAATCTGAGTGCAAGAGGAGAGCCAGGAAAAGCAGAGCCTGATAAAAGGCTGAGTTTAACCTCAATTCTTGCCTTGCAGGTTCTGCACAGAATCCCAATTTAGCCCAGGTGAATCAAAGGGCTGAGCAGGAGGGGTGGAATGTGATCCCCTGCATCCCTCGGGCTCAGCTTTCCCCACCTCGTTTTCTGCCCTTCCTGAATAATTACCAGTCTGGTTCTTTCCAGGCCTTTTGTTATGGGAATAAGAGACACACTTTGTTCACAGTGCCTGCAATTAGCTACTGCAACAGCACATGGATGGACTGGGAGAGCAGGAGGCTCTCCAGCATTTCAAACACCCCTCAGGATATCTCTTCTCAAAGGTCTCAGGCTCTCTATGTTCCCACCCTCATCATGGACCATCACCCTCACCACCCAGGAGGATGCTCCCACCTGGGAGCAGCACGAGCATCACTCAATTTCTTGTCCACAGCTCATCCAAAATCCTCCTTGTCTGTCACAGGCAAAACCCTTTCAGGCCAAATATTTCTTCTCCTGAGGCAGCCAACACCTCACTGCCCTTCCCACCTCACCTTTGGAGAGCTGGAGCTCCCCAAAACCTCCCAGTGAGTTGTTAAATTTCTTATTTCTGTGCCCCAGGGTCAAATGGATTTAGCAACATGTCAGGACACAAATTAAACCACAAGAGTGCCCGTATCTCACCATCCACAGCATGAAAGAATTCTTCCTTGTAGCTAACCTAAACCTGCCAGTTTAAAACCTCATCCCCTTAACAAGCCCTGCTAAAAATCTTGGTATTATTTAGGTTTGATCCTAATTTGGACCTTTGATCCAGCCCCACCCTGTGAAGCCAGGGGAGCAGGGAGAGAGCAGCCGTGCTGCACCATCTCCCAGGCACTCCATCCTTCAAGCCTCGACAATTCCAGCCCCAGGCTTTTGGATCTGCCTGAAATTAAGGTTACAAATGTGCAGGTGAGGCTGCCAAGCACGGCCTTGGGGCATCCCCAGCTCATCCCGGGCTCCAGGCACTGCCCTGCCCATGCCCGGCACCCCGGAGAGCCCGAGCCTGGTTTGAACCGGCTGTTCCGCCGCACTCTGCTCTACAATTAACCAAATTAAGGTAACGAGCTGTGACACAAAGCCCATTTGCGGCTCCTCCAGCTGCCAAGACTGCGGTAATTGTGCCGGGTCAGCCGGGGCCCTGCCGCGGGAGCGCTGAGGGAGGGCCCGTGAGGCGCTGCGTGTCTGTGCCCGGCCCTTCCTTCAAAAATGTTCATTTGCTCCCCGGTCATGTCTAGTCTGGTTTTAATAGCACAGCAATCTTCTCCTGCACAAAGCATTGCAGGATAATTAAATATTTTCAACTTGCCCCAACAGCGAGGAGAGGGAACTCGGCCATGGGGAGAGGGAGCCCTCAGCACGGGGAGAAGGAGCCCTCAGCACGGGGTGTTGTACCCAGAGCCCCAAAAGAGGAGGAAAACCAGGGAAAATTCAGGGAACTGAGTCAGGAAAAGAATCGTCTGACACCTGATTAATGTGATTAATCTGCAGCAGGAGGCTGCTGTGATTTACAGGGGCAGGGTGTGGCAGCTGTCCCTGCTGACAGGGAGGATGAGGAAGGAGCCTCCCTGTGAAGCTCCTGCTGGAAAAGCATGGCAGGTGGTGGCATTGGGGTGCCAGGGGACAGCAGCAGCAGGGAATGCTGTCCCTGCCATCCTTCTGTGCCCTCAGGATGTTCCGTATCCATTTGGAGGATTCCTGGTGGGAGCCAGGCTGGGCTGGGTGAGGACATTCCCCTGCTCGGGGCTCCAGACTCCCCTCACAGCTCCAGCCTTGTGCCAGGAGCCCTGGCTGACCATGGAACCTGGACTGCTTTGGGTTAAAGGAACCTCAAAATTCCTCCCATCCCATGGCAGGGACACCTTCTACTGTCCCAGGCTGCTCCAGGCCCTGTCCAGCCTGGCCTTGGGCACTGCCAGCCTCAGCTTCCCTGGACACCCCAGCCAGCTCTGCCATCCCCACCCCAATACTGCTTGTAAAAAGCTCTTTAAAAGTAATATTGGGGTTGAAAATCCTGAACTCTGCTGGGAGGGCTCTCAAAGTATCAGAAGGAAGATTCAGACCTTCAGTGAGCAGAACTTGGCTCTTAAAATGCCATTTTTAGTACTCCAGGTGCAAGGAAATGTCTGGCACTGTGGGGTTGAGACATCTGGGTGCTGCTTTCACTTATCAAATCCCTTTTGCTACAAAATGCTCCTTTGGCCTCTGTATTTCTCCCTGGGGGTTATTTTGGCGGCTCCCAGTCCACATTTTTTTCTCTGCCTTTTTTTTTGGATGAAGAATCCTATGATTTAGAGAGAGAGAAGGAAGGAAAATTGATTCTCTGTTCCTTTCCTTCCAGGCTTGGAGCACCCTGGGACAGGGGAAGGTGTCCCTGTTCATGGCAGGGGTGAGACTGGAGGAGCTCTGAGGTGCCTTTCCACCCAAATTATTTCATCATTCTGCAAAAAACAAAACAACAAACAAACAACCTACTAAAAAACTAAATAAAAACCCAACCAAAAACAAAACAAAAACCCCAAACAAACCAACAAAATAACAAGGTAAACAAAAAAATAATGAAAAAAAGCCCAAATTAAACCCAAATCTCGTGCCCAGCTTAAGCTCTGCTCTGGAGTTAAACCTGCCTGCTCTGTCCTTAACTGACCCCGAGCTGCTCTGGCAGATGCAGCTCTGCATCCCTGACAGCCCAAGGGAGGGAGGCAGGGAGAAAAATGCTGCTGCCACCAAACAGCTCCTGGAGGCACCACAGACCAGGAATTTCCCAGTCAGGATAAAGAAAAGGGATGATAAATAAAGGGACAATAAATCCAATAAAAGCAATTCAATAAAATCAGTGTTAAATTCTGTTTCTCCAAGTCCCAAAGGCCCAATTCCAGGTTTTAAGCAGAGCTGCTGGTGAGAGATCACAGCAAGGGCTGGAGCTGCATCCCTGCTTCAGCTGCCTGAGGGCACAGAAATATTCCAGAAACCCTGAGGCATCATCCACAGGAATAAATAGATGTCAAACATGTGTGTGATATGTTTATTTCTAGATTTTTTTACTTCAAAATTCTGATCCTCTCTATGTTTTAAGTTATTTCTATAAGTAATTTATTTAAGTAAGTTATTTATTTAAATTTAATTTATTTATTTCTATTATTTGCATGCTATAATCTGAGGGCCATACACAAGATTTTACAAACCAATACCCAAACCAGGACTTTTCAAGCCACTCATTTCCAGCCCCAAAAAGGCTTTTAAAAGTTTCACTCTTGGATTAATAAAATAATTTCAGCCCAAGCAGCTCAGTTCCACTGAGTCAACCTCCAAGCACTTGAAAGGCTGAGTAGGAAACCAACTTCAGCCTCCACCTTTGGAAAGGGCAGGGAAGGAGTGATGGGAAACAGCTGCTGACAGGGAAATGTTCTTTTTGTGGGCAAAATTGCCACAGAGTCCTTTGTCCTTGAGAGATCCCTGCTCTTCTGCAAACCAGGAAAAGAGCCAAGGAGAGGATAAAAAGAGAAAAAAGCAAAGGCTGAAGGTGGGAGGTTAATGCAGAGAGACTTCTGTGAAATCACAGAAATTTCCACATTTGAGCAAAAAATGTGGTGTTGCTCCTCTGGTCTGTTTATGGATACTGGGAACACAAACCAGCAGTGGGACAGGAACCAGTAAAACCAGTTCATTGTCCAGAACATCCCAGGAACACACAACCCCATCCCCCTGAAAACTGGGTGCAGATCTCACCCCAAAAGTGCTGCCAGCTTGGATGGGGTCACCCAGCTGCTGGTGGGAAGAGTCTTTGTCCAAAAAACCAACACTGGAATGGGCACAGGGTGTGGAAATGTGGGACAAAGCTGGAGGACAGGGCAGTGCTCTCCCATTGTCACTGAAAATGGGCATTTTGGTGCTTTTTTGATTTAAAAAATGAAGAAAAAAGACAATTTCTTGCTGTATCCCTGCTAAAAGCACAGAGTGACCTGGAACAACTGAAAGGAAAATGGAGCAAGGTGGGAGCTGAGGAAGGGACAGGAAAGGAGCTTGCACATTCTTAAGGACTTAGCAGAGAGCCTGGAAATTGCCAAAGGATTAATAAAATCCATGCTGGAGCCAGGCAGAATCCCAGCTGTGGGATTCTGCACAAGCTGGAATGGGCATTGGGACAAAGTGGGAGCCAGGATCTGCTGTGGATCCTGAGGATCCCACTCTGATCCTGTCTGGTTTGAGGGCTGGCTGCTCAGACAGGGAGAAGTTGGCTCACAGGTGTCACTGTCCAGGAACTGCTTTTGACCTCCCTGCCAGGTGGATCAGCAGGAAAAGAAATCACATGGAATTCTCTGCCCTGCAAGGTCTGCACAGCCACAACCACCTGAAACTTCAAAGGAAGGAAAACAACTCCTGGGGGACAGGAGGGGAAGAGGGGATTTATTGTAACAGGGCAGAAATCCCTTCTAGGTTACAGAGAAATCAAGGAAAATCTCATGGATTTCCACCTGAGGAAGCAAGGCAGAAAGTGGCTCAGCCTCCCCAAAAAGGCCAAAAGTACAGCACATTCTGAAGATGCAAATTAAGATTCTATCTGCAAACAAAGCCCAGTTGTAAAGATCTTCATGGTAAAATGTTAACCAGCTCAAAGAGATTTATCCTGATTTATCCCGTTCTTCCTGGGAGAGAATCAAGTCCAGCAGAGCAGGCTGGGGAGCTGGGCAGAGGGAGGAGGTGTGTTTTCTGATAAGCCTCAAACAATGTCCCTGTTGAGTGTCTGCACTGAGCTGGAAGAAAATAAAACCTCTGACAAAGCAAGAAATTCTGCAAAGACAGCACTGGCTCCCAGAGCTGAGACAGGAATTACAGACCCACGAGCACACGGACTCACCCCTGTGCAGGGACACAATTCCCTGGAGATTTTATCCCCTCTCAGCAAACAAGGACAGGACTGTTCCCCAGGACACATTTATTCCCACAAAACTTGCACAAAAAAGCCACACTTTGGTTTAACTGTGAGTTAATCAGGTTTGGAACAAACTCAGATGGGTTTGGAACAAACCATCTCCCTGCTCTGAGAGGATTTTATGGGTGCATGAAGCAAACCAGCAGAAGCACAAGAAAATCTGCTTTATCTTCCCATTTCTGTCTCCTTTTCCAGGTGCCAGTGCCAGCTGAGAGCTCTGATCTCTGCTCCTTTGGGCTCTGTGTCCCTGGGTGACCCAGATCTGGCCTGAGCCACTGCACACCTGGAACAGGATGAAGGGAAATGTGCAGGGGGAGTTTGTGGAAGGATTAAGATGACTGGAAGAGGTTTGCACATGCAGATAATTCTCTGCGAGCAAAATGTTACAAAGAGATTTCCCAGTGCAGCAGCACCAACATTTTCACTCCCAAAGGGAGAAATCTCTCTCTGTGTAAGTGGGAAAGAGTTTAAGTGGTTTCAGGAGCGTGAAATCAAGCCTGGCAGTGATATAAAATATAAAATCCCACAAATAAAACACAAAACCCCAGACTGTGGCAAAGCTGGGAACATCCCCTAAGGACCTGAGAGAACGGGGAGGTTTGTAAAGCTCTGGAACACCTGGGGTTGGACTCCTGGGCTCTGCCCCTCATCCTGCTTTGCCCAAAAGGAGCAGCACTCACTCAGCCCCTCACCCTGCTTTGCCCAAAAGGAGCAGCACTCACTCAGCCCCTCACCCTGCTTTACCCAAAAGGAGCAGCACTCACTCAGCCCCTCACCCTGCTTCACCCAGGAGGAGAGAAGGAGCAGCACTCACTCAGCCCCTCACCCTGCTTTACCCAGAAGCAGAAAAGGAGCAGCACTCACTCAGCCCCTCACCCTGCTTTACCCAGGAGGAGAGAAGGAGCAGCACTCACCCTTTGCCAGCTGCACGAAGCCCAGGATGATGATGAGAGCCAGTGCCAGCAGCTTGGCCGCAGCGAAGGCGTCCTGCACACGGGTGGCAGCCTTGACACTGTAGCAGTTCACAGCTGTCAGCAGCACTGAGGGGACACAAGGGACAAGGTCAGCATCCAGGGAGACATGCCAAATGCGCCAAAAAGCACAAAGAATCTTAGGTGGGATACATGGAAGGAATTCCTCTCTGTGAGGGTGGGGAGGCCCAGAGAAGCTGTGGTGGCCCCTGGATCCCTGGCAGTGCCCAAGGCCAGTTTGGATGGGACCTGGAGCAGCCTGGGATGGTGTCCCTGCCATGGCAGGGGGTGGATGATGTGTTCTTCAAGGTTCTTCCAACCCAAACCATTCCATGATTCCCTTTAGCTAAAACAACCAACAAGAGCCTCTTCCCAAAAGAGAAACTCACTGAGAGCTCTGCAGCCTCCCACTTCTCAACTGGACCCTTTATGTTGGCAGTAAGTGCTCTGAATAATGCCTGTGGTCCTTGGGACATGGAATGGGATTGCTCCATTGGAAAACACTCCTGAGGGCTCAGTATCTGTTTGCTGAGAATCTCCTGCTGCCCACAAGTCACCCCATGGTTAATGCAACTACTGGGGTTTACTTCCCATCTTTCTTTGCCACATTCCCCCCAGCTCCTCTGCATCCCATCCTGCCAGTGTGACATTCCTGCCAGGCAGGGCACAGCCTGGACCAGGCCTTGATCAAAGCCTCTGCTCCTGGCTGAGCTTCACCTGCTGCAGAGCAAATAATGGCAAAGCCCTGCTGCCCTCACAAATCACTGACTATTTTGGTGCCCTGCTCCCTTCCCAGAGCTTGCTGCTTATTATGGACACAGCAAATGTCACACTGAGGGTGGCAGTGCCCACGTGCTGGCTGCCCTCCCTCCAGCCCAGTGACCCCTCACTGTCCCCTGGCCAGCCCCAGCCTGAGCAGCTCAGGGAGGAGCAGATCCCAAACCTCCTCCTGGGGCTGGAGGCTTTTCCCTGCAGGATCCTTTCCCAGCTCCCTCTGCCCCTGTGCAAAAGCTCCTTCCCAGAGCCTGCAGCTCCTCTTCACAGCAGCTCCTGATCAGAGCCAAGCAGCTGCTCCCCAAAACATCCCAGTGCCTCCCCCGAGGGTGTGAGCTGGAGCTGGAGCCCACTTCAGAGCCCAGAGCTGATCCCAGAGGGGGTGGGCTTGGAAGGATCTCACAGATCCAGTCCCACCAATGCCAAGGGCAGGGACACCTTCCACCATCCCAGGGTGCTCCAAGCTCCATTCAGGCTGGCCTTGGGCACTGCCAGGGGCAGCCTGTGCCAGTGTCCCAGGATCCAGGGGCAGCCTGTGCCAGTGTCCCAGGATCCAGCGATTCCAGGATCACTGGGTCCTTCCCCCACCCTCCCATATCCAGGATCTGCTGCCATTCCAACACAGGAGCAGCTCAAGTGTGGAGCAGCGAGCGCTGTGTGTGTCAGGAAGGAAAGCACAGGATCCAAGCCATCCCACAGGGGTGACAGCCAGCAGCAAACAGGGACTGGAGATGGATTTTGTGCCGTGCCCTTGGAGCCCCTTTGGGAGCGTGGCTGAGGCTGAAATGACCCTGAGCTGTTTCTGGGGAAGCAGAGCCACACTGGGGACACAGGACAGCACGAGCTGGGCTCTGGCCAGGAGCAGGGGTGAGTGACTGTGGTGACAGATGTGCCACACCACTGTCCCTGTGCCAAGCCCCTCCAGGAGACACGGGACAGGTCTGGAGAGTTCCCAGCCCCTGTCCCAGAGGGACACTGGGACACGTCTGCCTCTGGGGACAGGGCAAAGGGACACGGTCAGACAGCAGCAAGGAGGAAACACAGCTTAACCAAGTGACCTTAGAGTGCTACAGGGGAAAGGAAACACAGGGAATTCTCCCAGCAAAACTCCCAACCCAGGCAGTGAAAGCACCTCCAGTGAGTGCTCAGGGCAGCAGGCTCTGGAGCAGGATTCCCTTTGACCAGCGATTATGCTAAAAATAAATCTGCCCTTGTTTACAGAGGGATATTTAGAGGATGAGCTCACCCATCTAGGACCACACTACTGCTGCTGCTGCTGTCGTGGTGAGGACAGCCCTGAGAGGTGTGACAGTGACATTCCCTGCCCCATTTAGGCATTCTATGTCTGTGACAATAAATGCTTCACCCCCACTTCAACACTGATTTTTAGGGGCTATTTTCCCTGCTCTGGGTCTGTACAGAGTCCCCTGGAGGGTGGTGGTGAAAATGAAAAGCAAAAGTTTCCTACGAGTCCAAGTGTGTGTTCAGCCCCAAAGCCCCATCAGTGCAGATAAACAGACTCCCTAAAAAAAGAGAAAACACTTTGGGATCAGGGCTGGAAGTTTCTGCCGTGGTCATCAGCCCTGCCAGTCACATTTCCTCAGCTTTGCTTTTCCCCCTTTCCAGTAATATTTTTCTTTCCTAAAGGAGCACAGTAGTTTCTCCACTGAATCCCCCAGTCTCGCCCATCAGGAAGAATCCTACAGACAAACAGGATGAAAGCTTTTCCATAAAACTCCAGGACAAATTCCAGTGGCTGCTGAGCTTCTCAGGAGGCTGGGATTTCTTAGAGCAGCAAGTTTGATAGCTTTGATCCCAGATGCTGCCCTGGCAGGCAGGGGCTGTGGGATCCTCCTGGCAGCGCTCCCTCACCTCGGCTGAATCACTCCAGGAAAAACACAGCAAAGCTGCACCACAAACCAGGGCACTGACACAGAGAGCAGGCTGTGCTGCCCTAATTCCTGCAGTGTTTTCCTAAGGCTCCAGCCCCTGTCAGCCAGCAGAGCTTTGGAGTGACCCATCAGGGCTGTGCTCAGGAATCATTCGAGGAACGAGCATTTCAGCTGAGCTGACGTGCCACGGCCTGGCTGAGCCAGCCCCTCTCCAAAGCTTTACATAATTGGGACAATAAGTGTTAGAAAGCTGAAGGGATGGCAGATGGACAGGGGGTGACTTTTCAGAGAATCCCACACTGGTTTGGGTTGGAAGGAACATTAGAGCTCCTCTTGTTCCAATCCCATGGGCAGGGACACCTTCCACTATCCCAGGCTGTTCCAAGTCCATTCCAGCCTGGCCTTGGACACTGCCAGGATCCAGGGGCAGCCACAGCTGCTCTGGGCACCTGTGCCAGGGTCTCCCCACCCTCACAATAACAAAAGTTTCCCCTACACCTAATCTAGCTCAGGTGATTAATTACTCATGACTCTGGCAGCAGAGATCCTGGTTTTTGCTCTCCAGGTGTTGTTCATCCCTTCACCCCCAGGGACTGCTCCAGCCCAGCCTCATTCCAAGGCAGCTCAAACCACAGAGGGAAATCTGAGTTTCTAAATACACCAGCAGGTCTGGCTTCAGTATTTCCTCTGTCCTGCAATCCCTGCTGGCTTCAGGCATCTCACTGAACCTGCTCCACTGGCACTCACCTGCACAGCCAGGGAATTCCCCACTCCTGATAGGAACAAGGACAAAGTGATTAATGTGACACCAGACAGGACTTTACCCACAATTCCCATTTTATGGCTGTATGCCTCTGAAGCTGCCTCCCAAGCTCTCTCCCAGACACAACTCCTAGAGGACAACAGGAAAAAACTGCAGACAGATAAATGGATCAATCCCTCCTAGAACACATCCATGGAACAGCTCCTGTGTCCAGGGAAAGGCAGGATGGGGAGAGTGAGGCTGTGCCAGAGCAAACAGAGGGAATGGAGCAGACACAGCTGAACCTGGGCTGCCACTTCTGATGCAAGAGCCTTGGCATCACTCCTGTCCACAGGCACAGCTGCAGCTCTCCCAGGACAGGGGACAGGGACAAAGATCCAATTCCCACGTGGAACTGCCTGGGGGTGACAGAGCTTGCTCAGCCCAAGATCCTCCTCAGCAGCTTTGCAGGTGAAATCTCTGGAATGAGCACAGGAATGAAATTCCCAGGGTACTGGCACAGACATTTGCACAATGTCCCTTTTGTCCCTAATTCCACCTCCTGGGTCCAACCTGTGGTTCTGGCAGTGTGATTCCATGTACACCTCTGGAAGGTGTGGAAGTAGCTCCCTTTAAGGGACTAAACTCATTAACTTGCTCTTAATTCCCATGGGATTCCTGTTTGTGGTACCACAGGACCCAGTGATAACACACAGCAGGTTGGGAAGTTGTGGAAAATAAAGGGAAATTGAAGGGCAAATGAAGAGAAATCCCCTCCATCAGCTTCCCTGCCAGGAAAACAAGGCCTGTGAACTGTTCTGTCATGCATGGCTCTGTCTGTAACCCACATTTCCAAAGTGCCTGGCCCTTGCCACTGTAAGGTGATGCTCCCATTTACCATCTGCCACTGGGTGATGTTGATTTTCCCTCACAATCACTCCCAGAACATTCCTTACCCCATCCCACAGCAAAGGCTGCTCCTTTCCCTCCACATGAAGTGCAGGTGACAGTTAATCTACACAGGACAAAGCAAAAATTAAGTTATACTGACCAGGGTGGATTAAACCCATGGGAAAATCAATTCACCAAGGCAAAAACACCCCACCAATTTTATACTCCAGCAGCTGGGATGTTACAGTGTCTCCCAAAACTCTGTGGTGACTCTTTCCAATTGCACATTCCAACGTGGGACAGGCAAGGTCACAGGCAGAAAATGATTCAGGATATTTCAATTTGGCAGGTACTGACTGGAGACTTTTGTGCCCTGCAAGGTGGGGAAGGGAAAAAGCAGAGGGAAAAACTTTGCAGATATTTCTGCAAGGACAAATCCCTGGAGAAACTTAACACCCAGGGCAGTCAGTCCTGGAAAGGGAAAGGCCTGGGGGCACATGAGGCTGTTGGAAAGCTCCTGGCCCCAGAGCAAACGTGTCTATATTAAAATCTACTTATAATAATCAACATCCCTGGCAATGCTTCCCAGTTCCCTTTTTATTCCTCTTTCCAAAACAGCAATCAGGGAATGGGTGCATCAACAAAGGAGAAGGCAAACTTGCCCTACCAGGGGGTTTAAAAAAGGGATCATCTCCAAACCCACGCTGAGCCAGGAGCTCTGGACGTCCCAACAAACAACCCCAGGCACCCTGACCAGGTCAATACCCCGATCCCATAATAACAGCAGGACACTGACACAGGAAAACTCCAAAGAGCTCCTCAGTGTTGGGAGAGGTGGCTCCTATCTAGAGGCAGGAGTTGCTATTTTGGCTCTTTGGAAGAAGGTTGTGATTTACTGCCAAGGTTTCCAGAGGACATGACACAGCAATTCCACCAACAGGACATTTTACCTCAGGAAAACAAACAAAATACAGGGAGAAAATATATGGAAAAGCTCTTCCTATTTCTCCCATCCCCATCAAATTAACCATCCCAAACTAACTCCATGCTCACCTCACAGAAGCATCTTCCCAACAGGGAGCAGCACCTGCTGCTATTTTATGTGTACAGAAAATCTGAATTTCCCATCCCTCAGACCGGACCTGTGGCCACATCCGACCCTGGGACCATGGAACTCTTGGAATACTCAAAACAAGGGATGCTGCTTTAAATGAGGCTGACTCTGGAGGGGTTTTCCACAAAAACCTTCCCAATTTGTTCATGCCAGAGCAGAGAGACTCAGAATGATCTCAGTGATAACAGAAACGATTCAAACCCAGTAACATTTAATGGGGTAATTGTTGTGAGAGCCAGGAGAGGGGTGCTGGAATTGCAGTGGCTGCTCTCTGTGTGTTTCAAGAGCCCTCCAAGCTCTCATTGATTTCTGGAGAGTCCTGTGAGTGTCTGAGCCTGTTTTCATTAATGCTGCTCTAATTAAACACAGATTAAAAAGCAACCTCAGCCCTGCAGCCTCTGCCATCCAGCAGGGGCTCCACAGCCCCTTCCTTCCAATCCACTCCAAGGGCAATTTGCTGATGGAGCTTTAGTCCCTTAATCCACCTTTCTGGAGGAGGAAAAGAAATCTTCAAAGCTTCACACCCAGCTTGTCCTGGCAGATTAATTAAAAGCAGCAATGCTGCAGAAGGAACCCATCTCAGGCAGACAGGCCCTGGGTGTGTTTTGTGTTTGCTTTTCACCAGTTAATTCCTGATGAGGTGAAAATCCACACACCTGTAAAAGAGCTGAGCCTGGCAGCAAAACCTTGATGTCAAATAAAGATTCCTGCTCCCCACAGGATCTGGGACTTCTGGGTGGAATGCTGACACTGGATATTCCCTCCTGGACAGCTTGGCAGCTGCCCTTGCTTGGATTCCTTCTCTCAGGACAAGGGCTCCCAAACCTGCCTCCTGCTCATCCTTCCACCCTCTGGCTGCTCAAAACACAAGAGACAAATGAGGAGCTCATCAGCATTCCCTGGAGTTCCAGCCCTGCAGGAGGAATGCCCAACAGCAGAGCTCGGAAGCAGTGAAGGAAGTTTAGATAAATTTTGAGGAAGATTAAAATTCCCTGGCTTTGATATTGCTGTGCTGAGGTTATTAGTGCCAGATTTACATATCTAATTAATAAGTGAGACACAAATTCAAAGCAAACTGTCAAACTGCTGATCTAACAGTGAGGAGGAAGAAAAAATTAAAACAACAAAATATCCTGAGCTGGAAAGGATCCACAAGGATGAATTATCGAGTCCAATCCCAGTTTCCCACTGTGGAGCAGATTTTCTTGTCAGGAAATCAGGGAATTCTAGAAGCTGTGTGTGGCTCTCAGGGTGTGAGGATGTGTGGGATGAGCAGCTCAGGCACTTGTGGAACACCAAGATCCAGCTCAGGGCTGGCAGCAGCTTCATTCCTGTCTCCCTGATGCACAGGGAGTGAATTTACTGCACCAGACCTGGGCAGGTGCCTCTGTGCAAGCAGGAAATCTGCAAATCAACAGTGGGAAATGAGGAATAGCCACAGCATCTTTAATTAATCAGATCAACACTTTCCACTCTGAGCCCTCTCTGGAACACACAGGGGTACTGGGGGCTTTTACTGATTTTTGTTAGGATTTATTAACTTGAAGTGTTCACACAAGTGGCAGCAGGATGGAAGGAAAACCTGAGCCCTCACACCTGAGACAGAGCACAGGATCCAAGGTTTAATTCTTTGCCATGTCCAATATTGACATTGTAATGTAGATCATCAGATATGCAAATTCAGCCCCTCCTAACTGTCCCTCCACCCACTACAGAAGGGGTAAAACTGGTTTAGATGAGCCCAGAAGTGAGAGAATTCAAATTATTCCTGTGTTTTCACACAAATGCACAAACTGTTTCCTGAACTTCCAATTTTTGTGTACCAAACACTCAGATGGATTTTGTGTTATCAGTTTTAAAGTATCAACCATCCAATCTCACAGCTGAAAGAGATGCTCAATTTCTGAATCACCCAAGTAACCTGCAGCCTGCAAAGTCTTCAGCCAAATTTGGGGAACATGAAATGAGCTGGGCTAAGGATGAACAGCCTGACCCCTCCTGCCCCAGGAAGATTTCCCTGGAGTGGATTCCCAGCTTTTATTTGTGGCAAACACCACAGGCACTCCCGGTGCCCATGAAAGGAGCCCTGCATACCAACTGTGTGTAGATTACAACCTCCAGGGCACAAAATACCTATTTGTAGGGAAATTCTCCTTACCACCCACCTTGTTTTCCTCAGCACCTTCCAGGGGAACAAAATTCCCTCTTCCAACCATTTTTTCCTTTCACTCAAGCCTGTGATTTAGGTTCTCTTAATGCATTAATTCACTCTCTGAAGTTCACAGTGGCAAACTCTGAACAACACACGATTTATTCAACCCTTCAGCAGCAGCAGCAAAGTGGAAACAAATAACTTTAGTTATTCCTCCTCTTACTACAAACTGTGCAGCCAAGTGCATTTTGTGTGGAGATACAAACTCTGCAAGGAATAGAGCAGGGACTGTTCTGCAAGGCTGCATTTTGGCTACTGTACCCCAGCCCCAGGTCCCAAATTCCTCTGCTGCTTCCCAAGCTGCTCTCCCCCATTTTGAGGTAACTCATTCACGTATGTGCTACAGCCTATGCACAAATAGGTCATTATTTTTCTACTCTAGAGCTTTTGAAAAGACTAAAAAAGTCTCTCTCTGTGCAGTTTCTGTTTGAACAAAGCTGTTTGTGAGTCCCCACAAGGGTTGTGTGGCTGCCTGAGCCCCTGGAGCAGATTTATTTCGTTTATTGTTCCTGGGTCACGGTGTGGTTTTGGCACCGGGGAGATGAAAAGCTGATTCCAAAAATTAAAGTTCCAAAAATCAAAGTTCCCAAAAGCTGCCCTGCTGAAGGCGCTGCAGGATGAACAAACCTCCTGGAGCAAAGGAGACAACCCCAAACTTAACCCAAAGCATAAACAAACCAAGAGCCAGCAGTGCAAGGGGGAGCAGAGCTTAAAGGAGAAACACAGGGGGATGATGCAGATCTGGAGAACTCCAAACCTTTCCCTTGGCAGATCAGGATAAAGGTTCAAGAACAAATTCTGCCCCAGGGAAAGCCTAATTGTTACCAAAGGAAGGCTGGAGACTTTTCTTGCAGGAGCATAAACAGGAATGAGAGCTGGCTCCAAGGAGTTTTGTGCTGCAAATCCTCACCAGTGAACAGATCCCAACGTGGACAGGTCTGTTTAACCCTGCCCTGGGCTTTGAGCAATAAAATGGGAACAGAAACTCGTTTTGGGAATGATTCTGAAGATGAAAGTCACTTTTGGTTAGAAACACATCCTCAAAGGCTTGGCCAGCTCCATCTGTGCTTGCACGGCAAAACTTTGCCATAAGGCAGCAAGAAAACCCTAAATTACATCCTAATTCCTTGGGTTTTCAGCAGGGAACACAAATGGCACGTGGATCCCTGCCTCTCTCCTGAGGAAACCACAGTGCAGACCAGCAGCAAAGCTCGAAAATCAGATTTCCAAAAGGCAGCACACCCATCAGCAGGGCTATTCCCTGACCACCTTACAGCTTTCTTAGTTAAATGATTAAATTTCCCTAATAAACACTCTCCACACTGTAAAAATTTGGATGGAAATCCACATGCCTGCCCAGGTACCTTTATATTCCTAAAAATTCACCTGGGGACTGAGCAGTTTCAATCTTGCCTGAAGAAAGCACAGGGCAGTGTCCTGCCTGTTATCAATCCTATAATCAACCATATCATTTACCTCCCACAGCTCGGGTCAGGCTGGCTCGGACACATTTCCAGCCAATCTATCTTCCCATAACGACCGTGTGCTGCAGCTTTGGGATGCCTGAGATCCTCGGAGGGGGAAGGAATCTCACACAATCCTAGGAAAGGGCAGCACACACGAGCAGCTTCCTCCTCATCACTCAAAATGCAAAAATGTAGAGATCACTTGGCTGTGAATTTGTACAGTGGATAAATAATCTATAAACCTCTCACAAAAATTGTATCTCCTCCCAATAAACATCTCTATAAAGGCATTAAATTCCAGTGGAGCACAAAGATTGAATGGGAGATGAGGAGGGAAGAGACAGGGCATGGTCCTGGATTTAAAGGATTGGGAGTTTGGATGGGGTGACTTTGCAGTCACCAGAGGAACAGAAAATAGGATTTGAATGGCAAAACTGCAGACCCCAAAAGAGCAGAGAGGTGATGAAAGTGCATCAGGACAGATCTGAGTGCCCTGGCAGGGCTCTGTGTGCCCAGGCTGGCATCCCTGGCCCTGAATTCACCCCACCGTGACCGAACACCCCTGCAAGGCACCGCCCCAGACACAGACAGACAGACAGAGAGAGTTAGAATGTTTGCTGGCAAAAGAAACCCCACAGACGCAGGTTTTGAGCGCGCTATCAGCGCACACACGGGCGGGAAACATCTCCTCTCACATCTGGTGCTGAAAGCAGCTCAGGGCGTGTTCAGCACCAGTTGCTGGTGACAGATAATTGTTACCCTCACACCAACGTCCACAGGGCCCTGCAGAGCCGGGGGACAAGGGGGTTTTACCCTGCATGGTCCTGGGGAAAGCACAAGAAATCCCATTCCAGCTCCCAGGAAAAACGCACGCTGCATTTATCACACGCTGCTCGGGAATCAGAGAGCCTCACTAGCCCACAGCTGCCTTTTGGGGAATTTTCTGCTCAATTTATTACGGGTGGAGACTCATTTTCTGCTGTGGCTATTCAAGGTAGCCAAAAAACCACCCCAGGATGCAGCCAGTGTAACACAGGAGGGATGGTGCAGATTTTTAGCGGAAGGTGATGGGGAGTGAGGAACCACGTGGAATAAGGACAGCGGGGACCTGCAGAGGGTCACTGAATCACGGAATGGTTTGCATGGGAAGGGAATTTAAAGGTCATCCCGTCCCATGGGCAGGGACACCTTCCACCAGACCAGGATGCTCCAGCCTGGACACTTCAGTGAGCCGGGGGCAGCCACAGCTTCCCTGAGCACCATGTGCCAGGGCCTCCCCTCCTTCCCAGGGAGGAATTCCTTCCCTAAACCCCATCCAGCCCTCCTGCCTGTCACCCGAACGCCACCCGCCGCTACTTACGGACACACAGACAGGCCACCAGCTTGGCACCCTCGTCGGGCACGGGGCAGGTGGGGAAGATGGGCTTGAGCAGGTAGGTGGCGAACACCAGAGCCACGATGTACTGCGAGGAGGGCCGGATGATGAGCAGCTCTATCCAGAGCTTGAGGAAGGCGGGCAGGGAGCCGTACACCTCCAGCATGTAGGCGTAGTCCCCGCCGGACTTGGTGATGGTGGTGCCGAGCTCGGCGTAGCACAGCGCGCCCACGATGGAGAAGGCGCCGCACACGGCCCAGACCACGAGCGAGAGCCCCGGCGAGCCGGCCTCCCGCAGCACGCCCGTGGGGGTGACGAAGATGCCGGAGCCGATGATGGTGCCCACGATGATGGCCACGCCGTTGAGCAGGGTGATGTTCCGCTTCAGGGTCACCCCCTCCGCCGAGCCGCAGGGCGACGGCGAGCGGGCACAGCCGTTCTCCTGCGCCCCTTCCAGCATCTTCTCCATCGCCTGCTTCTCCTCCTCCTGCGGCAGCGAGGCGGCCGAGCCGGCCGGGCTTCGCTTCTTCACGGCATTGCCGGGGGAGCTGCCGCCGCTGGCGGACATGGTGGCGGAGCGGCGGGAGCAGCGGGCGCGGCCACGCCGCCACCTTCGGCCGCCCCTTTTGTTCCGGCGGCGGTGGGCCGGGCTGCGTGCCGGGGGGAGGAGGAGGAGGAGGAGAGCGGCAGGAGGAGGGCAGGAGCGCCGGGGGATGCTGCAGCGCCCCCGGGGTGCCCGCTCGGGCCTGCATCGCCCTCAGCCCGGGCTCCTCCGAGCGTCCCCGAGCCCCAGAAGGGGACAGAGGGAAGCAAATGCCAGCCCGCGGTTCGGCCCCGGTGGCACTCGGTGCCCGCAGGGGAGGGGTGTGAGCGGCGCTTCTCCGCCCGGCACGGGCGCTGGGCGTTCGGTGTGCTCTGTAAAGGAGGTCCGGTAGAGGAGAGCGGGTCCCTGCGAATGCAAACATGTATACACACACGTATGTATGATATACAGGATATAAACACATGTATGTATGATATACATGATATAAACACAAGTATGTATGATATACAGGAGATATAGACACGTATGTATGATATACAGGATACAAACACATGTATATATGATATACAGGAGATACAGACATGTATGTATGATATACAGGATATAGAGACACATATGTATGATATACAGGATATACACACATGTATGTATGATATATCGGAGATACACACATGTATGTATGATATACAGACATGTATGATATGATATACAGGATATACACACATGTATGTATGATACACAGGAGATACAGACATATGTATAATATACAGGGTATACAGCCATGTATATATGATATACAGATGTGTGTGTATGACATACAGGATATACAGCCATGTATGTATGATATACAGATGTGTTTGTATGTATATCCTGCCTCTCCCAGCCCCATCCTGCCCTGCTTTTCTATCCCAGTTCACAAGCACAGGGCGAGGCCCCGGTGCTGCATCACCTGCACCTCTGCAGAGGCACTGCGGGCATCAGCCCCTCCTGGCAGACACCAAAATCGCCAAAAAGGCCTCTCTGAAACATTAGTGAGTCACCAATCTCAAACCTGACAAATGGCAAAGTCACCAGAATGCTGGTTTGTGAAACGAAAATGTAAAATAATTCACATAATTCATCTTGGCAGTTGTGCAGGCAAAAAAAGGCAATATGTGCCTCACTGAAGGCAAGGATAAATCACTTGGGTACTACAGTAATGCCCTAAGAGCCAATCCCTCAGGAAATTCAGATTCCCTCTTGCCCTGGTGGGAGGAGAGGAGCTCAGCGGCTCCATCCTGGAAGCTCTGATTGCAAACATTCCCTGTGAGGGTGGTACCTGTGAGGAGCTGCCTCCCAGGCAGGGCTGTCACACGAGGAGCGGTGCCCGAGCCCCAAACCCAAGGCTGGTTCATCCTCCTGGAGCCCCCTCTGTGCACGGTTCAGACAGGCAGGAGGTGGCCTGGAAGGTTTTCTCCAAGGGAACTCCAGGGAAAAGTGAGATGGACATTCTGGGGGAAAAGGGCACATTTCAGTTACACTTCATCTCCATCAACACCACTTCCAGCCATTCCAGAATCCCAGCCAGCCCAATCCTCGGAGCACTAATCCAAACCTGACATCTAGTGGCTGCTCAGGGGCTCAAATATCTGCTGCTGACTTAAGGTAAACATCCAAATTCTGGAAGGGAGCAAAAACAGAAATTACCTCGGCACGAAGCACGTTCCTCCAGTTTTCAAGGAGAAATGCGATCCTGAGGAGGCTGAAAAGACTCTGACAATTAATTAAAAATAAACAACAAAACATTTATCACAGGTTTTCTATAACCTCAAAAACCTTTTTTTTTTACTTTACTAGTTTACCATTACATGCCATTTTTGTTACTGCATTTCATGATTTATCCCAGGACCATGAAATCATGAAAAGAACCAGATACTTACAACAAATAGGATTTTCCCTGTGTCAGCCTTGGTACATCAGGATGCAGCAGACAGGACAGGGATTGAAATTAAGTATTTGCTTCACATGTGTTTTCACATGAATACTCAAAATTAGTTATATATTTGGGGGAATAAAATCATTTATCAAGGGATTTACTTCTCCAGTGCTCCAGGCTGAGTTCCTCAAGGCCAATAATGACCTAGAACCAGGATCTCCTGAGCTGGAAGGGACCCACAGGGATCAAGTTCAATTGCTGGCCCCAAGAATCCCACCACGGGCATTTCACAGCTGGTATGAACCCACAGAGACATTTCCATGAATGGGACACAGTTATCCTGTTCTAATTCTTCCAAAGGGGAATTCCTTCCTGGACTCAGAGCTGAGGACTGAAATGCCAGGCTCCAGAGGCCATGGGACAGCAGCCACTGAACTGCCCTGTCCCAAGCCAACCTCGTGCTTAACTCTCTTACAAATTATTGCAAGTTATTGCATGGGAGTTCATTCTGCAACTGTTTTTCCATTTGTATTCCTGAGAAAACACCAGCCTGGCACTGGGGCGTGTTCCCAGAGCCGATATCTTCAAAGCACCTGCCAGTGGCGGTGTTGTTATCAGCTGGCCCTGAGCATTACCTCTGCTCGGGGCCCCGAGTTCTTCCGCAGGATCTTTGAAGACTATTTGATTATCCAATCAGCTCTCCATGTGCTAACACTCACAGCTTGGCACATCAAAAACGAGCAGGGAAGGAAGGATTTGTCAGAAGCACAAACAAGGAGCAGGAGCAGGAGCAAATGGGCCATTTGTGAGGAGGGATGGGGATGTTTTGAAGCAGTTATTTGGAAAAGCTGCCTTGATCCTGCTGGCATCAATCCCCCATTTCTTCAGCAAACACCTCAGCTGTGCTGATAAAGAGCTCAGAGCTGCCTTTCCTGGCTAAATGGAAGGGGTGGCAGCTTCTAGAACCATTAAATGGTCACAAGAGCTGAGCTGGCCTCACTCCTAACCACCCAGACCACTCTTTCTCCAGAAGAAAACCCAGGCCACTCTCTCCACCCACCAGCACGCTTGAGGAACCTTCTAGAAACATTACCTACAATTATTTTAGGGGGATCCCTTAACCAGGAATGGAATCTCCAAAGAAACTTATTTGGGTTAATCCAGCTAAACAAAACCTGTCTGGGTGAGAGCTGGACTCCAGGTGTGGCTCAGCTGGGAGACAGAAATGAACACTTATTTCACCCAAAGTTCACGGAATCATGGGATGGTTTGGGATGAAGGGACGTTAAAGTTCTAACCCTTCCACTGTCCCAGGGTGCTCCCAGCCCTGTCCAGCCTGGCCTGGGACATTTCCAGGGATCCAGGGGCAGCCACAGCTGCTCTGAGCACACTGAGTGAGCCCTCCCTCCCTCCCAGTTATGATTCCTTCCCCAAATCCCATCTAAACCCACTCTCTTTGATCAACTTCTAATTGGTATCAATAGTTTAATTTATTTAAAGGGTTTTTTAGGGTTACTTGATAGCATTTCTGCAGCCACAAGCAGCAGCTGGGTCACACCACCCAGCTCAAGGCTCAGATTTATGACAGGACAGAGGAAGGAGCTCAGCTGACAGGTCCAGCTGAATGGGCAGTGGCCAGAGAAGGAGCTCAGGAAAGGTCCTGGAAGGCTGGAATGCTGCTGGAGATGGCCTGTGGCATCTGGCTGGGTGTGATCAATCATGGGACACCCTCCAGCAACACAGAGAGTTCTTTGTGCTTTCATTCTGACACAGCTCAGCAGAGCCTTTCAGGCCTTGGAAGTATCACAGAACATCTGACAGCTGATCAGACTCTGCTCCTAATGAACTGGGGCATTCCCAATGAGGAATTCTAATCTTTTTTTGACAGGAAATCTGATTTTTTTTAACTTGAAAAGCTTAATTACACAACGAGATACAGGCATGGGTTTCTCTGTTCCTTTATTGTAGTTGCACACTAATGTAACAGTGTCAAATGCAGCAGCTGAAGGGTTCTATACATCAGGGAAAATCTCTGGGGAAGGGCCTGGATCCCAGGAAAACAAAGCATTCCCTGCTCCAGGTGTTGTCTGCAGACTGATTTCAGTTATGGTCAGACAGGTAACACACATTAAATACACAATGTCATAAAGGCCACAAAAACAAGATGCACAAAACAAAAATAAAAGCCAAGACGTGCCAGGAAATACAAGTTAAAACATCCCAAATTAAGGCATGAGGGGACCCTTCATCCAAAGCTGAATTCCAGTCCTCTAAAACCCTGTGGAGATCAAAGCAAACTCCAGTTCTGGAGTTCCAAAGCCAGGGGAGACCCTCCTGTCATCCCTGACAGAAAAGGCAGCACAAAGTGGGCAGGAACGCCTGAAGAGGGAAAGTTCTGGAATGCAGGAACAGGGATCAAACACTCCAACACCAAGGAAGGTGTCCCCACTGTGAAGTCACCCAGGGCAAGGTGAGAGCAGCAGTGCAGAGGAATCCTGAGAGGCAGCTGGGATGAGACCAGCACAGAGCTCCAAACCTCCTCCTCCTCCCTTTGCAGGGAGCTGTCCCAGCATCATTCCTGGGACAGTCTTTAATTGCTGGGACTTGCTGCCCCAGGAATGCCTCCCAGGGCAGTATTTATAATAAAGTGACTCTTATGCAAGGAAAATACAAATATGTGCTTTGACCCTTTCGTATTGTGCCACCCAAAAGAGCCCAAAAATTCCTTTTAAACTCAATTGTGCAAAATCAGCTCTAACCCAACAATCCAATCATCTTCCCACACAGAACTGAGAGAATAAGGCACAGGAATTCTATCCCATCTCTTGATTTAAACACAATTATTTTCCTAAAGTTTACATTCACAAGGTCAATAAAGTCATTGTAACAGGAAAGTTTAAAACTGAAAAAAAACCTAAACAAATAAACATCAGTACATTAATTTCTAGATTAATTCCAACAATGTGCCCTGCAGCTGAGCTCCTGCCTGCCTTAAGGAGATGCTCAAACACTACACATAAATGCAGGACTCAAGAAACAGCAAAAAAAAAGGTAAAACCCTGTAAAACTTCTTTTTGTAGCACAGTACAGTTATTTTTTTATCTACATTAACCCTGTTTTCAGATATTTGAAGTGATCAGTGCTATAATTGGAATTTCTTTATTTTCTGTCAGTAAAAATAGGTGTGATTTGATGTAAATATGGACACAGCTTAACTGCATCACTGGTAATTCACTATTCTCTAACAAAGCTTCCATGGCAATACTTGAACAAAGCAAATCTCTGTGAGAACTTTAAATAAATCTCTCTGAGAACTTGAACTGGATCACTGGGAAGGGAATATCCCACACTCCCTCTGATGGGTGCAGGGTGGTTCAAAGGGATTTACACATCCAGGAGGAAAATCTGATTGAATTGAGCAAAGCATGGAGAGCTCAGTGGCTATGAGGCTGCTGTAGGATTCCAGAGCAGCTGGAGTTAAACAGTTAAACCCTGGCAGTTCCCTAAATAATCTGGTTTTTGGGTTTGTTTGGAAAGCTGGATCAACTATTCTTCTGAGTGGATAAGAGATATCTAAAACCTCAGTGGAAATTACAAAATTTAAAAACTGAGCATTTACAAAAGCTTTTAAAAAGATCCATTAATAAATGATAAGGAGATTGATGCACTTACAGCCCAGTGCTGCTGAGGCAACTCTGGTTTTAAATAGAAGGCAACATTAAGATGTCTTTGTATTACAATTTTTCTATTAATGAGTAGAAAATATCTGAGCTGCTGCCATCTTTCTCCAGGTTCCTCCTCAGAAAGTGTCTGCAAGAACAGCACTGAATAAATATCTCAAACTTAATGACTGGATCATAACTGCTATACATTCAGGCAAAAAGTAAAATAATTCTTTTCCTGTTCCCCGGACTGTAGATATTCCTTCCAGCTTTGTTTTGGAATGTATCATTCTCCAGCAAAATCATCACTGGTGTGGTTTTGTAGCTAAAAATCTGAGTGATGATGGCAAAGCCTGCAGAGTTCAACTGAGAACATGGAATCAGAAAATCATGGAATGGTTTGGGTGGGAAAGGACCTGAAAGCTCACCCAGTGCCAGCCCTGCCATGGCAGGGACACCTCCCACTGTCCCAGGATAATCCCGGCCCCATCCAAAGGGAGATGGCACAACCAGGATGGAAATGTTCCCCAGGCAGGGAGGGCTTGGGGAAGTGGTGAAACCAAAGAGTTCCACTGAATTCCCAACAGGAAAAATATCCTGCACTGGGACAGAGGGAGATTTCCTTCCTTCCAGCACCCAGAGTCACTCAATTGAAGTGGCCACAATGCAGGGACAGAGGCACAACTGTGGCACCAGAACAACAGCCTGAGGTAGAGCTATTGAGGAAGGAAAGGCAGGATCTGAGCACTCCACTGCTTCAATATGATCTCAAACCCTTAAAATCATCAGGGTCACACTGAAAAGTGTTAAGGTGCTTTGAAAACAATTCTTGGACTTCAAAAAAAAAAACCAAAGTACCAACTGGAAAACTGGATTTAGCATTGCCAAGCCAGGTTGTGGCTTCACTGAATCCCACCAGGAATCAAACAGAGGGAGGAAAGATTCCTGAAAAGATTCCTGAAACAAAACCCATGGAGATGACACAGACAGAGCTGCTCCTCATCAGAAATCTGGTGCAGGAATTTAATCTGCTAAATACAGCAGAGCATACAGGGCATACAGGCCAGAGAGCAAATCAGGTTTAGTGGGATGTGAGGGCAGTGATCCAGGGGGCTGCTGGGTCACAGCTCCTGGGAAGGGCTCAGAGCTGGCAGCTCACACAGCAGCTCTGCTTGGTCCACAAATCAATTCTCACCCCACTGGACCTTGTTATCATAAGGTGCAATAAAAACAAACTGGTCCCCACTGGTCCGGAGGCTGGGTAAGTGTTTTTATAGGAAAATTCATCTCAAGGCAAAACTGAAGAGAGCTCTGGTGCTCTGAGTTACTGAAATAAAACCCTTTCTCAGTGCTGTGTTTTGTCCACACTGTCCTGGCACTGGTTTGAGGAATGGTTTGGGGTTTTGCCCTCCTAATCCCACTGGGAGGGTCAGCTGGGCTTTATCTAATCTTGCCTTCTGTTGATGTGATCAGTTTCCTGGCATCAATTGGACATTTTCACCTAATCTGCTGTTCTTGCCAGTCTTGAGACACTATTGAATTCTCTTCTCCTCCCTTCTCCTGATAGATTATTAACAGGGGAAAACAAAAGCTGCCAAAGCTTCTACAGTTGTTAAAAGGTTTTAGAAAACATCTTCTGGCTCCTGGTGTCATTACAGCGGGCATTCTGTGGCACCCACATCAAACATGGAATGTGCAGCCAACAGAATGGAAAGAGATCCTGGAAGTCATTTTTGTCCTTCTCCTCTCACCCAAGGAGAAAGGAAGAAGATTAATTCCCTAAAAGGACCTGATCAGTCCTGATACTTTTCTTTGCTTCCCACATCCTCTTTCTTAAGAATTTTTACCCAGGATTACTAATTCATGCAAGGCACTGAAAGAGCATTTGAAGAACCACAGAACAATCCAGAGAAGGAGCAGGGGAGGATCTCTCCTGTCCTTATCTTTAACTGCCTTAATAATCCCTTCTCGACCCCCGCCTTAGAACAAGAGTTAATATCACTCGCTTCTCTAAAAAGATCAAAACTAAAACCCCCCAGAGCTTTCCTGGGGCCAGTCAGGGAAGGGCTGGATGGCAAGGGAGCTGCTGGGGTGCTGGGGCAGCTATGGGCTGAGCTGGGGGCGGAAGGACGAGCGCACGGTGCGGTCCATCAGCGGCTGCAGCGGGCGGAAGTTGTCCACCATCCTCCTCTCCTCCTCCCCGTGCGACGAGAACAGCAGCGTCCTGAAGGCCTCCAGCTGGGAAGCACAAAGGGCCACTCCTGTCACCTCCCAGGAACTCCCCAAATGGGGAATTCGTGGCAAAGGACAGGAGTTTGTTCTCAGAGAGGGGAGTGAAACCAAAAGTAGCGCTAGGTCTGTGTTCTCAGGGGTTTTAGCACCCACACAGGATGGTAGATCGTCCTGTTACCCACACCAACATAGAATTATCAGTCATCTGCTATCCTCAGGGAAATCAAATCCCAAAAGTGGCACCAAAGTTAGTGCTAGGTTTGTGTTCTGAGGGGTTTTAGCACCCACATTGTCTGATAAAGATTGTCCCATTACCCACACCAGCATGGAAGGATTATCAATCATCTGGTATCCTTAAGGAAATCAAATCCCAGATGTGGCATCAAATGTAGCACTGGGTTTGTGTTCTGAGGGGTTCTAGCACCCACATCTGCTGATATCCACACCAACATGGAAGGATTATCAGTCACCTGCTATCCTTAAGGAAATCAAATCCCAAATGTGGCACATCTGAAAGATCTATTCCCACTCAAATACTTCATCCAACCTCCATTTACAGCCTCCCTGGCACCCGGAAAAGAGGGAACCCCAACAATCCCCAAGTTGTTGTCTCACTGGTTTATAACTGGGGTTAAAATAAAGCAGCAGATCAGCTTTTAATGCTCACAAGGCCATTCCAATGGTAAGTCACTGCTATGATAGTAAAGAGCCAAGAAAAAAAAGAAAAAATGAGAAAATTTTCAGTTTAAAGGAATGCCACACTCTGCCTGCAGTTCTCTGTTAACAATCTCCATGTCACAAAATCTTCCCTTTTTCCCTTCCCTCCACAAAAAAGGCTGCATCATGCTAAGGAGAGCAAAATGATGGGAATTCCAGTAAGTTCCTAAAACCCCCCAAGTTTTCAAGGGGCAGCTTCCAGAATTGTATCACATATCAAGATAAAACTTTTGAGAATAGATGGAAAAGTTGAAAAAACATCTTGGAGAGGTTTTCAGTATTAGTGGCTGCTAATGCCAGGATTCCTCCCCAAATCCTGGGTTGAAACAGTCACAGATCTCTGAAAACAGAATTTTTGTGTTTTCACAGAGAATTGCTGGCAAACTGGTTCTGAGCACCTTTGTGGCAGCAAGAGGTGTGATCTAAAAGGAAAATTGAGATTTACCTGATCCTCATCCACCTCGATTGGCTTCTTCTTAATGATCCACGTGACTGACTCGGTGAGGGGAGGAGTGGTCAGGGAGCCAGCATAGGTCCAGTAATCAGGGCACGAAGGGAGCAGGCACGAGGGATCAAAGACATCAAACTCGATCACAGTGTCCTAAATAGCAGCAAAAAAAAAACATTTTGAAGGATGTTTTTAAGGTGTTTTGAGAAAAAACCGACAAATTTGAAAAAGATCTTGACAGTTTGGTTAAAAATTGTGTTGTGTGTGCATGGGAAATGGGATGTTGGGAATATTAATAATATTATTTGAAACACCCCATATTTGTGTAAAATTGGGTTTGATGTGTAAGGGGCAGCTCTAAGCAGACATAAGTTAAATATTTCTACTGTCCCCACATTAGGAATTTAGTGCAGGAGAAACAAGGAGTGAGAAGGATCGGTGGCCTAAGGCTTTGTGGGAGCTGATGCAACCAGGAAAAAGAGGGAAGAAGTGGTGGGATAAGTTCAGGTAGCTGTGCCAGATACTTAAAAGACTGCAAACAAAAAGTGTTTTACTTTTCACCATGTGATTTTAGGCAGCAGGAACAGGACTGAAGCTTAATTGAAATCAAACACTCCCATCTCCAGAATGTTCATTCCCACTTGTGGGATATCAGGAGCTTCAAAACCCACACAAACATTGCTCCAGGGGGAGTTTCAGGATATACTGGGGGATCTTGGCTAAATTTCTTTTAAATTCACATGCTGTAAATTATTATATTATCACAATAGACATACATTCAGATTTAGGGAGGTCTTCTGGCACTGAACTGACATGTTTGGTGTTTATCTGGCAGAGCTGTCACTGCTCTGATATAAAAACTTGTTTTATTTGGATTTTACAAACTCCTTGCTGTGAGAAGCAGTGGCACAGTGACTTCAGCTGGATGAGATTAGAAGCTGAAGTGGTCGGTGTGGTTTTTTGAGTGTACTTTCAGAAGGGAACGGGCAGGGGAAGGAGGAAATGCTTCTGTCAGAGACTCAGCGCTCCCTCTCCTGGCAGGAGCCTGCCAGGAACGATCCCATTCCCTCAGCAGAAAATTCAGTGTTTATAAAAAAGGAAATAACCTCCTCGAAGATCAGACAAAAATCAAAAAGCCTTAATCCCACAATAAATAAACTCCCACTTCAAGCATGTCCTTGTAAGGGAAACAATCTCAAGAGCAGCATTTCTTCAAGAGGTTTGGAAAGCTTCAAGTATCCAATTCCTCCTGAAAAATCAGCCTCCCTTCCCACTTCCAAGGGTCCATCAGCCCCCTCCTCCCAGTAAAATTTAAGGAAGAAAGATTTTCTGGGTGTGCTGTGGTTCTGCAAGTGTTCCTTCTGCTGGGTGACAATGGGTGGGACACCCCAGAGCACTGACCTTGTGTCTGACTGCTGGCAGGGCATCCACCAGGGTCTGCAGCCCCTCGTGCCGTGCTCCCAGCTGCAGGGACAGGGAGGGGTTGGACAATCAATGAGCTGATCAATAATCAATCAGTTCTACCTATCAGCCTTAGGATTTTTTCCTAACAACAATCACAGGATATTTAGGGCTGGAAGGGAGCTCTGGAGATCATCCAGCCCAAGGCAGGAGCAGCTGGAGGAACACATCCAGGTGGGTTTGGAATGTCTCCAGACAGGGAGATTCCATATCCTCCCAGGGCAGCTGCTCCACCCTCAACAGAAAGTTCTTCACATTGAGGTGAAACTTTTTTAGTTTCTGGCCATTGCTCCTTATCCTGTCACTGGCACCATTGAACAGAGCCTGGCACCATCCTCTGTCACCCCTTGGGAACATTGATGGGATTGATGGGATCCCCTCTCAGCCTTCCCTTAATTGCCCTAAATTGGCTTTAACAGAATGCAAATGGAAAGGCCCCATCACAGCTGGTCCCACAGAACAAAATTACCTTTAAGAACACTCCAATAACAGCCAGGCCATTCCCTTCCATCACAGCTTCCTCAAAACTCGGGTACTCCACAGCATTCCAGTGCACCAAGTGCAGCTGAAAGAGAGAGAAGGGAGAAATCAGCCCCTGCCCAGAGCACAGACACCACACCTGGCTGCTGATCCTGGCAGGGTGAGGCACTCAGGGAGCTCCTCAGAAACCACAGAAATGAGGAACAAAATGCTCTTGGTAAATAATGGTCCTTCCCTTCCTTTTTTCTCTTTTGCTTTAAGCAATAGTTAGGACCCACTGCATTTAAAAGAGGTTTAGTCTGTGGCAGTCTGTCTCCAGGAATGCTGGTCACAGGCACAGACAAAGCTCAGTGTTCCATCTCTTTCCTCCCTTCCCAGGAGGAGCAGCCTCCTGCACACAACAATCTTCCTCTGCTCTGCTCACAGCCAATACATTGAGGGGTTTTGTGTGATTAACTGTTCATCAGTTGCAAACAGAAAATAAGGTGTTTTATAAGAGTATATATTTGTTTCTCTGAAAGATTTAGTAACAATAAACAAAGTGATTTTTCACTTTCAGTCCAATTTTCAGGCTGTTCTTCTCCAGAAAACACAGTAGAGACGAATTTTATAGAATAAAACAGCAGATGAGCTGTAGCACTTCAAAATAAACTGCAATTCCTCAATTTGGGAGTTTTCACAGACACACCTGAGCTAAGTATTTGCATTATTGAGGACTTCTTCTCATACCTCTGCTGGGTAAAATTTACAGTCAACTGTGTGCTCTGAGCCCCAGTCATTGACAGCTCCCCAGTGGAAGTGGAACTGCTTTAGCCTGTACTGGTTTTCCAAGGGGCCTCCAACGATGACTAGAAAACAAAACAAGACACACATGTTAATAAATATGATTTAAAATTGGCCAGACAAGTCAATCCTTGGAAAAAATTGCCCAGGAAAAAGTGAAAGGTGGAGCAACTCAAACAGTGCCTGACTACACTTTGCCATGACCACATTACTCAAGCAAGCACATTCTGGTTCTCCCTGCACCAAACTGGAGATGAGTGAAGTCTCCTCATCCATCTCCCCTCGAGGGAATGTTTTCCCAGCTGGCACCAAGGCTGGCACAGTCACAGTGGTGAGTGTCACACTGTCACCCCTCTGTCACAGCAGGACTGTCAGGACTGCCTGACCAGGTGACACAGCAGTGACACATCTATTAAATGCATTCAGTGACATTCCTACAAGGATCTGTGAAAAACGTTGACATTTCTCAGGACAAGACTTCAAAAAGCAAATAATGCCAGACAAATCTGTGTATTGAGTCAAACATTCAAGTCTCCTGCAAGCTACAAAAATCCCAACATCTTTTTCTGCTTCAGCACAGCTTCCAAACTGCACACACAAGGGCCAGCCAGAAACATGTTTTGTTGTGCCCACAAGCTGTTCAGGAAGGATTTAAACATCCAGTCTGCCACTGGGCAAGTTTCTGAAAGATTTAATGCCCTTTTCATCAATGAGTAAAGGTCAAACTTCATTCTGCTCTGCTGATTTCAGAGGGCCTCCCATCCTTCTGCAAACACATGAATGAAGGCCATGCCCAGCTTTCTGCTTCCACTCATTCCCTCCCTATCTGGACCAAAACCATCCTGCAAAGTCATCTTGCTAATTATGAAATGAGAACATCTGGTAAATGAGAAACCCTAATTGCTTCCCAAGGGCTAATAACACTTATGGAATCAGGGAACCATTTAGGTTGGAAAAGAGCTTTTCCAAGGGTTCACCCAGCACTAAACCATCAGCAGCTGCTGATTTTTACTGAACTTTAGGACATGGGGAAGTTTTACAGCAAACTTTGGTATAAAGCACCTAATCCCAACACTGCTCTTGGAAATAAGTTAATCACTTCCATGCTAAGGAGAAAACAATGAGAGGCATTAAGAGATTTTCTTGTATTATTTTTTTCCTGAAAATCAGCCAGCAGGTTTGAAATCTGAACCAGACAGGCCTGTGTGTGAAAAAGGAATAAATTAAAAGGAACTGGGCAAAGTGACATTGAATTAATTTCATCCCCTGAATGAATGCAATGCTGACCATCACTGGGAGATCACAATGCCCCATCCCTGAAGTGTCCAAGGCCAGGCTGGACAGGGTTTGGAGCACCCTGAGGGACAGGAGGGTGTCCCTGCCCACGGCAGGGGGGGAATGGCATCAGCTTTAAGGTCCTCACCCAAACCATGCTGGGATTCTGTGCTGGAGAAGGGGTGGGATAAGCATGTGGGTTACACAGCCAAGCCTCTCAGAAGTGAAGTTTCTGTGCTCTAACACCATCCACTCCCGTGTTTGTGATGATGCAAACCCACAAGTGACTACAAATTTGTGTAAATAACCACATCCACCTGAGTATTTGCCTCACAGATAACTTCAGGCACAGACACGTGTATGGACTCAGGTTCCTGAAGTGGTCACCAGAAAGTGACAGGAAACAAACAGAAACTTCAGTCCCTTCAGAAGCATCTCCTCTCAAATTACAACCTTGACAATTTCAAAACAAAACTGAAGTTTGAGGGGCTCTAGCAGCAAGAACCACTTCAGGTTTTTCCTGCAGCCCTGGCTCTGGTTCAGCCTCGTTTCTGGTGGCACCACACACAGACAGAGCACACGCTGTACATACCTTCCCTCACCCTCTTCTTCCTCCTGCTCTACCTTCAGCTTTAGCCCAAGTCTTGCATTGCAAACCCCATCTCAGGATTCAGGCATTTCTGGCTATCCTGGGTGTCTTTCTCATCTTCTCTTTCGACTGTGGTGCTTTTGTTTGCTCCCAAGCTTTCTTCTCTGGATTTCTATGATTGTTAGACAGAAGCTGGCAGTGAGAAAAACCAGAAATAGCAAGAGTGAAGAGAGAAAGGTGGAGGAGAGAGGCAGGCACCTGAAAACTGGGGGTTATACAGCAACACCTCACTGTCTGTTGCTCTCTGTCATTTTGGAGCCCTGTCACTGATTGATGCCATCCTACCCTTCATGGATTTAAATTCATTTAAGGAAGATGAGGATGATGAAAAGGCAGCAAATGCTCACAGGGAAAGATTTACCTCAAGGAAAGTCTCACATACAAAGCAGGTAAGATCTTTCAGAGGTGAGCACCTGATGATTGCAGCCTTGCCTTTATGCCACACAAACTGCTCCTGTGCAATTAAATATTGCATATTTCTGAATCCCCTACAGGCAATTCCCCTTCCCACTAAACACTTTTCAGGATCTTATCCTCAACAGATAGTGGGGTGTGGCTTATAAAAGAGGCTGTTTGATGAAAAGCAAAGCCAATCTAAAGTTAGTAAATGAAAATCACTGATGAGGTAACAAGTGATGTCTGTCCTCTAACCCAACCTCACCGAAAAAAACCAGCACTTCATGATATCAGTGCTTAAATGAGCAAGGACAACAATATTTCCTCTTGGAAATGGATATTCCGAGTGAACAGCTAGAAACAAGATAAACAAAACGAGCCCCAAACATCACACAAGCTCCCTGCATTCCACCACCACCGTTTTTTGCTGCAGTGTTTTATCAGCCTCTTTCCAAACATCAACCACAAATGTTGTTGTGCAGACAAAGTGTTTGTTTATGTGCTGAAGGCTCCCTCCCCGAGGGCATTGCTAAATCCCTCAGGAAGCTGGAGGAGCTCTCATGGTGAGCAGTCATTTAAAACATAAACGGCTCCAATCCAACAGGTTCAAACTTGCTCAGGGTCCTTCAGTTTTCCCCTGCAGGACACGCTGAGCAATCCTGTGCTTCACAACAGCCCTGACCAATTGCTACCAGCTCACCCACCTTTATGAAATACCTTTACATTCTCCAAAATCCTTCGGTGAAAGCAGCTTTTAGAAAGAATAGTGGACAGAAAATCTGGGGTATGGGAGCAATATTTTGATTTTAAGTCAATTTTTTTACTCTGTTGAGCTGCTCAGGTCAGAGGTTTATTCACATGAAACTGCTGGAATGCACGGTTGGGTTTTCCATGCTCTCCTGCTTCCCCTAAAACAACAGGGATACACACACACACACCTGCTCCTGAGGGCAGAGCCCAGTGTTATTTCATTCCCTAGAACCCCACAGAGATAAGCCTGTGTGCTTTCCAACTGCAACTCATTTGGCCGCTGATTATTTCAAGTGCAGTAAATATCTTTATTAGCCCCACAGAAGATAAGTGGCAGATTACCTCAATAAAGAGCAGTGAGGGAATCAGGTTTCACATTGAGTAAGTACACACAGAAATGGCTGAAGATTGACTCGTGTGGGTAAAGTTTATTACAAAACCTACAAGGCAGGGCACTGGGGCTTGTGAAAGGAGTTTCAACACACAGCAGGGGATTTGTGCACAATGCCCACGGGTAATAAAAACACTGTAAATGTGAAGTCTGTATGGAATTTCAGCGTGATTCCCACCACTTTAAACCCAGCATTTTTTTTTACTGTACTTTCATTTTCAACATCAGGTCTTACATCACACAGGTATTTCTCCTCTCTTAGCATTAATTAGATTTTTTTTTTTCCCTGAGTTTTTACTTACTTGATCTATCAGCAGAATCATCAAACTCCACCAGGAAGGAGTAGCCATTGTTCCAGATGTGCAGACAGGTGGTGGGGTCGTAGCTGATTTTCAGAGGCTTCAGGAAGGGATCATAAACACTGTCCCTCCACTGGATGTTGATGGGAGACTGGCGGGTGCCCCCGGGAATTGTCAGCGGGCTCTGCCACAGCGGATGCACTGCAAGACGAGGGGCAGAGTCAGGCTGATGCAGGATACAGAACTTTCTGGCAAGGGAAGGTGCTGTGTCACCAAAGGCTAATTCGAGTCAGCTGGTGCCCAGGAAAGCAAAAGAAAAAGAAAACATTCCAGCTGCATGACTCAAAGCCAAACAGGGAAGTGCAGTAATTTGACTTAGAACCATGTCAGTACCTTTCTGCCTTTGCAGAATGCTCTGCAAAGAAACGGTCCCCTTATTTCCCAGAAAGAGAGAATGCTTCCCCATTATTGCCAGATTTTAAGGCAGCTTTGTTCTACAGCTTTCTTTACACACCAGCACCATCAGCTGAGCTGGGAGTGCTCCAGACATGGGATAATTCCCACTGGGAAGCAAAACATGCTCTAGAAGAAAACACAAGCAGAGGGGTTACCCCACAAAGAGGGGTTTAGAGCTTCTGCAGCAGGAGTAACCCAAACCACACCGATCCTGACCAAAACTGCTTCGTGCAGATAGCTCCTGTCAAGCCCAAACCCAGCAATTCTGGGGGCAGCTTGGGTCTGGCACAATCAGAACAGGTACATGAATTACTTCCACAGGACTTTATTCTGCTTAAAACCAGAACTGCCGCCTGTGGGGAGCTGTTCACTTCACCCGGTGACCCGCACACAACCCGAACCCCAAATCGCGATGCTTCGAGCATCACTTTACAGGCTACTTCACTGGATACCTGGGTCTTTTAAACAAGCAATTGAAAATAAATTAACCCTTCAAACCACTCACACGAGGGGTGGCCGAAAAACTTCCCTCCCGCCCCGGTTTCCCTCAGTGAAGTGCGAACTGTGGAGCTCCGTAAGGTCAACTCAGGCAAAGGCGGCGCAAAACACTCCCCGTATTTATTTAAAACGCCGCCACTTCCTGAAGGTTCAGCAGAGGACAAAGCCAGGCAGAGCTCGGCGTCTCCCTTTCCTACACAGAGCTGGGCAGCGATGGCGGGACAGCGGCAGGGCGGGCAGGGGGGCTGAGGGAGAGCGGCACTCACGCGCGTCTCGCAGGCGGTAGGAGCAGCAGGCGCCGAGGCTGCACCGGCGGCTGCCCGGCCGTGAGGAGCAGGAGGAAGAGGACGAGGAGGTGACGGCGGCCGCCCAAGCGCGGCGGAGCAGCGGCAGCATCGCGGCGGAGATCGCGGAGCCGCCGCCCAGCCCGGCGCGGCCCCTTCCGGCACGGCCTCCCCGCCATGGCCCGTGGGCGGGCTGGGCCTGCCCTCGGCGGCTCCTCATACTGGGACAGCCCCGCAGCAGTGGGAGCAGCTCCGGGCACGGTGGGGATGGGAATTTCCCGTGCTCAGGGTGGCCCCGTGCCCCTGTTAAAAGCGCGTCCCCTCACAGCGAGCGGGGCCCTTCACATCAAAAGCGATTCCTTCGCACCGAGAACATCCCCTCAAGAGTATTGCCTCACCCAAAAGTGGCTCCTTACACCAAAATAGTATTTACTCCCTCATGCCAAAGTGTTTCTCCTTGATCAAGTGTTTTCCCTCACATAAAAAGTGATTCTTTCTCATTGAGGACATCCCCTCACACCAAATGAGCATTGCCTCACATAAAAAGCACATCCCCTCACACCAAAACAGTATTTACTCCCTCACACCGAAGCGTTTCTCCTTTATCAAGTGTTTTTCCCTTACATTGAGTATTTATTCCCTCATGTTAAAAGTGATTCTTTCTCATCAAGTACATCACCTCACCCCAAAAAGCATCCCCTCACATCAAAAGCACATCCCCTTATGTCAAAATAGTATTTATCCCCTCACAACAAAGTATTTCTCCTCACACCAAGTGCATCCCCTAATGCCAAAAAAGTGTTTATGCCCTCACACCAAAAAAAATGCACAGAGGTGAGTGGCCTTGGCACAGCAGGGTTCCCTCTCCAAGCCACTTTTAGAAAAGTTATGAAAAGTTAATATTTACATTTACTTTTTTTGGCTGTCAGGCAAAAATAGTCCCACCTTGGATGGTGAAAGGGTCAACCCAACTTAACTGAACTCAGTATTCACCTGGCCCTGCCTGAGGCAGAGAAATCTCAATGAAACTGATTAAAACCTTCATCACTCCTTCTGTTCCAGCTGCCAGTAAAACACACATAAAAAATAAAATTAAAGGAAAAAAGGAAAGCCTGTAGAAAGCTGAAAGCATCATTGAAAGCACAGAGATAAAGTAAGAGCTCTAATTTTTGCCAGTTCTCTTGGGCAGCCAGGAGCAGAACACCAACCCTTCATCTTGCTGTGCAAGCGTATTTCTTAATTACTCTCTTGAAATCATTTTGAAAATCTTCATTTCTCTTTTTGAGATTTTTTTACCTTTTACTTTTGAATTTTCACAAGGAACCTGATATAACGCTGAGAATGTTTTACTGAAATGAAGACAGGACCAGATACTCAAGCAGAGTCCAGCAAGAAGTGTTTGCCCTGTTTCACCAACATTGCATAAGAAGTTTCCATTGCATTCACAATATAACATGTTTAAAGTACTGAGTTGAGTAAGAGCAGGTTGAAATCTGACCAACAATTTGCTTTGAGTGGCTGCATGATCAAAACAGATCATCAGGAGATGTACAAACAGCTTGTGATGTCAGGATGTTAAACCAGGTTTAAATTTCATTTTACTTCCTCCCTGCAGTCTTTTTTGTGTAGCAAAACTGCAAGCAACTGAATTTTTTGACTCTCAACATTTTTTAGGGTGGCTAATTGAACTATTCTCAAAAGAAAGCCTCCTGTAGCTTAAAAAGATGGATAATCAATGAGATTGAAAAGACCTGCTGCCATAAACATCATAATCCAGTCAGTCTTAATCACAGTTTAACAGTTTAATCATGGTTAGGCAACTCTTTAGGCATCTCCTGGTCATCAGGACAGACCAGATGGGCTTCAGGTGTTTTATATTCAGCATCAACAAGAGATACTGGGGCTTATTCTCATCTACCAACAAACTATTGTCATTCCTCCACCATTCTCCCAGGATGTACCCTCTAAACACACCTGATAACCTTGGGCAGCTGAGAAATTACATCTACACCTGGTTGTGTAATTATAGAAAATCACAGAAAATTACAACCATCCCTTTTCTGTATGTTAAAGCTGATGAAATAAAAAGCCTCAAACTCCACTGCTTTATATTCTGCCATTGAGACAACCTAACTTCATTAAGCTTTTTGGTGGTTTGATCCTGCAAGGTTTTGCAAAATGCAGTTTTTTTACAGAGATTTTCGCTAAGCTGAACAGAGCAAGTCACTCCTTGTGGGCTGAGCTGCACAGCAAAAAGGAAGTTAATGACACACTCTCAGCAATGATGGGCTGGTGAGGTACACAACTAAAGAGAAATCGCTTCGACCTGCAACACTTTTATTTCCCTCCTGTATCACTCACAGAATCTCCACACAATTTTTTACATGCACTTGCTACTTCTTCCTGAGCATGAAGGTCAGTAAAACTTCAAGATCCAGATGAAAATAAAGGTTTTAATCCTTGAAAACAAAAATACCTGTTGAATCAAGTGCTTTCATATTTTTACAAATGATATAAACCAGGGCAAACTGTGCAGTGGGAAGAGCTGAGAAACCCCACCCAGGGGAAGGAAATAAAGCCCTGTTTGCCATAGCAACACATTCTGAACAAGAAAATAAAATATACATCTTGCTGAAACTCAGTAAAGAACCCTTTTAAACTTTAAAGAAGCACAGCTCTGCTTCAGCCACTGGGACCAAATATTGCAGAGGAAATCCAAGATAGGTTGATTTCCTTGAAGCTTTTTTGGTTTGAATCAAGATTTTGGAGGATAACAGCACTGCTTGGCTCAGGCCCATCGTGACAAGGTGCTGAAAGTGCTGCTGAATTGATGTCAGATGGGAGTTATGATTTAGGCCAGTTTATTGATAAACAGCCCAGAGCTCTTTATCAAACAGATGTAGCTGACAGGGGAGCACAGCAGACTGGGAAATGCTGAGTTTTCCTCTGCCTCCACAGTGTTTGGCTGAGATAGGAGCCTGGCTGAGGAGGCAGTGGCTGAGCCCAGATAAGGGGGAGGTAATTCCAGCTGGCGAGGTAAAGCAAACAGAGGCTTTATCTTCTCCTGTATAAAAAACACTTGCTGAAATTATGCATGCAGGCTTAGGATCTCAGCCTGGAAAGGGCTTGGAAAGGAGCTCCTGGACAATTTGGGGAGGCAGTGCAGTTGTATGTGCAGGCCTGGAGATGGCACACCTGGATTGCGTGGCTCTGCAGGACTTGTACAATTCTTTGGGAAAAAAAATCCCAAAACTTGAAGGATTCTGCTTTTCTTGTAACTACTTCTAAAAGGGCAAGAAAGGAAAAAAATTCATTCAGGTCTGCTCTGCTAATAATTACCAAATTTGGCTTAAAAATCCCCATGGAGAGCACTTCCAGCAATTATTCTCAAAAACGAATGTCCAAATCCTCCACCTCCATGTATCATTACAAGATACCTCAGAGCTCAGCACAGACACTCCCTGGTCCCCCACACCACTGGGAATTTTGACATTCGTGCCACAATTCCCCCAGTGAAGTGCAGGAAAAGCCCTTTGTCCTTGCAGGGTCACAAGGGGAATCCAAAACCTGCAGAAACTGTCAGCCTTTGAGTTTTTTAACCCTGGTGTGAGTAACTGTGGAGTAACCCCCAGGCTGCCTCACCCAGAGCTCCTGTGCACTCCCTGCCTGCCAAAACCATTCCAAAGACAGGGATTTCCCAAATCAGTTTGCTTTGGCATTTCCTGCATGAATGGCACAAAGGAGAGAAAGGTTGAAGGAGTAAACAGTATTTGTCTCAAATTGAAAAGAGGAATGTGAGTAAAAAATAACTACCAGTTGTGGCTCATTCAATCAGCAGTGCTGCTTGGATGGAACAAATTGTCTGATCCCTCCTTGGAATGGGATCCCCTCTTACCCTGGGTAACCATGAAATGCCCGAGGAAGAGCCCAGCTCTGTTCTTTGTCAGAAGTTATTATGCTGAACAAATTTACAGAAGAAAAAATAAGAAACAAAAGGTTTTTCTAGCTATAAGAAATTAGTCTTTGCTATTCTCCAGCTGACATTATCTGCACAGCAGTGAGTAGGCACAATCTCTGCCTGGCCCCATATTATCTGGAAGCAAGTTAATCAGTATTTTAAATAACTAAATCTTTAACATCCTCCAGGAGTATCTTGCACTTCAAAGTGATTTATTGGAGGTCTGTGCAGCGTATTTGGAGGGGTTTGTGGCTTGTTCTAGGCCTCATTTTCCAAATCAAACATTGCAGTGGCTATGAAATTCCCAGTCAGAATCAATTTATGCTAAATGTGTTTTGAATTATGCTCATGAACAGTTTGCATTGAAAGCAGCCAAGCCTCCCAAGTAATGACTGCTTTTTGTCACAGGTTGGAGTAACAAAATCCCGGTGCCACTGACAGCAGAAATAAAGAACAAGGTGGGACCCTGAAATTCCACAAAGTATTTTCACTTCTTTCATTCTGTCCACTCTTTCAGCCACATTCCCAAATTCCCTTACAAATAAGAACAACACCCAACCACAGCAGCTCTCTTCCCACGCCAGGCTCCCCCATTTTCCACCGATTTGGAGGGGCGGCAGTGACTTACGGGCAGCATTCCTGGTGTTAGTCCGGGAGCAGGCAGCCAGGCTGCAGGGCCGTGCTGGCACAGCCCGCAGGGCTTTCAGCAGCTTGGAGAGACGCCCCAGGGCTGTCACCTTCACCCCACTCATCGCTGCCAGGGCTCTCCAACCCTCACTGCTCCCTCAGCACAGCCTAACAGCCCATCAGCATCACAGGATCAAACCCACATGGGCACACAGCTCCACTGAGGGGAGCCCAGGCTTCTTTATAAATAATTTTGAGAGCACCCTTTGCTGGTTAAGAGGTGGAGCCAGCCCAGGAGTTAATTTTCAACTTGTCCCTGCGCTATCTTCTTCATTGGCCCTGCATTCTCTCCAGAGGCTGCCTAGTTGATGATTATTCCACGTGTGATTCCCAGAGGTGCTTTCCCCCCCACCATCTGGTTCCAAGAACACAGAAGGATTGCAGAAAACTCCTCTTTGGTATGCAAGGAGAAAGTTCTTATCACTCCTTGGTGCATGCACGCTGTGAATTTGAATAGTTGGATATTTGAATACTGATAGCCAAGAGATGCTGTCAGAAACAGCTGAAATGCCCCGAGCTGGTGCTCAGAGTGAGGAATTCCCAAAATCCAGCAGCTATGCAAGGCTGGGCCTGAGAAAGAAACATTTTAGCTCTGAGCATTTTCTACAGCAGCATTGCAGCCTCCAGGCAAGGAGCTGCAGAACAAGGGATGCCAACAAGTTTTGCTACAAAAACATCTCCTGATTTTGTAAAGACTAAAAATAGTAACATAAGGACCCATAATTAGTCCTCTGCTCACACTTGGACTCAGCTGAAATTTTTGTTTGGGAGAGGACAGAGGGAGATGGTTTCCTGACCCATATTTCTCAGAGATAAGAACAAGAATATTGCTCTCTTGCTGTTTCCGGGGGCACTTCCAGAAACTTTGTTACCTTATGTGAAAATCCTCCTTGGAAATCCCACACTTTAATTTTCTTTGGGATGTTTGGTCTTCCTGTGACTGGAAAAAAAAAATCCACATCAGTGGCACAACAGCTGCAGGTTTTCAGGCCAAGCACAGAAACAGAGGCAAAGAATTGTTCCCATTAAAAATTCCCAATATTACAGATTATTACCAGCCAAATAGGAATGAAGATGAGGAGCCATTGAAGATGGAATTATCCCTTCCAAGGACAGGGAGGCAAGGATGACACAGCAAAGGGTCCCCTGGCATTCCCAGCCCCTGTGAGTGACAAAGTGACAAACAAGGTCCAAAGTCTGACCCAGGAGCACAGGGAGGAGCAAAAGAGACAGCAGCAAAGTTAAGCAGCAAAAAACCATCCCAATTCCTTCCCAGAGACAGAAACAAAGACAAACCTGAAGCCAAGAGCTCCAGCCCCAGAGCTGAGACTTAAAGGGGCTCCTGGCCCATCATGGTGGGTGGAGGCTGCAGGTGAGGATTATGGGGTCATTAAAACTTAATTAAAAAATCCCTCTGGCTCATGACAAAATGAAAGTATTTACACAACCCATGTGATTCTTTTTCCCCATTAAATACCTGAATGGGTATACTTCAAAAACTCCAGAATCTGACAATGACAGAGCAAGAAGTGATAATGATAACAGTGTTAACATTCTACCATTAAACCCTACTATTTTCTTAATTTATAAATTACCTTTGAAATCTTTTCAATAGTTTTGTTTGTGTTCTGTTGGGATTTTTTTATTTATTTTTAATAAATGGGTGTTTTGAATTAGAAACTTTTTGGTGATATTTTCACAAAACATTTGCCTGTCTGCCATCTCTTATCACGCAGGGTGTCAGGGCAGGGCTCAGGCTCAGGGAATCCTCTTTGGTAGCCTGAAGTGGCCAGCTGAGCTGTGCTATTTATTATTCCAACCCCTCCTATTTAGCAGGGTCTTCCTTCCTGCCTGTCATTTATTCCCTGAGCTGCCAGCACTGCCTGTATTGTCAGCTCTGAGTTCTGCCCAAAGAACTGAAACATCAACTGTTCATCACTGGCTAATGTGGGTGAGGAGTGTGGCTGCACACAATGAAAATGGGCTTCTTTTTCTTCACAGAAATGAAACAAGGGAAAAATTAGAATTTTCTTGCTGCCACCCATCTGACTTTTGCTGTCAGTGCCTCCAGACTGAGCAGAGAGAATCAATAACTGGGATTTTTTATTAGAGTATTGCCAGTACTTAGTTGTTTTTATTACCATTGTTCATATTAATTGTGTTACTTGCAGAGGGAAAATCACCTCCTCACTGCAGTGTGTCCAAGGAATCTGATCCCCAGGCATCCTCCTTGGAAGGCTGTCCCTGCCCTAGTGTTGTAGGTCAAACCCAGTAATTCAGCAAAAAATACAGTGTTACAGCTTTACTGCAATTAGATATCATGGAGGTGATTTAACAATGAACATTTCCCTCATCTAATTATTGTCTAATTGTGAGGACACTCAGTGAAGTTGTGGGAAGCTGCTGAGGAGTGGAAACCTCTATGGAGTGACTAAAAATGTCACTTAGTGCAGGTTCCCCACAGGAGCCAGGCCATCCCTGGGTGCCTTGGCCCCTCATTTCCCTGAGCATTGGCTCACACTTCCCATGGCAGATTTTACTTGGGGGAAACTTTTTTTTGATGTCCATATTCTGCTGGGACGCTTCACCCAGCTGAGCTCAGAGGGCTGGGAACCACCTCTGCTTTTCATTCTCTCTCTTGCATTGAGGACAGAACATTCCAGATTTGTCCCCATGAGCGGATCCATTGATGTGGATTTTTTCAGCAGGGGGAATTCCTGAGATGTGCTGGGAAGTTCTGTCTGATACAGCCCATGGATCTTCATCCCTGCCAGGGAGCACTCCAGCATCTACTGGAGAACACCTGGAATGGGAGAAGAACTCTGTCTCCAGAGCTTTGCAGTGCCCAGGCTGTAGGGAAATGCAGGATTTCACCATCCCAAGGGCTGGAATTTGCCTCTGGACGAGGTTCTGGCTGACCTGAGCTGCCCTGAAGAGCAGCTCTGCCTTCCTGCCTCTGCCACGTGGAGCTGTGTGGAAATGTGCTCAGGGACATCCTGCCGCCCTGGCCACAGCTGGGTATCTCCACTCAGCTTATTTTACCTCTCCACTCAGTTTATTTTACCTCTCACACCTGAAATGTTGGAGTTAAAAATATTTTTTGGATGTGTTGAAATGCATGCATGTCCAGGATGAGATGGTGAAATTCTGCTTAGAATCATAGAAGGATAAAATCCTCTAAAATCTGTAGATGGAATGAATCCCCTTCAGGCTATGAAAATTCCCCAAAAATACTCAGATGATAATGGTACCTGAACAAATAAACGTGGTCTGGGGCAAACCTGAGCAGAGCTGGGCAAATCTCAGCTGTGTGGGGAGGTAAAAGGGCAGAGAAGAAGAAAGATCTTCTTCTTCTGGTTTCTTCTTCTCTTCTCTCACAGGATCTGTGAGAAATCTGGAAGATCCCAGCCAGACACAAACACAGGCCTTGTGCCAGGGGCACATTTCTCAGGAGGAAAGGAGCCTCCCATCATTTGGGGTTTTTTTTCCCAGGATCTGTCCAGGGAGATGGAGGAGTCTGTAAATAAATAAGAGAACATTGAGGTCATGCCTGACCCTTCTCAGCTTGTTCCTCAGACTGGCAGAAGTGACCCCACAGGAGCAGGGACTTTGACCAGACAGGTGGCAAAATGTGCCACAAAGTTTCTCTCTCTGCTGAGGGGATTCAGGGCCTTTTCTTCCATCCCTGTTCATGAAAATGAGGAGTATTTTCATTGAATAAAATGGAGTTTACCCAGCAGAAACCAGAATGAGATCAGAGTGTTGATACAGAGGTAGCTGAAGTAGGTCCAGGAGCAAAACCCACTTGATGCTGCCCTGTTTTCTCTTACAAACCACAGAACAATTCTGAGGGGATTGAAAATGGATGTGGCAGCTGAAAATTAAATGATGAGCTTCTCCTCATATGGTGCTACAGCACATTTACAAATAATATCAATATTCTCTTGATTGAAGAGATATTTTATGTAACTTTTCCTTAAGCATCACTGTCACAATACAGGACAGGCTGTGTTCATCAGGCTGGTTTGTTTCCCTTTCCAGTTACAAGAGATATTACAGAGAAAATTAATAAACCTAAACAGAAAGAAATTAATAAACAGGGGAGCTTCAAGTGCTCTTTTTACTTGGATGTAATTGAGGATTTTATCCTTAGGAAATAAAATTATTCTTCCAGGAAATATTCTGGAGTGACTTCTGTGCCTTGCTTACATCTTCCCCATCCCTTTTTTCCATGCCCTCATGCTCAGCACTGAGGATAATTATGGATGTCTGTCACTTGTTTAAACAAAAGCTTTGTTTGGCAACCTTTCTCTTTCTGCTGCAGCTGCAAAACTGTGTGCACAGTGTGTTAATTTTTTACCTTTGATGCTTTGGGAAGGGTTTTTTTCCCTAATGAAAAAAAAAGGAAACCAATGAATGAGATCCCAATCTCTCCTGATCCACACAAAACGTGAAAGCAGCAACTTCCTTAGAAAACAATAGTAAATGAATGCTGAGACAGGGTGAAATAAGCTGGATACTTCCTGGAAGCAAATTACTCCTCATGACATGGCAAAGCACAGACATAAAATGTAAGAGACTGAAAAAAAAAAAGAGCATGAAAATGTGAGGAAATAAAACAACAAAGAAATCCCTTGTTTTATTTGGGACAACACACTAACAGGGCAACAGGGGGCATTATCTCCTGTAAAATAAAAAAAAATTAATTATATATTAGCAGCCTGAAGTTCTCAGTTGCTTTTATATGAGGACAGGAAATTAAGAATGGATTTGATGTAGGCACTTGAGCAAATTATCATGGTTTAAATCAGAATAAACCTTCCAGCATATCAAGCTCTTCTTGGCATTTGCTCATAGGCAGACTTAGCCCAGAGTAAAGTGAAGCCCTCATTCACTAAATGGGGATTACACTGAATTTCTTTCAGTTATTGCAGAAATAGTCACAGGAGCTCAGTTTTGGCAGCAGCTGAAGCTCAGGAGATTGTGAAGCACAGGAAGCAATTACCCTTTGGTCAGTCACTCATTGGTACTGGGAATCAGAGACTAAAGAGCCAAATCTGGCCCTTCAGATTGAGCAGAAAGATCTTTTTCCTCTTGCTGCTTCCCAGTGTTTCCAGTCAGACTTTGTGCTGCATGAAGTGTTTGTCATTTCTGCTGTGCAGTCTCAGGGAAACACAGGGTAAACAAGGATAAAAGAGACTTTCTATAATTTATGGGTGTCATCCATAATTTTAAAAAGAAATGCCTCCTGGTTTGGAAAAGAATCCAAACTCATTTCTCTGGTAAAGAGAGAAAAACTCCTCTAAGGGGTGAGGTAATTGTGGATTCTCAGCTGCTGGATCAGAGTGGACTGGCAGGAGGAGGTGCTGCAGCCTCCCTTGGGATAAATTGTTTTATTTGTTTATTCTGCCCTTATCTCTGATCACAGCCACAGACATCACTTGGATCCCGCCAGTATTTCCTGCAGTTAATTTGAGCTAAATTAACTTTGGGTAAATACCATAACTGGTTTATGACAATGAAAGATTTATGTTTGTGTTGGGAAATGATCCATGGCTCTCCAGAGGAGAAACACCTCACACCTCCAGCAAACAGGAGTTAATAATCTTTGGAATGGCAATATTATGAAAATATGAGAGAACAGGGCAGTTTTACCTCAGGCTGGTTTAGGATGGCAAAAGCATTTACCAGCAGCTGGAACAGGGATATTTGTATCCCTGTTTTTCCAGCTGGGACCTGCAATTGCTTGAGTCTAGCAGAAACTCTTTAGCAAAACTGTTACAGGGCAAATCGGTGCAGCAAAGCGTGAAATAATCCTGTGTGAAAAGTCAGACTCTAAGTAGTTTAACCTTTGAACTGCCTGATCTGCTTGTGAAGGGGGAGAACACAGTAAATAAATCAACAGGCTCAGCTGAGCACTCCCAAACCTGCATGAGGGAGCAATTTCCCAACACACCAGGCCTGCAGGTGTCTGGAGAAACACTTACAGCTGAGCCTGAGTGGATTCAGCTTTGTGAATGGCACTGGAGAACCCCATTAGGCATCTCATTTAGGAATTTTTATTTGTCTTATTTAAGGAATGTTTTAATGCAGAAGTCTGAGAGTTGCTGCTAGCTACGGTGAAGCTGAAAAGTGAAGTGTGGTTGGTGTTTATTGGGCAGCACTGTGCTATATAAAGACAAAATCATCTAATCTTTGTCCTCTTTCAGAGCCATTTGCACACACTTCCTCCGTGCTTCTTTTTTTGGGGCTTTTTGCATATTTTTATCATCCCCAGCAGGTTCATGGCGCGTTCCCCACCTTCACCCAGCCCTGCTGTTCTCACGGCACACACAGGAGTGACAGAGGAGCAAAGCTGAGGAGCCAATTTAGCAAATTCCCACTGCTGCCTGCTGCTCAGTGTGCTCTGGGCACGGTGACATTGCTGTCCTCAGCACCACAGTGACATCCAGCTCATGTCAGCTCCAAACCCAGGAACTGTCAGGGGGGAGGAATCTGATGGAAGGAGCAGATGGGAAAGGTGCGAATGATTTTGGAGGTGCAGATTCCTGTTTCATCTGCCGGCTCTGCTGGCTGAGTGCTGCGGATATTGAGGGGCTGGAGCGTGTCCAGGGACTGAAATGGAGCTGGGAAAGGGGCTGGAGAATCCTGAGGGAGCTGGGAAGGGCTGGAGAATCCTGAGGGAGCTGGGAAGGGGCTCAGGTGAATCCTGAGGGAGCTGGGAAGGGCTGGAGAATCCTGAGGGAGCTGGGAAGGGAATGGAGAATCCTGAGGGAGCTGGGAAGGGGCTCAGGTGAATCCTGAGGGAGCTGGGAAGGGAATGGAGAATCCTGAGGGAGCTGGGAAGGGGCTGGAGAATCTTATGGAGCTGAGGGGGCTCAGCCTGGAGCAAAGGAGGCTCAGGGGGGCCCTCCTGGCTTTGCACAGCTCCTGCCAGGAGGGAACAGGAACAGGGACAGGAGCAGAAGGAACGGCCTCAGGCTGGGCTCTTGTGGTGGGGACTGGGCACAGGTGGGACTCGGTGATCCTGGAGCTCTTTTCCACCCTCAATGAACCCGCGATTCCGTGACTCCTTGACTACACTTCCCGGCACGCCCCGCGCCACCCCGCGCGTACTACAGGTCCCGGCGTGCTCCTGCGGGGGCGCGCGCGCTGCCCTCTGGGACTCGTAGTCCGGTCCCCGCTGCGGCGCCTCGGCGGGGAAGGGCGGGGGCATCGCGCGCACGGGCGCGGCGCGTGCGCGGCGCGGGGCCCCGGGCCGGATCTCTCGCGAGGAAGGACGCCATTATCGCAGCCGCCGCACAAAACACCACGAGAACTCGGCGCCCGCCTCACACGGTAACGCGGCGCCCCGCGGGCGGGAGCCTCCGCTACGCGGCCACCCCCCGGCCGCCCGCACGGCCCCGCACGGGGACACCGAGCACACACCGCGCTCCCGCCGCGCTCCCCGGGCCGCGAGCCGGCGGGGAGGGAGCGGCCGAGGCGGGGGGGCCGCGCGCCCCCCTCCGCCTCCCCCCATCGCTCTCATGGGGGTCGCCCGTGGCTCGATATCGGGGAGAAAATCCTCCCGGTGAGGGCGCTGAGGCCCCGGCACGGGGTGCCCGGACAAGACGGGGCTGCCCCTGCATCCCTGGCAGTGCCCGAGGCCAGGCTGGACCGGGCTCGCAGCAGCCTGGGATGCTGGAAGGTGTCCGTGCCGTGGCAGGGCTGGAACGGGATCGGCTTTGAGGTCCCTTCCACCCGAAGGTTTGGCTCTTCCCGCTCCGCTCCGGGGCTCACCCCGTGCCGCGCTCCCCAGTGCCGGGCTCGGTGTCCCGCTGTCCCCCGGGATGTGTTTGGGGCTGGGCTGGGAGCTCCTCCGTGCCTGCCCTGGTGCGGCAGGGTCCGGGCACAGCCCCGCGTGTGCTCATTCACTGCCTGACAGGGTTTTCCACACCCATAGCAGGGTTGGTGTTCTGTGTCCTCTCCATGCCAGCCAGCTGTTTGACATTGAGTGCTTTCCATGCGATATTGAGCCGCAGTTCTTCCCTGTGCGGGTGCTGAGGCTCTGGCACCGCTTTCCCTGTGGCTGCCCCTGCATCCCTGGCGGTGCCCAAGGCCAGGCTGGACAGGGCTCGGAGCAGCCTGGGATGGTGCGAGGTGTCCCTGCCATGGCAGGGCTGGAACGAGATGAGCTTTAAAGTCCCTTCCCACCCAAACTATTCCAGGATTCTCTCATCACACTCGGTATCCCGATACCCTTATTTGCAATTCTAGTGTTGCCTCCTTTTTCTCTCCCCCCCGCCCCCCCCGCTTTTTTTTTTTTTTTTTTTTTTTTTTTAATCCATCCACAGTGGCAAGTTGTGTACTTCACCAAATATAGTCATTTTATCCTGCTATGGCACAGATAGTTTATGGATCAGTTTATTTTTGGAGCTCTCCAGGGAAGACTTTTTGAAGTAAACAAGGGTTATTAGCAACTGAGAGATTTCTTTGGTTGGAAGCAGCTTTAAAGTGGAATTTTGGAGTGATTTTGGTACTTTCTTGCCTTCTGTGTGAGGTTACCTGAGGTGTGGTGCCCTATGGATATCAAGAGGCAAACCTGATATTTTATAACTTTAAATACTTCAACCAAGATTTTAAAATATCAAAAAAGTGTTTGAATTTCATAGCAGTGACTCTTGAAACAGAGGGTTTTCTCTATTAGGAAGTTTATATATATATGTTTTAAATAGTTGTTTATAGAAATGCACCAGAATAACAAGACACTGATTCTGAAACCCTGAGCACCTTTTCCCATCATTAAATGGAAGTAGTTCCTTTTTCAGTAATAGAGGTTAGGCAGAAAGATTAATTAATTTATTGGGAGAATAAAAAGATGGAGGTTGGATTTGGGAAACATCTCATCTTCTCCAGAGGCCAGAAACATTTTAGAACTTTGTTTTTTCAATTTATCATCTCTTCTACAGCTGGGTTTTCTGTCTGAGTCACCCAGCCATGTGAAAGTTGTGTGGTTCCAGAGCAGGTGTTAATTAAGGTTCCTTCAAAGAACTAATTGATTAATAACATCCAGAGTAATTTAATAAAACCATTAAGGGCGTGGTGCTAATTAGCAATGCTCACAGCTGCAGCTTCCAGAGGCACCTGCTCCAAGAAATGAGTTTGGAAAAGGGCTCCTCTCCTGCCTGTGCTGCTTTTACCATCCTTCTTCTGGAATTTTGGGCAATCAGGAGAGGAAAATGAGCTTTAGTCACAGCTCAGAGCTGCTGATTGTGGATTTGCTTTGGCTTGGAAAGGAGTTGGGGTGTCCCAAGGGATTCACTCCCAGGGAATTCCAGGGAGAGGCTCCTCTTTGCCAGGATTTGAGTTTGCCTCTGGTTTTCTCTTGAGCTTCTCCCTCATCTTGTGAAGCTTTGTAGGTGCAGGAGCAAGACACAGCTTTAATGTGCCAGAATTCCAGGGTTTTCCTTTATTGTGTCAGAATTCCAGGGTTTTCATCTCTTTCCTTGGAATTGGAGTTGCTGGGATTGAGCCACTTGTAGGAGGAGACAGAGCAAAGCCAGGTTGGATTTAGAACTACAAAATGTCTTTGTATGCAGAACTTTGCCAATAAAATTTTGGTCACAGGTTGATTTCCTTTAGTTTAAGACTCAATATTTAGTTATTGACAGTTGAAATAACCTTATTTTCTTTCTTATCCATATCATTGACAGGGTAATCATCACATTTTATTTTTTTTCTTTCCCAAGTAAAATAAAAGGAATAAAATGTCTTCACAGTCACATAAACCACTTGTTTCTTGCAGGTTTAGGTTTTTAAAGGTGCTGGAAAATAGTGAATTTTGCAACCAGTTAGACTGAAAAACATACAAAAGGTTTAATTTCATCACACCCTTGCTATGTGGGACTTGAAATAAAATCATTTGTGGTGGTGTCTGTTGAACAGAATCATTTGATGTTGCTTCCTGTTTGTAACCCCTGACTTTAGAGCGCTTAAGGGAGGAATATATTCAGTTCAAAGCTCTGAAAATCTGAGTTTTACCGTGGAGAAGAATGGAGGGAATTGATGGCAGTGGGGAGTTCCCTTTCCCTCAGGTATAAACAGACTAACCTGATCCTCTCCAGCACCCTCTGAATTGAAACTTTGGGGAATTTAAAACTGAATTTAGTTGGGATTTTCCTTTTAACTGCAGGGAGGGGAGCTGCCAAGCCGGGATCGGGTGGATTTAAATGAAAATTTAAAATTGGAGGCAGGATGGGAGGTTGGGCTGTGCTCCAGGAGCAGGGACAGGAGCAGAGGGAACAGCTCAGGCTGGGCCAGGGCAGGCTCAGCTCGGACAGCAGCAGGAATTTCCCATGGAAAGGGGGGTCAGGGATGGGAAGTGCCCAGGGAGGGCTGCAGTGCCCATCCCTGGAGGTGTCCCAGCAATTCCTGAGCTGGCACTCGGTGCTCTGGGCTGGGGACAAGGTGGGGATGGGGCACAGGGTGGACTCCATTATCCCAGAGCTCTTTACCACCCTCAATAATCCTATGAAAATAACTCAGATTTTGAAGAACCGCTCAATTCATGTTCTCCTACCGAAATGATGCTCTTCATTATTTTTTTTTGGCAAGAATTTAAAACTCCTGCTATCTCTCTGTTATACAGCAGTGCTAAGGTCTGGTTTGGCAGCTGGAAAGGTTTTTTTTCCTTGATGCCTGCAGCAGGAAAATCCATTAGAAGACTTTGGAGTGAGCAGGTTGTATTTGATGTTGGCTTTCCTGCTTTTTTGTAGTAGCAGCAGCAGCCTGTGCCAACACTGGGGGCTGTTCTTGTCTCCTCTGGAATTGCTGGATCAGAAACTTTTTCCAGTGTATTGAGGCCTAGCAGTGCACATATTAGGGAAAAACTAGAAAAAACTATAAATTATTATTATTATTCTCTTTTGTTGCTAAAGGTAAGCTGGCAGGCCAAGAGAGAAGGGCCCTAGAGAAGGAGGGATAAGTGGGATATTGGGAATGAATTCCTCCTGTGGGTGGGTGGGGAGCCCTGGCACAGATTGCAGAGAATTGTGGCTGTCCCTGGGTCCCTGGCACTGCCCAAGGCCAGGCTGGACATTGGAGCAGCCTGGGGTAGTGGAAAGTGGATGTTAAATTAATCCTGGAAGTTTGAATTTCCTGGAATAATGGGATGCCCTGAGCTGGAAGGACCCCCAGGGTTCCTCCAATCCAGGGCATTCCCAAATTCCCACCCTGGGCACCCCTGGCAGCGCTGTCCAACCTCTCCTGCAGCTCTGGCAGCCCCTGGGCAGTGCCAGCACCCTCTGAGGGCAGAACCTTTCCCTGATCTCCTCCTAAACCTGCCCTGGAAGTCCTCGTAGGATTTTTGGGGCTGTTCCCAATAAAAATCCTCCATCTAGTGGCTGAAAACAAGAAAACAGCGGGACGGGATTTGCTGTCTGGGCAGGTCTGCTCTCACATTTGCTGCTTTTCAGCAAACTCTCACAAACTGTGCGTGGTGTGAACGATCCCTGTCGGGAACAATCGGGAATTCAGCCCCTGCAGGCACTCACAGCTCCTTGCCCGGGGGTGGCCGCTGAGTTCAGCGGGGTTGAATGGCTGCAAATTGAATTCAGGCACCTGAGAGCAGAGCCGGGCACGTGTGAACATTTTGAATGTTCAATGTGTGAACATTTCCTGCCCAGCTCCTGGGGAATCATCCCGTGCAGGCTGTGCCAGGGGGGGCTGGCACACGGCAGCGGGGTCTGTACGGGATCCACGGGAATTTGGGCTGGAATTCCTGCTCTGTGTGACCACCCACTGCCGTTCCTGTGCCTGGCCAGCAGGGAAGGCATTCCTGGGGTATTTGTTGGGTGTTGTGTTAGGAGTGGTGCCAGGGGTAGAGGAGCTGGGAAAAGATATCCAAGCAAAACAGTGCCTTGTACCAGGTGGAACCAAAAAAAAAAAAAAAAAAAAACCAACCCTAAAAAGCAAATATTTCTGAAGGCAAAACAATAAACCAACAATAATAATGGCAGCTTTCGTGGTAATACTTGAGACTTTCTGCCTCCCTGGGAGGTTTTCTACTCCAGAGCTTCCAGCTCCTTTATTCCTGGAGCAACTGTTTCCTTGTTTTGGTTGCTAGCTGAATTTTACCACTTGCAATGGAGTCCATCACCATTATACCTCTGTGAGTGATATTTCTTTGACATATCCATCTCCAGAATGTTGTGGCTGGTGTCCTGGTTTTCCCAGATAGGGAATATTTCTATCTTTTTTTTTTTTTTTTGAAAAACAGACATTTTTCCTGATCTTTGGCTGAATCAAAGCTGTTGTCTACTATTACACTCATTTTTAAGCTGTTAAACTGAAATGTTTGTGTGGTTTCACTATGAAATTTAATTCAAACACAATGTTTTTCCTTGTCTTTTAAGGTGGATTGAGGATAAGGGTGACAGCCAAACAGATGCTAAGAAAAATTATTCTCATTTGTAGTTTTGGGTAGTAAGAAGGAAGTGTAAATCTGATCTCTTCCTCCTAAAAATAAGTTTTAATTCATAATGTGATGGGCTGCAGAGAGCTGGGGCTCAAAGGAGGTTCTTGGATTTATGGAGCTTTGAGCCCTGCATGCTCTTAAATTGTTGCTTATTATTGTGTTCCATTTGCACTGGTGTGGCTGAATTGGGAATTGGTGCAGGAAGATTCTGTTCCAGCTGCCAACCAAGGTGATTTTTTCATGGAGGAAAAGCCAGGCTCTGGGTTAGAGAATTGCTGCAAGTCCCAGAGAGGCTGAAATGAGAATTGTTGTGTCCTGAGCTTTGTAACTCCTGGGATTAACTTCATGTGTGGAATTATCCCAACATTCCCAGCTGTGCCCTTGGAGCTGCTCCAGGGGTTGTTCCCCAGGGCTCTTCAGGGGGGTCCCAGCTGTGCCAGGGGTTTGGAGCCTCCAGAAGGGGATTCTTGTTCCTGGAGCCCTTCCCAGGGCCAGTCCTGTCCTGTTCTGGGGCTGCTGCTTTGCTGGGATCCCATAGTTTGTTTCCCAGGTGGAGTTAAGTGGGGATAATTCCATGCCCAGAGACAGCTCAGTGCCCCTCTGGGCTGTTTTCCTGCAGGGATTTCAATAAAAACTGAATTAATGAGTATTTTGTCCTCTGCATGTTCCCTGGAGAGCGTGGATGATGTTTATACCATAATCCCTGTGCAGCTTGAGGTCATTTCTCTGCTCCTGGAGATCAGCCCTGGCCTGTGCTGGCTTTATTCCTGTCACTGGGCTGGGCTTTGTGGTACCTGCTGTGGAAAACCTTGGGAAGTCTCACTAAATCAGAGTTGTTGCAGGATAAGGACCTTTGGCTGAGAAAAATGGGCTCAATTAATGAATTAAATTCATTTGAGGGGAATAGTTTTCCATGGACAGGTTCAGATGGGATATGGGGGTGAGGCCCTGGGGTGATTTCCCAGAGCAGCTGAGGCTGCCCCTGATCCCTGGCAGTGCCCAAGGCCCGGCTGGGCAGGGCTGGGCTGGGATGGGATGGGATGGAATGAGCCTCAATGCCCCTTCCCACCCCAACAATTTCATGATTCCAAATGTGGTTGGATAAAGATTTTTGGAACAGAAATTCCATATTTGAGCTGTGCCTTTACCTGATCAGGGAGGGAAGAGTGGAATGAAGAAGAGGAAGAATGTTTGAGGCTCTGGGGCTGGGCAGAGGGAAATGGCATTTCCCAGCTTTTCCCACACAAGCTGCAGGAACATTTGCCACAGTGCAAGTTGGAATCTAAAGGAAGATTTTCATTTATCAATAGCACTGGGAAATGTCCAGAGAGCTCAGCTGCTCCAGCCAGAGCAGTGCAATTCCACACTCCAAGCAGAGCTTTGGAATGTGTTTGGGTTTTTTTAAAGATAATGTTTACCCTTGCTAATTAATATGAGAGAAGGTTTCTGTTTTGTGCATGTTCTCCTGTGTTAACAAGGCATTGGATGGGTTTGATTATCCACTTTGGAATGCTGCCCTGTGACCAGGGAAAGCCATCAGATATTTCAGTAAATAGCTTTGTTTACAAGGGACTGCTCAGAAGAATTATTCAGAATTAATGTTTTAAAATAGATTAATTAAATTACATTAAACTTGTGTGTGGAAAAGCTAATCTGGAATTCAGGTGAATTTAATTTAGTTGCTAACAAATATTAATTTACTTAATTAAACAAATGCTGATTGAATTCTGTGTTAAGTGTATCAATTCTGAGTAAGAGTATTGGCAGAGATATTTAATGTAATTTATCTAATCAGCTTTAAATTTATATCTTTAGTTGTCTGTGATGAGGTTTTTTTTTGAGTATTCCAGTACTGGAGCCACTTCCAGGCAAGTGCTTACAGGGATGCTCAAGGTTTTTTGCTCCAATTTTTAAGGGAAAATGAGATAATTTTTAGTTGTAGTTTCATTTATCCAGCAGGTGTCTGCTGGGATTATTGGATCAGAGGAACAAAGTGGGGGGGGGAAAGGGAGGCAGTGGAAGAGCTGCTCTGGTAATGGGCTGTAAGAGCTCAGAGGGGTTAGAGAACCCCTAAGAGAACCTGGGATTTCACAGAATTTGTTATTGAGGGTGGAAGGAGCTCTGGGATCAGCTGTGCCCCATCCCCACCTTGTCCCCAGCCCAGAGCACCGAGTGCCAGCTCAGGAATTGCTGGGACACCTCCAGGGATGGGCACTGCAGCCCTCCCTGGGCACTTCCCATCCCTGACCCCCCTTTCCATGGGAAATTCCTGCTGCTGTCCGAGCTGAGCCTGCCCTGGCCCAGCCTGAGCTGTTCCCTCTGCTCCTGTCCCTGTCCCTGTTGCTGTCCCCTCCTGGCAGGAGCTGTGCAGAGCCAGGAGGGCCCCCCTGAGCCTCCTTTGCTCCAGGCTGAGCCCCCTCAGCTCCCTCAGGGTTCTCCATTCCCTTCCCAGCTCCCTCAGGGTTCTCCATTCCCTTCCCAGCTCCCTCAGGATTCTCCATTCCCTTCCCATTTCCCTCAGGGTTCTCCATTCCCTTCCCATTTCCCTCAGGATTCTCCATTCCCTTCCCAGCCCCATTCCCCTCCCTGGACACACTCCAGCCCCTCCAGGTCTGTCTTGGAGGAGCCCAAACCTGAGCAGAGCCCCAGGTGTGGCCTCAGCCGTGCCCAGCACAGGGACAGTCCCTGCCCTGGGGCTGTGGCCATGCCAGGGCTGGTGCCAGCCAGGTGCCAGTGGCCTCTTGCCCACCTGGGCTCCTGTTCAGCCTCTGTCCTTTCCCAGCCTGGACCTCCAGGGGTTGTTGTGACCCAAGGGCTCTATGGATCCAGGCTGGCCCTTTTGGAGGCACTCAGGGAATTGGGAGTGAAGAGGGGAGGAAATCCTTCCAGGACACACCATAACCTGTTCCTCACTTTTAGAGTTGGAGGAGCCCCTGGAATTCTCTGGGAGAATCCAAAAGTGCAGCACAGATCCACCAAAAGCTGGAATTGGTGTGAGCCTGGCTGGCCAGGAGCTCCTTTAATGGAATGTTTTCCACTGCCTGGTAGAACCTTCCTCCCCATCCCCTCTCCCAGCCAGGGGCAAAGTGACCATAAAATGTTCCTGTGTTGATCCAGCTTCCATGTGCTGCTTGGGGAGGAGAGGTGGGCACGTTCCTTGGCCCTGCTGTGGTTTATCCCCAGTTTCCTGGCTTTCTGTTACTATTTCTTTTTTATAACTGAAAATTTGTTCCTGGGAATAGTTCAGCACTGGTGGCCTGATGCCAATGTACATACACTTAATTTAGATTTAATGGGGACTAAAGTTTCAGACAGGAGGTGGAAAAAAGGGGGAATATAGAGGAAATTTCAAGAAAAAGAGTGTTTTACGTGAGGAAAACTGGTAAATACTTCACTGAGTAAAGTACATGGAAACCATAATGGCAAAGTTACTCTGGATTTGTTGACTGAAGCTTTTGGAAGCTGATAAACTCCTCTAACTCTCAACCAAGGTTTTTCCCCTTGGTTCTAAAGCAAGGTCAGCCCACCAATAAAATTTACTGTTAGAAATGGAAATGGTGAATTTGGGAGAGGAACTCTTTATTCAAGGTGTGAGAACAGCACTGGCTGCAGCTTCCTTGGGCTTTCCTAATCCCCAGGCCTCATAACAAATTTATTTGTTATTTTGTTTGTATTTATTTGTTTTCCCCTTCATGCTTTGATCCAGGATGGCAGCAGAAGGGAGTTTTGTCCTGGCTTTGAAAAGGAACAATTGTGGCTGATTTCTTCCAAGTTGTATCTGACTTAGTGAAATTGGAATGACATTTGTTTAAATTGAAGTAAATACTGATGTTATGAACACACATTTCTCTGTGTGTGCTGTAGCTGCTCTGCCAGTTGTGGTTGTGCCCTTGTTTCAAGGCTCTGGGACAGAATATTTGGGTATTCCTGAAGCTGAACATTTGGGACAGAATATTTGGGTATTCCTGAGGTGAAGTTGAACACTTTCAACCTATGGCCCCTGAGAGGTGGACAATGGGTGTTGGAAACAGGAAATAACTGAAGAAAAATTGAATTTAGTGATTTTTAAATTTAATTTTGAAGGTATGTGTTTGCATCTTGAGTTGTGCAGGGCCAGGAGTTAGATGATCCCTTCAAACTCAGGATGTTTTGTGCTAAATAAGTGAAATATTAAAGTGGATTGATACATTTATTACAATTTAATTGCAACACAATTATTGCAATTCCTTCAGAGGAGAAATTTGTTGCTATGAGAGGTTTCAATGCAACACGTGCAGCATCAGTGAGTCCTGTCATAACCAAGTGAATTACAGTGACCCCTGTAAATAATAAGCTTTTAAACAGTTCTAATTTGGGCTGTTTTGGTGCTTGCAGGGGTGGCTGTGTCCCCTGAAGCCGAGGGCAGGGCTGTCCTGTGCAGGCCATGTGTGACAGGGTGGAACAGCACAGCTGCTTTGTTCTGCTCAGCCTGGCTGGGCACCAGGACTTCTCAGAAATGGCAAATTTCACTTGCCAAAATGGCATCCACGACCATGGAAGGACTGCCAGGGTTTTTGGGCTTGCTGCCACACGCTGTGCTGGCCCAAAAGTCTTTCACCATGAGCAGAATTTCAAGTGACTCAGTGCTGGCAGTGCTGGTGTTTTGGGTAAACAGTTTGGGGATGTGGGGAGGCCTCCTCAGAGTCCTTCTCTAGGTTGTGTTGCTCTCCTAAAAATTTATCCTCTCCACATCTGGCCTGATGGATTTCTTGGGCTCGAGTGGAAGAGGAAAATCATTGTGCATAGCTGGATTTGATTCTGTGTTAATGGATGAATTATCATTTCCATCAGTAAATCTCCATTTATCTCTCCAGTGTTTTTTACTCCAGGTTAAAAAAGGAAAAAAGAAAAGTCCACTGATCTCTTGGTATTCCTTGTCCAGCCCTTTGTAAAATGGTAGAAGCTAGTAGAGATTGCAGTGATTTTATTTCAATTTTACAAGTTGAAGGTTTCTCTTAAAACACTAATAAATAACCTGGACTGAGAATTCCAGGGGAGCAAGGCTGAGAAATATTCTGACTTTAAAATCAGGACCATATCCTGAAAAAGATTTCATCAGAGCTGAGCTGTAGAAAACCCAGGCAAGTTCATCCTGAAGAAAAAAGTCAAGTTTTGCTTTAGTTGTAACAAGATGTGAGGAAATTCCTGGTTCTCACTGAGTTTAGGAAGATTTTAGAGGCCTGTTAAGATTCAGAATTTGCAAATCTGGTGTGGATTGGAGCTTTGTGAACTTTGAGACTGTGAACTGAAAGTTCTCCTCGTCCCTGGGAATGTGCAGTGAAGAGCAAGGAAAGCTTCAGCTCCTGCCTCAGCCCTGGGGCGGGGAGGTTCCTCTGGAAAATCCTTCTGTAGCTTGGTCAGTTCTCTGAGAACCGAATTTCTGATAAAGGGAGAATGAAAAACTGGAGGTGTTGGTGCTGTCTGAGGTGTTTCACAAATATTAACCCCGTCCTTGCTGCTGTTTTGCAGGAGTGCATGCCTGGGCCAGCTCTGCCCTGGGGAGCTGCAGTGGTGCCTGAGGGGTTTTGCTGCAGGTTCTGAATGATGTCAGAGCAGGATTTGGCAGATGTGGTTCAGATTGCTGTGGAGGACCTGACTCCTGATAATCCAGGTAGGAGGAGACTTCCAGCAGTGCCCATGAACTGGAAATCACTGCTGAGCTTTTCTTTAAAATTCAAAGCAGGGTTTTATTCCAAAAGGTGCTTTTGAAGCCTGTGTGCCATGATTTCCAGAGCTTCACTTGTGTATCCTCAAACCCTTTAGATCAGATTATTTTATTTATTTCACTTTTCTCTTAATTGCCTGTTTGTTTTTTGTGCAGGGGTAGACTAACCCCAAAACCACTGAAATATTCCTGCAGTCTTGTTTTTTCCCGTGGTTAATGTTTTCCTCCAATGGAAACTGTTCCCCATCCATTAGGAATTGTTTTATGTGTAAGACACTTTGTCTCATCCATTATTAAAATTCTTTGGACAGTCAAATGGCAAAACACTTCTGAAAGTAAATATTTGGATATCACTTGCTCAGAAATTGACTTCCTGAGTGAAAATCTATTGAGATGTTGGTCCTCTGTGGCTATTGCAAGGAAGAGCAGTAATGGAAATGAGATACACAGGCCAAAAAAACTGCTTTTGTGATAGAAAGTGAAAAAGTTACTCAGGAATGGTCCCAAAGAGTTGGAGGAGAAACTGGAACCTGCCAGTCCTACAAAAGTCTTTGCTTGGTAGAGGAACTCAAACCTGGTCCCATCACCACTGTCAGAGATTTGAAAGAAACCCCAAGCAAGTGTCAAAGAACACATTAAATATCTTAATTAAATTTACAGGCTTTTGTGTTTTTAATTTGAGCTCTGTTCTCTCAGGCTCTAAACCTTGCCAATGCAAAAAACTTTTTGTTTCCTTTCAGTTGTGTTGGAGAACCATGAGGTGGCAGATGATGATGTGGAACCTGCCCTGAAACGTCAGAGGATAGAAATCAACTGCCAGGATCCCTCTATTAAGGTTATTTAATCCTCTTTCCTGGGTTTCATTTTAATGATAATTTAGTTTAGGGGAAGTTATTACAAAAATGTAAAATAAATTGTTTATACTTAATACTGGAATTATTCTGGTAGATACTTGTGCATTTTTAGGTACAAATTTAAAAATCTGGATAATTGTCTAATTTTGCAGTGTAGAATTAGTAGCAAGAATTTCAGATGTAGTGTGAAATATCACCAGAATTAATTCCACTGACCCAAAACTTCTGTATTGGGACATTTTTTGATAAAGTAAATGAAGTTGACCAAAAAAATGAACTTGAGGATGTGTTTGTGTTACAGTTTGTAGATACTTTCAGCCATGTTTGAAGCTATTATTTGAAGCTAACAGCATTTTCCTGATAGATAATTCACATTTAATTCTGGCTCAGGAGCTCAGAAATCACCCTGCTGTGATTTAGGGCTGGTTTTTGCCCTGGAGTGTGAGTACCTGATGATATTTCAGTGCCACAGCCACTGTCCTGTGTAATTCTGTATTTTTGGGGTGATCCCAGGGGCTGGAGCTGTGTGAAGGAGGGGTTTGGGGTGCTCAGTGGCTGCAGGGCCACAAGATGGCACAGCTGCTGTTTGCAAAGCACACAGAGTGCAGCTCTCCCTCTAATGGCCCGTTTTCCCAGGGGAACCCAAGTGGAATATGTTTTCTTTTCAAAAAGATTTCTTAGCAAAACAGATTTTATTTATTTGCTTTTCTTGATTTGCTGTTCAGCAGGAAGCTGAAGTGAGTGGCATTAATTGTCTCTGAGATTTTTTGTGTTGATACAATTTCCACTGCAATTTATCTGTTTGGGCAGGAAAAAAACTCACTAACTTTATCCAGGAGGATGCATCCAGAGATTTATAATCCTTTTGTTTTCACATGTGGGCTGCAAGGCTTTGGCAAGCCATTAGAAATGATTTTGCAGTGGATGAAATCATCCTGACAAAGTGCTTAGGTGAAAATGGCTTTGGCTGGGCTGCTTTTGGCTCCCAGCTAAAGATCTGGAAGAATGTGAGCCTGCTGAAACGCTCCTGGATGTCATCAGGGGTGGATTTTGTCACTAGACAGGCTGTGAGTTCCTTTAGGATCGCTGCCCAGTCACGTTTGTGTGGAGCTTCCTCGGGAGCGGGGATGGGCTCGGAGCGCTCAGCGCGGGTTCTTCTCCTTCCTCCGCAGTCGTTCCTGTACTCCATCAACCAGACCATATGCCTGAGGCTGGACAGCATCGAGGCCAAGCTGCTGGCCCTGGAGGCCACCTGCAAGTCCCTGGAGGAGAAGCTGGACCTGGTCATGAACAAGCAGCACAGCCCCATCCAGGTGCCCATGGTGGCCGGGTCCCCGCTGGGCGCCACCCAGACCTGCAATAAAGTCCGATGGTAAGGACACAGCACTGCCCACTGCCCTAAAACCCCCAAATGCAGGAGCTGGCCATTCCTGCTCCCTCTGCAGCTGAAAAGAGGCTGCTGCTGGAGGTAGAGTTCATTTATCTTCTGGAAGGTAATTTTTGTAGCAGTTTTGTGATGTTACTCAGAAGCAGATGCTGGTCCAGGGACAGTTTGCAGCTCTTCCCACATTTCATCCTGACTTAAACCAGACTCCTTCATCCATCCCCTGGAAAAGCCTCAGCAGCTCTTTTAGACAGGTTTTTGAAACTTGCTCTGCTTTTATTTATAGCTGTTTTGACTTAATGAGTTCATCATCCTTCTAATTGCTTCTCATTTTACTTCTCTTCACCAGAAGTACAATGGACTGTGTTTTATGAACTTGTTTGCTAAAGAACCCTGCTAGAAAAATATCTCTGCTTTTTTTGGAGTTAGAAGCTGGAGGTGGAAAATCTGTTGAATAATCTAATGCTGAAAGATTTTGCTGAAAGATCAGGCTTGACCTGCAGTCCCTTTGTGTCTCACTCCCCTAATGTGGTTTTAAATACCTAAATCTTGATGTGTCTGTCATCTTATCATCGAGGTGATCCCAGCCAGAGAAATCTGCTTAACAAAAGACTCTTTTCTCCAACACTTCTTCCTCCTTTTTCATTTTTTTTATAGCTGGAAAACACTACATACTGCTCTGAATAACTACTTTTTACTCTCCATTACAAAGGGGTGTGCAGGCATTTAATTTTTCTTTTAAGCAGGTGCTGTGTCTGCTTTTACCTCTGCTTTTGAGGGCTTCATACACTGAAAAGATTAATTATGGCTGAGCTGTGTAATAACAGACACAAAGTACATGCAATTAAAGACTTGGATCACAGAGGGAGCAACCAGAGTTTTACACCAGGACTTTTGCTAAATACTTCTTTCTCAATAATTGTTTCTTCAAGAGCCTTCTTGTCATTAATTTAGAGATGTCCAAGTTCTTGTGCACAAGCTGAACTTTTTGCTGTGGTTTTTGCACAAAAGGCTTCAGAAACCTTTTCAGGAACCCACAGCCCCTTTGGGACCCTATTAATTCGTGCTCAGTGAATGCTTTCCTCTGTAAATTGTACTGTTTTGAGGTTCTGGAGGAATTTGTCAGACTTGAGCTGCTTGGTTTGGTTTGGTTTGGTTTGTTTTTAAATCTCTGCAACCATCAGAAATCTGTCCTGGCTGTTGATTGTACTTCATCTTTTGGTTTGGGTTACAGATTTTTGCTGACAGCTCCTCAGCCGCTCTGACACCATCATTTAGATAGAAGTCTTGAAGAAAGCAGGAATCTCTGCCCCAAATATTTGTTGCTGTTGGTCTGAAGTTGCACATTATCAGAGATGTGATGCCAGGAGAGCACTGAGGGCTTTTTGTTCTGGAGCAGACTGTGGCCTGTGGGACTCGAGAGAAAATAGGGCTGGATGTGTTGAATTTGGCACTGGGGACACTCCATTTGCACAGGGACAGAATGTTTCCCTGAATTCCCTGTCTTTCATCCATAAATCCCTTTATCACTTGTTGATTGTTTCCAATTAAAGGCTGTTCCATTGTACCAGCTCTGTATCCTTCCCTCTCCCCCATCCATCACAGGAGGCAGAGCTTCCCACAAGTTTGGGATAGGGATTTTCAGATTCTCCACAGGAATGGGATTCTCCAGCCTCCTTCTCCTCCTCCTGCCACCAAACTCATGCTGGGTTTGCTGCTGTGACAAAAAGTTGTGGTTATTAAAGGCTGTCAGGGAAGATGGTGCTGCACTGTGAGGAGAGCAGCTGCTCTTGGGGAAAAAAGGGAATAAATCCAGTAAATACCTCAGGATCCTGGCTGAGAATTGGGGCTGTGGGAATCCACGAGCTGGGGGTGCTGCTGGGTGGGGCCTGGCCTTGATTCTGCCCCTCAGGTGAGACCCCACCTGCAGAGCTGCCCCAGCACAGGAGGGACCTGGAGCTGCTGACAGAGCCCAGAGGATGGAGCAGGATGAGCAGAGGATGGAGCAGGAAGGCTGGCAGAGCTGGGATTGTTCACCTGGACAGGAGGAGCTTTGGGGTGACCTCAGTGTGGCCTTCCAGGACCTGAAAGAGCTGCAGGAAGGATGGAAAAGGACTTTGGACAGGACCCAGGGAATGGCTCCCACTGCCAGAGGGCAGGGCCAGCTGGGCCAGTGGGAAGGAATTGTTCCCTGGGAGGATGGCAGGCCCTGGCACACATTCCCAGGGACGCTGTGGCTGCCCCTCTGTAGGCACTGAGTTTGTGGTGACTGGAGTGGGGCTGGCACAGCCCAGCCCTAACTGGGCACAGTGTGAGGAGCAGGAGAGCAGCACTGACAGCAACGAGCCATGGAATGCCCAGGGGTGCTGGGCAAGCACCAGGGAGCAGAGGGCACCCAGGGACAGGGCATGAATAGAGGGCACACAGGGGCAGGGCATGAATATGAGGGAACAGAGGGCACACAGGGGCAGGGCATGAATAGAGGGCACACAGGTGCAGGGCATGAATGTGAGGGGACAGAGGGGCAGGGCATGAATGTGAGAGGACAGAGGGCACACAGGGGCAGGGCATGAATGTGAGGGAACAGAGGGCACACAGGGGCAGGGCATGAATGTGAGGGAACAGAGGGCACACAGGGGCAGGGCATGAATGTGAGGGAACAGAGGGCACACAGGGGCAGGGCATGAATGTGAGGGAACAGAGGGCACACAGGGGCAGGGCATGAATGTGAGGGGACAGAGGGGCAGGGCATGAATGTGAGGGAACAGAGGGCACACAGGTGCAGGGCATTAACATGAGGGCACACAGGGGCAGGGCATGAACATTAGGGAGCAGAGGGCACACAGGGGCAGGGCATGAAGATCAGGGGATAAAAGGCTGGGCTGAAGGACAGAGGAGCAGCTGCTGCAGCCTTCTGAAGCAGCAGGGTGTTACTCTGTGTGGGCAGGACCTGAGGCCTTCTGCTGAGGTATGGTGTTAGTGTGGATGCTTAAAGCCTTCTGGAATGGTGTGCTTGAGACTATATCATCAAATTAAAAAGTTCTGTTTGGAATCACAAGATTTTTAAAGGGTACTGAAGAAGTGGAAGTAAAATTTGGATGCTTTTGAGTAAAATAATTTGGTTAAGTGAAATTTCAGTTTAAGAGCTGAGAATTTGAATGGTTTTTCATAATTTTGTGGATTGGGCCACAAAATTGTTGCTTTTCCCCATACGTCATGGTATGTGCTGTGGCACCCCTGGAAGTGCCCAAGGCCAGGCTGGAGGTGTTCAGATGAAAATGGAGAGAATTGAAAGATAAATGGAGCTCAGGTGTTTTCCTGCACCTATTTTTTTTGCCACAGTTAAAAAACAGACCACAAACATCTGGTTCTGTTCCATATGTATTTGTGGATAATTGACAACAAGTATAGAGATAAAAACATTTATATTTTGTCTTTAATGAGACTGGGATAGTAGTAAATGGAACTGCAGATTAATTGCACTCAGTTAATGAGCCAAAATCCATCCTGGTGTCCTTGAACAAAACTCTTTGGGGGTTGAACATTGGCTAATTAATGTGGCTAATTAATCCTCAGATGCAGTTTTGTACCAGATGGGATGTTTGAGTTTGCTGTGTTTTTGTAGGTGTGGATCATTGAAATGTTTGTTTTACCATTGAATTTAATCAGCAGAACAATTTAATTGAATTTGGAGAACAAGACTTGTCCACCCACTTTGCAATGTGCCATTTGGCAAAGCCCCCTGGCTCCACATCCCCCAAATTCCAGAGCTGGGTTTCTGCTCATTGTTTCCTTGCTTACAAGTGGGTTTGGGGTTAAATAATGCAAAATTGAGAGTTGAGATGCTCTTAAATGAGGTTGTAAAGCAGAGAATGTGGTGGGGAATGAATTGTAGGGGGACTCTTCTAGATTTAGCAAAAATATTTTTGCTTCTCCATAAAACCTTTAGGAAAACAAACAAACCTAAAGAAATATAATCAAGGTATTGGTGTATAAACCCTAAAATAGCCAGAATTCTATTTTTAAAATTTATATATATCTATATATTTATTCTTTCTGTGAGTTACAAACCCCTTGGCCAACTTAATTGCATTTTTATCAGGAGGATTTTTACTGATTATAGTAAACTATCCCACTATGCTAATCCAGACTTTTAGAAGAAATAATAATTCCTCAGCCCTTATCAGTGAGCAGTGGCTGCTGAGTCTCTTCCCTGTGTTCACTGCAGTTGATATTATAACTCATTAGGGGATGTAAACCACTTTATATCCTTTTATTTCACTCAGTGATAAATAAGTTAACATTGGAAACCTTGAGGATTTTTGCTGGTTTTAACTCAATTTAAGAGCTAATTGTTCCTTCTTGGAATTGCTTCTGAAGACCCTGAATTTGCAGGAAGATTTTAATTGATTTATTTGGGAACAAAGCATGGATTGAGGAGCAGAGGATCAGGCAGGGTGAAGGGTTTCTTTTCAAGGTGCAGGTCCATGAATCAGCCTGGAAAAACATTTCCCTGGAAAGGGATTCAGCCCTGGAGACAGCCCAGCAGTGCCTGGGGCTGAGAGGGAGTCAGATACAGAGTCAGAAATTTGGGGTGAGTTCTCAAGGTTTGATTTGGAGAAGCTTTGGAGTTGCCCAGGTTTGCAGGAATTCTGCAGCAATCCAGGTTTATTTCTCCTTTATTTATCCTTGGCTTTTCCTGGGGCCCCACCCAGCAGCAAATGTGCAAAAAGTGAATTTTGGGAGGCCTGGACACGACCACAGCTGGACTTTTGTCCTTGTTGGGATGGAGGAATTCCCAACTTTCCCTGTCTGGCATGGGAGCAAACATTTCTTTGGAATTCCATAAATAATTGCCAACAATTCTTTAGAATATTTGAGTTCTGGGATTCTCCCAGGTGGAATTCTGGGGCTGTTTTCCTGAAGGATTGAGGAGGAAGGGGCTGCAGGAAAATGGCACAATTGTTTGGGATCTATTCTCACCATTTCATTTTGGTTACACTCCCTGTGGGGAAACAGTCAACATTGACCGTGAGAAAATCATTAACACTTCATGAATTAAAAAATCCTACTTAGAATCACAAGATTTTTAAAGAGTTCAGAAGAAATGGGAGGAAAATTTGGCTATTTTTGAGTAAAATCATTTGGTAAAGTGAAATTTCAGTTTAGGGGGTGAGAATTTGAATGGTTTTTCATAATTTAGTGGATTGGGCCACAAAATTGTTGCTTTTCCAGCCTTTGGAGTCCCCTGTTTTCAGTTCTGATAAAGGGATCAAGGGGTTTCCACACATCATTTGTGTATGAACTCTCTGTTTTCAGGCTGAGTTTGTGAATTGTGTTTGTGTGGTTTGTACATGAGGGAAGTCAGTGTTTGTCACCTTGGTGCCAGCCCTGAGCAGTGTTTCAGCCTGCAGGAATTGTGCCTTGGAATATGTGGTGAAAACCCCAAATTCCTTCTTGAGGTGTAGTAGAGAAGTTTCTCTGAAAATTACAGTTCTGTCCTGCATTCAAAAATTGAGTTTATAAACAGAACAAATGAAATAAAGGCATTATTAGATTATCTGTCAGTTCCTCTTTCTTTATCCAGAGTTCTGTTGTTTCTTTGGCTGTGGAATGAAAAAAAAGCCTCCCAAACTTGACATCTTTAATTCCTTGGAAAACACAACAGTGCTTTCCAAAATCTCCTAATTTGTCAACAAAACTTGTCAGCCTCAACCTTTTGAGGTTTAATTTTATTTTGCCTTCCTGGCCACGTGGATTTCATGGAGAAGATTTCTGTGATCTGTTTGATTTATTAACACCAGTTGATTATTGAAAATAAGGGCTGGGATTTTTATGAATTCCAAATTCCCCCAGGATTAGGAGGAGGTGGCCTCGTGCATTAATCAGCAGAGTTTTGTGGAATTTCACATTCCAGGAGTGTTGCACTTGGATTTTGGGGAGCCAAGGCCCAGGAATTTGTTGATAAATTGGAGGCAGTGTCTGACTTGCAGCATTTCAGGGGAAAGAGAAAAGTCAGTTATGGAATGAAACCAAAAATTTACCATCATCCCTTCAGCTGGGTTTTACAGAGTTCAGTAATTCCTGCATGGATGGGGTGGAATTCATTTGTACAACTCCAGACTGACCAAGATTTGAACTGTGGATTCCTTCTCCCCACTGCAGTTTCTCTAAAGCGAATGGTTTCTGATGAAATATCATTTCTGAGAGTCCATTATTCAACTGAGAGCTGAGCAAGTAGCAGCTGATGATTTAGGGCTGAGACAGGGATGGAAAAAGTGGTTTGGATCTTTGTAATTGCACTGGTGCTGTTTCAAATGTGCCTGTCAGCCTTAAGCCACCAAAATGAACTTTTACAAAGAGGTGGTTTTGAATTCTTAAAGAGAATTTACACTGAAAATCAGATTTTAGGTGATAAAGCTCCTTCAGGTTTCAGATGTGTTACCAGGTTTGAGATTTTACTTTTTTTTGCTAAGAAATTGGGCATTTTCCTGTAACTTAGCTCAGGATAAATGTGAAACCCTTTAATTTGGGAAGTTTGCAGGATTGCTGTTCACTCTTGGCCACATATGGATAAACAGTTTATTTATTTATTGCCACTCACTTGCCTTGGGGCAGAGACCTCAGGGAATCCTTTTGTTCTGTTTAAAATCAACTTCCTTTCATTGTAAGGGTGTCTGGGAAGGGGAAGAAAGAGAAATACATGGAAATCAAACAGGATTTGGGTTTAGACACAGATTAGGGGACATTTACCACTCTAATTACTGTCTAAGAACAGTTAAAATCAATTATAAAATATTAAAATGTGGATTAAGCTTGCCAAATCCCATCGATGAGATGAATTCCAGGGAAGGCAGAACATTGAATTCCATGGCTCCATTAGCATAGCCAGGAGTATTATTATTGTTATTATTATTGAATATATAACACTAAATATATTAATAATATTAATATCACTATATATTAATATACATTACATTATAATATATATTGTTCCATATATAGTAAGTAAATGGATAAATGAATAAATGGAAAGATGCATGAAGTGAAATTTGGTTCAGGCCTTTGTAGGGCTCATCTTTGCTTTCTGCCTAAAGAAACAACTAAAAAATTATTATATTTAATAAAAGTAGGCAGGTTTTTACCTCATGGATGTTGGAAAATGGGATCATGTTCAGTGAAACTCCACAAATCTTTATCAGTGTGAAGCCGAGCACTGGGTTGTGAAAGGCTGTGTTACACACAATATATTTAATTTATTGAGCAGACAATAAACAGAAGGGGGCAGAAAAGCCTTATTTATCCTTTTGGGTTCCAGTTTAAATTCCTGGCAGAATTTAAATATTTTGAATGGTGCAGTCACTGGGAATCTGAAAATCCAGCAGTAAAAGCAGACCTTGGAAACTTTTCCTTTAGGCTGGGGAGTTAATTCTGCCAGTGCAAGAAAGTGAATGGAGAGCAGGTAATCAATTAGTGATTAAAGGGACAAGGTTTGGAAATAACAGGGATTTAGGGGTGTCCCAGGATAATTTGTGTACCAGTTTAGAGTAGTTTAAAACAGTAATTTTGTTTTTAAAAATTGTGAAAACTACCAGTCTTGCTTTTAGAAAATCATATAATAATTGAAACTTATTCCTTTAAAACACTCGCGTTTGAGAAATAAATAATTTATTTCTTTCAATGGGTTTGAAGGGCCCTAGTTTTACTTGAAGCAGGATGGAAAGGAGCAGGAGAGGATGAACCACCCTAAAAGGTTGGAATTGCTGATCCTGGAGGTCTTTTCCACCCTTGGTGGCTCCAGAACCTCTCCCAGATCTCTGAGGCTGCAGCCCCTGTTCCATCTGCTTTCCTTGGCAGCAGCTGCCCCTTAACTGCTGCATTTCCACCTCTAAAACCCCTTGGAATGTCTTTCCAAACAGCATTTCCCCCTTTTTATTTAGGAACTGTACATTTTTGCATATCTTGAGCTCCATCTCTTTGTTCCATGAGCAGGAAATCTGCTCCCAATAACTCCTGAAATTGTGTTTTTCATACCAAGGGAAGAGCAGGATTTCTTTAGGGTGCCCTCAGGGGATCTGGAAATTTGAGATTTAATCCCTAATTTTATTCCAAGCATCCTTGGAATGGCTGGAAGTTGTCTGTGGTGGTGGCAAGGGCAAAGAGCTGGCTGGGAACTTGGAAAAGCAAGAAAAGCAAAATTACCTGGTGGGAATTATTTACAAACCCCCAGAAAGAGCTCAGAGGTGTTTGCAGGAACCTGATAATTGTATTTATTTGTTACCTGGTCGTCAGTGAGCCTTCATTTCCTGTAATTAATATTTTGAAATCCAATTTATAACACTGCCTCCTATACCCCTAAGATTTGAGTGCTTGAATCTAAATTTAATTTAGTGCTTAAATCAAACTTCTGCTGATACCAGAATTTGTCAGAAAATCAGGAAAACCATCTCAAAGTAACTAATTGCATAATGAAGAATTCCAAATCTTTCTCCTGATTCAAACTGTGTTTTCTAAACATCCAGAATTTCTGTTTGAATCAATAATTTCACTCCTGGAACGTGCTGAGGGTCAGGGCAGTGCCTCATTTCCCAGTGAGCACAATCTCCACTGCTGCAGTGCTGCTCCTTATCTGCCTCAGGAAGTTAAGGCTCAAAGCAGGGTAATAACTGTAAATTTCTTCCCAGACTGGCTGAAAACAAGATATCTCTGCTGTTGTGTTTTTATGAGTACATTTATCTTCAAAAAGGGTGGTATTGACCTGCTGCTTATGGCATGACCTGGCCTTTTCTTGGCCATAATCAAAAGGAGAAGATTGATAATTAATGTAATTTCCAGCACTTTTCAATCCTGGTTATGTCACACGTTGCCTGGATGGGTTTTTCCCCCATGTTTATTATTATTTCCCCATGTTTATTATTATTTCCCCATGTTTATTATTATTTTCACCATGTTTATTATTATTTTCACCATGTTTATTATTATTTTCACCATGTTTATTATTATTATTTCCCATGTTTATTATTTCCCATGTTTATTATCATTATTTCCCATGTTTATTATTTCCCATGTTTATTATTATTATTTCCCATGTTTATTATTATTTCCCCATATTTATTAATTCCCCATGTTTATTATTATTAATTCCCCATATATTTATTAATTCCCCATGTTTATTATTATTAATTCCCCATGTTTATTATTATTAATTCCCCATGTTTATTATTATTTTCCCATGTTTATTATTATTTCCCATGTTTATTATTATTTTCCATGTTTATTATTATTTCCGATGTTTATTGTTGTTATTGTTATTTCCCCATGTTTATTATTATTTCCCCATGTTTATTATTAATTTCCCATGTCTATATTATTACTTCCCATGTTTATTATTATTACTTCCCATGTTTATTATTATTACTTCCCCATGTTTATTATTATTATTACTTCCCCATGTTTATTATTTCCCATGTTTATTATTTATTTCCCCAATGTTTATTTATTTCCCCAATGTTTATTTATTTCCCCAATGTTTATTATTTCCCCCATGTTTATTTCCATTTTTCCTTTTAAAAATATTTTTTAAGTTTTTTCCCCGTTTTTTGTTTAAAAAAATATATATTTTCTCTTTATTCCTTTTTTATTATATATATTTTTTTCTAATTTTTCTTGGGTTTTTTATTGCTTTTTTTGTTATTTTTCCTAGTTTTGTGTATTTCTTAAAAACAAAGTGTTCCTTGTCCCTGTGCCACCACACTTAATTTTTACAGTTTCAGCTGTGTTCAAAATAAGAGATTTTAAAATTTTGTTGTATTTTTTTAAACCAAGATCTAAAATAATTTGTGTCCCCATCGAGGTGGTGGAAAATCCCTGGAGGAACAAGCCTGGCTTGGGAACAGGAGGGTTTGGGTTGATGAGCTCCTTGGAAATGGGTGGTGTCATTTTGGAGTTTGGTTCTCCAGGTGGGTTCAGCTTTTCTCAGAGCACAATAATCCCCAGCAGAGTTGAACAGCTTTAAAAATTGGATTAAAATTAAATTTTAAAATTTTAAATTCATCTTAAAGCTGGTAATTGATGTTCTCCTGCCTCCAGCCAACCAGAGGCTCCTCTGTAGCTAAAGATGGATTTTGTAACTTGGAAAATCTCTGATTTGTTCTGAGTTGGGTTGAAAATTCAACATTGACTGTGTTTAAATTGTTTGGATAAAGCAGCATTTGCTTTATCTTTCATTATAAATTGCTCCCAGGCCTCTCAGCTCCAGTTTTTCCAGGCCTGCCTGCTGGACTTTGGCTTGTCCTGTTCCTGGGGTCTCTGCTCTGGGGGATGTCCAGAATCCAAAGGGAATTTTTAATCCTCAGCTCTCTGGAAATGATGGATGCCACTGCTGCTTTTTTGGCAGTTTCCTGTGCCTGGAGCATGAATTTGGGGATTGAAATTTGAATTGTTGAGGTGCCTGTGCACAGTGTGCTTGCTGACAGGTCTGTTCATTTTGGGGTACGCCCCCAAAGGCATTTCATGGGTTCTGTGCCAGTTGGGGCTTTGCTGAAGTGGCAGATCCTGGGTGGGTTTTCTCTCCCTTTTTGGACAGGGATCCTTAACTCTGCCAGCAGCAGGCAAAGGAAGCAGGTGGCCATCAGGAGGAAGGAGCACTGGGACATTGTCTGCCTAAATAATGATGAAAAGATGTAAAAAGGGGCTGTTGTTAAGGATGGACATGAGTGTTAGTGAAAGATAAACTAGGGATAAAATAAGGAAAACAGCACATTGTACAACAATATTTGTTATATTTAGATTTTCTCCCTGCTGGAGATAATTGTGATATTCCTCCACACATGAATTGTACATTTCAATTTTAATTTAAACTGGGAAATAGCAGAGTTCAAGGGCTCTTTTCCAGCCTGGCTTTCCTTAAGGCTGCAGAGTTTTCCAGCAGGAATTCCAGCTCCTCTTCCCATTATTGCTTCTCCATGAGAGTGAGGACAAAGGGAAGAACCTGCCTGAAAATCTCACTCCAAGTCATTTTCAGTTTTTTAGAGAAACACTTTTGATCCTCATGGAAGAGAGAAATGTCAGTTCATTCCTTCTGCCTGATTTTTCTCTCTCTCCAAATGGAAAGCTCAGCTGGGAAGAGGAGGAGAGGATGGTCCTGGCATTGCCAAAAGTTCTTTTCTCTGGCTGCACTCTGGGTGATTGGCAGGTTATTGGCAATGGAGCTCCAGCCTTTAAGATGAATGATCAGATCTGACTCACACATTTTCCATACTGAAAATGACCTTTGCCAGCAATTTCCTTATGCAAAATATAGACTGGCCTTTTGTATTAAAAAAAAAAAAAATCAGAGGCTGAATATGCAATCATTAGTTGGTATGTTTATTTTTTAGGAATATTTTCACCTGTAATTTGACAGATTATTCAGTGAACTGCATTAAAAAATTCCCAAATATCTGCAGGTTGCATGCATTTAAATTTTTTTAGGGAGTTGTGTCCAAGAAGAGGCAAATTGCTGCTCCAGTCTCTCCAAGTGCTAATGCTTGTGGGGAAAGGAGTATGTGAGCACAAATGGAAAGTTCTGGGGCCTGTGCACTCACTCTGGGTTTGTGAAACTCCCCCTGACCCCTGGAATATTTTCCTTCCATCTTCCCCCTGAGTACTGGCAGCACTCAGAATTGCTTCCCTTGGGGTCTGAGGGAATATCCAAAGCTTACTCCTCCTCTTCCTTTGTGTTCTCTGTGTTTTAGTACAGAGGGAATGGTTAAAGCTGTTTCATCTTCTGAAAGGGATTGAGAGATTGAAGAAAGGAATGGGAATAATCCAAAGATGCACTTGGCTTTAATGAATTTTAATAGATTTTTGTCAGCTTGGCCCAATATTTTGATTTTATGTAGAATTCCATTCTTTATTTTGTGTCTATTCATCAGATTTCTAAATAAATCTGAAAACAGGGATGGAACGTCTCCCAGGGAAGCAAATTCTTTATCACCCTCCACAAGTCCCTGCCAGGAGGGTGCAGCCAGGTGGGAATTGTGCTCTGCTCCCAATTCCAGGATGAGAGGGAGCAGCCTCAAGCTGCTCCTGGGGAGGTCCAGATTGGATATCAGGAAGAATTTCAAGCAAGTCCATAAAAATGAACATTCCTAAGACAAAGCAACCCCCCTCAATTCCTCATGCCAATTTTCACCGCTAAGGCTTTTATTTTTTTCTTCAGATACAAACTTAATAAGAGCAAAATGCTAAGGACTTTCTAAATGTAATTTTATTGCATTTATCTCTCCAGTTGAATTTAATTATTCAGAGTCTTCATTAAAAAGAAGCTTTGGTAAGTGACATTTTAAACAGGCCTTCAGAAGTGATTGCAAGGGAGATGCTGATAAAGAACAGTGTCTGAAAGGAAGTGTCAAATACTTGAACATTTAAAACTGGGATGTGAGGACTTGCAGGGCAGCTCTTTGGATAATTTGGGCAATGTAATGAGCACACATATGATGCTGCTGGCCCGGGAGCTGCCAGCACTGCCACATCTCCCTCTTTTATCAAGTGTTTGGTAGGGTTTTAAATGTTTGGTGCAGAGAAAAGAGATGGAAGTTGTCTTTTTTTCAGAAATAAAAATGTGTGGGTTTTTCCCTTTTGACTGGAAGTGCCCTAAATCCTGATTCTCTAGAGAATAATAGGAAAGCAACAGAAGCCCCCGTTTCTTTCTTGCTTTCTGAAATCTGAGGTCCAAATGCACATAAGGAGCTCTGGCAGAGCCTGCCCTTGCCTGGGATGAGCCAAAATCTCCCAGAGCCTGCCCAGCTCTGCACCCAAGGGTTCTTGGGTTCTTGTCCTTGCCTGGGATGAGCCAAAATCTCCCAGAGCCTGCCCAGCTCTGCAGCCAGGGGTCCCTGGGTTCCCCGAGGAACCCCAGCAGCACATGCAGCCCCTGGCAGGGGGAGGCAGGGCATTGCAGCCTGGGGCTTTTGGAGCCAAAAAATCCGGGGTCAAGCATTTTGTTTGTGCAAAAATGGGATCCATTCATCCTCAGCTCCACGACAGGGCCTTATCTTTCCTTGATGATGGATAATTTGGCACTTGAGGCTTACACAGACACGAGAATGTTCAAGTGTGTGCTCTGCTGCAGCTGCAGGAAACACACTTGTTATCACCAAATTGGCTTAATTTGTGTTTCAGTAATTAGCCGGGGGAAAATAAATGACCCCCAGTCACATTTGGGATGTTGGAGCAGTGACAACAAGAACAAGCTGTTTACTGTGGGGAGAGCAAAGGGAACTAAACCAACATTTCTCTCCCTCAGTTCTCCCTGAGCACAGCAGGAACAGTTTAAGTCTCAAATCCCCACCTGGGAATATTGAGTGTGGTGTGGCAGTAATGTGAATAATCCCTGCAAACAGGTCAGGTGCCCATCTGCATGAGGAGACAGTTGTTTGTTTCATATTTCCTTTTGCATTCCAGTGTAGACTTAGCCTGTCTCAAGTTTTCCTTCTCCAGTGTCATCAGGAGTGATAAGAGAAGCTTTTTCTGGTTTCTCACACATGAAATGATTTTGGTGTTTGATTTTGGCTTTTTAATGTGTGAAATGCACACAAGAAGTAGTTTGGTCTTGTTTTTATTCAATTGCAGTCTGGTCCTCTTTGCTCTGATGCTTCTTGTGCTGCTCATCTCCCCACCCTGGAGGACAGCACATGCCCTTTAACCATGCTCATTGTCCACTTTTGCAATAAATCCTTTCAAATTCTCTTTTCCTAGGAATTATCCTGCTGAAACTGATGCATTACCATGTAAATTTGCCACAGCACCTCTGCAAACCACTCAGATTCTCCCAGAAAGAAGAATTTGGTGGAGCTGTGATTTACACACTTCCCCCTGTGTGTCCTGAATTGATGAATTCCTTCTTGCTTCCCCAGGGGTCGTGGACTTTTATATAATACCACAGGAGCCATCCATCCTCTGGAGCAGTCAGAGTGCTCGAGGTGGTGCCGGTGTCGGCCTCGATGGATTGCCGGCGTCAGCAGTGCCGGGAGAGGGACGAGGCCCAGACCCTCCCTGGATTACTCAAACCAAAACCCTCTTCATGGATTATTTATAAACTTTGCTCCTTTACATTCCTCTTCCCTCTGTGATTATTTTTTTGCAGTGTTGTCCCTCAGACCACGGTGATCCTCAACAACGACAGGCAGAACTCCATCGTGGCCAAGATGGTGGGGCAGGAGGAGCCTCTGAGCAGAGCAGCAGATTCCCTGGAGAACATCCTCAGCAAGTGAGTGCCATTCCCTGGAACCCTCTCTTTGTCCCTCCCTGGCCAGTGCCACTCTCAAAGGCCAGTTTTTTCCCTTCAATTTGAAGGGAAAAACGAGGAATCCTTGAGGTAATAATGGGGGAAAGATTGAACCTGGGCTTGGATAGGTTCTCTTGCTTCCCCCTTGGTGGGAGAGAGCATCCTGGAGGAGCTGGGATTATCTGGGCATCCTGATGGGATTATCTGAGTATCCTGCTGGGATTATCTCTGTGTTAAGTTAAACAAGGGTTTCTATAGCTGTGGATTTTTACATGGATGCACAATCCTTTGGGAGCAGGCCAAAATCCTGTATTTAACCAGCTGAAGGAGGAATATGCAGTCCAAGGAAAACTTGGACTATCTAAAGTGAATTTTAAACAAGCAGACCTGGGGATTCTGGGTGGAAAATGGTCGTGATTAATATATTTTTATAAATTACTGGGATATTTCTTTTGTTTTGCACATGGGCAAATCCTAGACTTTTCCATTGAGGCAGATGTAGGAAGTTGATACCTAAGATTTTTTTTATTCCTTCTGCTACGTGTGACCCAAAGGACAAAGTCTTAACCTGCACAAAGGGAAGTTTAAGTTGGATGTTAGGAGAAAGTATTTTACTGAAAGACTGGGAAAGTATTGGATTCATCTGCCTGAGGAGGTGATGGAATCACCATCCCTGGATGTGTTTAGAAAGAGACTGGATGTGGCACTGGGTGCCATGGTTCAGTTGAGGTGGTGTTAGGGCATGGGTTGGACTTGATGATCTTTAAGGTCTCTTCCAACCTGGTGATTCTGTGTGATTTTTATTCTGCTGGATAGCTCCAAGTTCCACAGGAGCAGAGTGGTTTTCAGGGGCTGCTTTTATCCAACACATTTATTTTGTCAATGAGTGCTTTTAATTCCCTCACAAAAACATGCAGGGCCATGACCTGAACTGAGTGACGCTGGAATTTGGATAGTCCATGGTCACATTTGTGCTGAGGGGCTGTTCCCTTGAGGTGACCTGTGTCGGCCCTCACAATGACATAGAGGGCCACGAGCTGAACTGAGTGATGCTGGAATTTGGATATTCCATGCTCATGTTCCTTCTGAGGGGTTGTTCTCTGGAGGTGACCCATGTTGGCCCTCACAACAACATGCAGGGGCATGAGCTGAATGAGTGATGCTGGAATTTGGATATTCCATGCTCCCGTTCCTTCTGAGGGGCTGTTTGTTCCCTCAAGGTGACCTGTCTAGGTCCTCACAATGACATGCAGGGCCATGACCTGAACAGAGTGATGCTGGAATTTGGATATTCCATGCTCACATTTGTGCTGAGGGGCTGTTCCCTCGATGTGATCTGTGTTGTCCCTCACAATGATGTGCAGGGCCATGACCTGAACTGAGTGATGCTGGAATTTGGATATTCCATGCTCCCCTTCCTGCTGAGGGCTGTTCCCTTGAGGTGACCAGTGTTGGCCCTCATGACGATGTGCAGGGCTGTGAGCTGAGCTGACACTGGAATTTGGATATTCCATGCTCCCATTCCTGCCGAGGGCTGTTCCCTTGAGGTGACCCATTGGCCCTCACAATGACATGCAGACCCACGAGCTCAACTGGCACTGGAATTTGGACATTCCATGCTCATGTTCCTTCTGAGAGCTGTTCTCTGGAGGTGACCCGTGTTCCTTGCCCACAGCGCGGTGCCGGGCCGCCGGCAGAACACCATTGTGGTGAAGGTGCCCGGGCACGACGACAGCCACAACGAGGACGGCGAGAGCGGCTCCGAGGCCAGCGACTCGGTGTCCAACAGCGGCCAGGTGGGCAGCCAGAGCATCGGCAACAACGTCACCCTCATCACCCTCAACTCCGAAGGTATGTGGGGGGCCAAGGGGAGATTTTGCATTTTTTTTAATGTACATTTTATGTGTCCTCATTACTCGTAGTGTGCATACTTGTAATTCCTTAGCTCTGGTAATTTAGCACAGTCCTGGTGTTGTGTTAGGCCTGACATCCTAAAGACCTCAGAGCGAGGCCTTGTGTGAGGCCGCAGAGCCCTCAGGTATCTTAAAAAACCAATGATGCCTTGAGAGGCTGCCTAGAACAGAGGCTGGACAGAGTTAAAGGAATAAAGTAGGGATTTATTAAAAGGCTTTCAAAGGACACAGCTTGGGCAGTGCAAGAGCCTGGCCAGTGGGTCGGGCCCTGCTCCAGGAACAGGAGCAGAGGGAACAGCTCAGGCTGGGCCAGGGCAGGCTCAGCTCGGACAGCAGCAGGAATTTCCCATGGAAAGGGGGGTCAGGGATGGGAACTGCCCAGGGAGGGCTGCAGTGCCCATCCCTGGAGGTGTCCCAGCAATTCCTGAGCTGGCACTCGGTGCTCTGGGCTGGGGACAAGGTGTGGATGGGGCACAGCTTGGACTCTGATCCTGGAGGTTTTTTCCAGCCTCAGTGATTCCAGAATTTTTACTGCTCTGTCAGCTATGCCAGGAGCAAAGCTGCCAGCACCAGGAGGATGTTTGTTGTGTACTTCCCTTTCTGCCTTGGTGTGGCAGAGATTTGCACAGACAAATGTGATGTTTGACCCATTGATGTGCATGAAGAAACACCTAATCCATTAATGTCTCAGATCTGATTTCCCTCAGACCTCTGGAACACTCATCTATTCAAAATCTCTGAGACTGATGAATGCTTTGAGGATCAGATCAGTGACCCCCCCTCCACCTGCCCTTGCCCTTGCACGGGAGGGAATTACTAAGTGACTTCACCTGCAGGGTGGCACAAATTCAATTATTAATAAAGGAAGAGATGCAGAATAACAGGGCTGGTGTGCAGGGAGAGGCAAAGTCACAGCAGCCCTTGGCTTTCATCAGCTGGGGCAGAATTCCAGGTGACTCTGAAGTGTGCAGAGGTAAAACCAGGATGGAGATCCCAGCCCAGGACTGAGAGCAAAAACACCAGGTGTTCAGGACAGCTCCACTCTGTCATCCTGGCTCTGGACTGTGGAAAGCACAACTGGACTGTGCTTACAGTTGGGATTGTCTGACACTGAGCTGTGGATATTTCCAGGATTTAGGGAATGGATTTCTATAAAGGCACTCTTTGCTCTCTGCTGGCTTTCATGTGATTGCGATAATTTAAAAATTAGTGGTATTGCCTTTCTATCCCTAAAAAATGATTCAGAAGCTTTGAGCACAGTTCCAGTAATGGTGTAGAACAAGGCTGGTTTTTTGCTGACTGAACACTGTGACTTCAATCCAGGTGTTTTTTAAAACCCAGTTAATTTTGGCATGCTTGTGTTCTTACTGGGAGTCCTGGAGTGCAGCATCTTCTCACTTCAAATATAGCACTGCCTTTATTTAATTGTGAACGTTCTAATTAGGCTTAAAAACAATGAGCTTTGTACAGTTCAGTGTCATGTGCAGAACAAAGAGCATGGGAAGAGCTTTTTTAGTTTCACTGATACACCTTTGGAGCAGGAGAGCCATTGAGTGTTATACACTAAACATGAGGAAGTGTCTTTTATAGTGGTTTATTTTGTAATGGTTTATTTTATAATGGTTGCATGGGGTGGATGTGATGGCCCAGTGTTATTTTCCTCTTCAGTTTTCACACACTGCCCTTGCACTTTCAGGGTGGTAAGAGAAGGAAAAGTTTGCTCTGTTCAGTTCTTTTGAGACTCTTTTCCTGTGCTTTCCAGAGTTCTTGTCCATTTTTAACATTGTGAAGATTCTGAATGTTTCAGCTGGTCCTTAGTGCTCTCCTTGCACAGAACTTCATTTGTGAATCAATTCTTTGGGCCCTCATAGAAGACATGGGATCATGGAATGATTTGGGTTGGAAAGGACCTTAAAGCCCATCCAGTTCCAGCCCTGACACCTCCCACTGCTGCTCCAAGCCTGCCCAGCCTGGCCTTGGGCACCTCCAGGGATGGGGCAGCCTCAGCTTCTCTGGGAAATCCATCCCAGGGCCTCCCCACCCTCACAGGGAGGAACTCCTTCCCAAAATCCCATGTAGCCCTGCAGTGAAACCATTCCCTGTGTCCTGTCCCTCCTGTTTCTCATGCAGAGCCCCAAGCTGGAAATGTGACCATGTATTTTTGGAGCAGATAAGGGGAGACTGGGTGTTAATTAAGGGATGACTGATGTTTTTTCCAGAGAAAACTCCTCAGTCACGTCTTGTCTCCTCAATTGGCATCTGAAGCAGTCATTTGATAATGGCAGCATGAAGCAGCACTGAGGATTTGCTTTCCAAGTGGGAATCCAAGCAGCTCAGTGTCCCAGACTTATCTGTGCTCAGGATTTTCCAGCCCAGGCAGGCTCAGATCTCACCCGTGGGATGAGCACTTGGAGCTGTTTGCTGCCAAGCTCCTCAGGACAGGCACAGACAGTGAGAGGAGCTGGAGCAGAGCAGGAGTGAACCTTTTGTACCCTAAAATGATGTGGTGCTGATGTGAGACACTGATGAGGACTGGTGAAAGCCAAAGAAAATTATAAAAATTGAATTGCTTTGGGTTTTATTTTTTCAATTTTTGGGAGCCAGCAGATGAACAAGTTTCTTGCAGGTGTCTGCTACAGAGATATTTGGAGTTAACACTGGCCCACCTCCACCCAAATATAACAAAGATTTATTAAACAAGGAAAAAAGGGCAAAATCCACATTAGAAATCTGATTTTCTGATGTGAAACACATTTTCCAAGGTTTTAAAAAGCCCTTTGAGTCCATGGGTTTTAATTCTCTGAGGTTTTTTTGGATCTTTTTTTATTTGAACTTTTTATCTGATCACATCCTTCCATGAGTCATAAAGTAAGGGAATCTCTCTTGGATTTCACCAAAACTGAGCCTTATTCTTAACAAACAAGTGATGCCTCTCTGATGTTGTGCTGAGGCTGAAGAACCTGTGAGGGCAGGGGCTGTTCCCAAAATTCTTCCTGGTGGTCCTGGATCCACAGGGAGTGAGCTGGGACTGGGTCTCCTGCAGCCACAGCCTTTGTGGAATATTTACCTGGAGCACGAGGTTGTTCTGGATTTGATCTGAACTAGGGCAGGGTCAGGTGGGATACTGGGCAGGAATTCCTCCCTGTGAGGTTGGGGAGGCCCTGGAATGGATTTCACAAAAAATCAGTAAATGTGATTTACTGTGGCTGCCCCTGGATCTCTGAAGTGTCCCAGGCCAGGTCGGACAGGGCTTGGAGCACCCTGGGATGGTGGAAGGGGTCAGGGCTGGAATTGGATAATCTCCAATGTCCCTTCCCACCCAAACCATTCCACGATTCTGGGATTTTTCTTTGATATTCCCAAGAAATGAAACCTTTCTTTTCCCACCCCACAAGAACAGCCCAGTGACAAACCCCAGCTCAGTGCTCAGGCCATGTGTGCTGCTCCTCAGGCAGAATTGCCAACGTCTGAGCTGCATTTTGTGCTGGAGGAGGTTTTGCTGAATGTGACTTTAGAGCTCTTTAACCTTTCTTTTAGCACAGCTTTCAATCCCACTCCTGCATCTGGAGGTGAAGTTACAGCCTGGTTGTCCCTCCCTTCCACACACTTAATGATTTTTAATTAATAAAGTCAGTGCTCTGGAGTCTCTGCCAATTAATCACTGCCCCTGTGAACTTCTGCTAATTGACAGGAGCTCATTAAAAGATCACAGAATCATGGAATGGTTTTGCTTGGAAGGGACCTCGAAGCTCATCTCGTTCCAACCCTCCACATGATGCTGATGTTGAATCTTCTATACATCAGCCAAAACATTATTTAATTTCTCTAGAAATGGAGGTTTATTTTTGTAAGTTAAGATTTGTTTTTATGGGGTTTATTTTAATTTTTTAAAGATTAATTCATCTTTCTGCCTCTCTGCACTCACCAGTCTTTTGCTGCCACTGCCAACTTTGCACCCAGCCTTGAGATTAAAATAAACACAACTTCTTGGAGTGAGGGAACATGTTAATTCCAGTATTTCTGTGGGCAGGTGTTTCCTTTTGTTTTCTCTAGTTTTAAAGGAATGACTGACAGCTCCTGGGGCTAGAGCAGAGCCTGGCTTTGCTTTCATGCTCATGTCAGACCAGGGAGCCTATCCCAATGGAAAAATGGAACAGCTCAGTGTCTGTCACTTCCCTGGGTGGGAGAGCACATCCAGAGCAGCCCCTGTCTGGTTTTTGTTCTCTTGACAGGGCTTTTTTTTGCTGCTGACCCCACACTGGCTCCTCCTGTTCCCAGAGAATTCCTCGTTTGCGTGGCAGCACGTCCCGAACGGGGATGGATGGTCAGCTGTGCTGGGAGATAAATGCAGCAAAAAAGAGTCAAAATCAGCACTGGAAAGCAAACTGGGTCCAGTAGAATGGAGATAAAGGCAAATTTTGTGATGTTGAAAAAAGGAGAACAATGGAGAGGAACTAGAAATTGGTATGAGGGGGAAATGGGGCTGTGAGTGTAGAGAGGAATTAGGATAAAGCTGGCAGGGCTTTCTGCACTGGGAGGAGAAAGGATCAGAGGTGATCTGATATTTGGTGTAAAAAAGGGCAAGGAAGCTCCTTTCCCTGAAAGGGCAGCAGGGTCCTCAGGAGAATTCACAGAATCAGGGAATGTCTGGGGATGCAAGGGAGCTCTGGAGATCACCCAGCCCCAGGCAGGGACACATCCAGGTGGGTTTGGGATGTCTCCAGAGAGGGACACCCCACATTGTCCTGGGCAGCTGTGCCAGGGCTCTGCCACCCTCCAGGGAATGAAGTTCTTCCTCAGTTAAAGAAAGAAAAATAGGGCAAAATGAGAGGGTGTGTGAAGGGCTGAGCTCCAGGTGAGTGTGTGCAGTTGTGCTTCACTGAGCTGAAGGGAAGGAGGTTCTTTGGGGGTTCCCTTCCTCCCCAGCTGACATTGCTGAGTTTTTAGAAGTGTTTAAGGAGCAGCAGCAGCAGGGTATGGCTGTGCAGTGCTGGGGTTGGAGTCTGCCTTTTACAGTGCATGCACTAAATAACCCTGCTATCACCTCCAAAGCCTGATAAGGCACCTCAAGAACCATTCCATGTGCATTGAAGGATATTTCACTGCTGGGAGACTACAGTGATCCAGATTTAGTCAATAGTGTTTATGTATTTAATTGCTCAGACGGGATTTCCACCCAATTCCCAATCTGTTTTCTCCTTCTTTATCCATTCTCCTCCACCCCACACCAGAGCTCAGGGTGTTTGTGCCTCACTCAGAACTGGCCCTGGATTTCCTCTTTCCACCAGATTTTTGGGTGCCAGTCCTGTGTTTGCTCCCTGCAAAGTGCCAGATGTGTTGGCAGCCTGGCAGGAATGATTGCGATCTAAAATAAGGAATAATTCAGCTTTTGTGCCCTCACAGAGCTGCAGTGGATTCATGGTTAACTTCAGTCATGCCTGATGCAAAATGGTTATAAAATAAATTCCCTTTCTGTTTGAAAGGAGGAGGAAAATGCAAGAGATAATTTAGTGGGGGGATTGTGGTCATAGGTCAGAATAACAAGATAATGTCTTTTTTTCCAGGCTGGGAGCAATAAAAGAACAGTTGCATGTGGTAAAAACAGTATGTTCTGGACTTTGTGCCAGCAGAAAAAAGAGGATTTTGCAAATTGAACAAAATCTTTGGTTCATGTAGGTTAACAACGTTTGTTAGAAAAGTCTGGAGGCAAAAGGTGTTCCATAAGGAACAAAAATTCCTATATCCAACAGCAATCCTGTGAGCTGTAGGGCAGAAAGGCTGTGATAGGCTGGAGGATAATTTATTCAGGCTTCCTAGAATTTCTTTGAAAAACGTACATATTGATCCAGAGATGTTTTTGCTTCGCCAGATCTGCCCAAATTTTTCTAACCCAGTCCATTTATCTTGAGGAACAGCCTGTTGTTTTCCCTGATAATGGTAACCAGACTTGTGGTGAGGCCAGACACAGTGGCATGCAAAACAAGGCACAACTCATCCAAACCACTTTATTTTTCAGATGGCACCTGGTACTGGGAGCAGAAAGCAGCCAGTGTGACCTATCCTGGCTCAGGATAAAAAAGAAAGGATCAAATTAAGGCAAAAAAATACAAACAATTTGCAAGTGTATAAAAATATATTCAGGAAAGGGCATGAAGTTCTGATTTCAGCAGGAAAAAAATTGGAGGGATGAGTTTCTACATATGTCAACAATAAATAGTTTTCCTTGCAAGTCACTGAATGTAAGGAAGAAATTCTTCCCTGTGGGGAGGCCTAGGGTGCCCAGAGCAGCTGTGGCTGCCCCTGCATCCCTGCTTGGCCCAAGGCCAGGCTGGACAGGGCTTGGAGCAGCCTGGGATGGTGGAAGGTGTTCCTGCCCATGGCAGGGGTGGAGGAGATGAATTTTAAGGTCCCTTCCAGCCCAAGCCATTCCCTGGCTGTGTGGCTGTGCTCGTGCTGATAATCTGCTGCTCTCAGTGATAAATCAGGATTGCACAACCCAACGTTTGCCTCATCCTGTCGTTACTCAGCCCGCGAGCTCGGCCCTGACATGTGGGGTGACTCAGCCCAGAGGTTGTGCTGGAAAAGCAGCTTGGAGTGTTTGGAGTTGCTTTTATGTTCTATTTTATTGAGTTCTTCTGGCTTGTAGTCTGATAAAGCCCAGGGCAGGATTTGGATATCCAGATGCTGCTTGCTGTGGGTGCTGCTCGGTGTGAGGAGGAAATGCTGTTTGACCTGAGCTCTGTCACCTCCTTTGGGGATGGAAGGGTAATGGAAACCAGGAATTGGGGACTTTGTCTATACACAAAACTCGGCTCAAAGATCACTTAATGAAAGAAAGTCATTAATGTAATTGTAACTGAATGCTGTTCACAATAAATTACTGTAAAGCTCTCAGTGGAAGGACTGAGTGACCCCTCAGTCAGCAAACCTTGTTTTACTCCATAGTTGAGCAAACATGGAAATCAAATCCAAATGGTCCATGTCAGTGGACACTGAAATATTGCTGGAGTGCTTCCTACCCTGCTCCTATGAGCAGTGTGAGGAATTCTGGAGGTTTGGTTTATGTCTGGAATGGGAGTCTCATCCTTGGCTCTGTGTTCCATCCTCCACTTGAGGTGGGGTTGGTCCTGAGCTCTGTTCCAGTTGCTGGTTAGTCTTGAATCCATCAACTTTTGGCATTGTCTGCACAGGTTAATTGAAGTAAGGGCCTAATACTCCTTTGAATTCTATTTATTTATTTAATTAAATCCCTAGTGTTCCTTTTTGTTCCCCCTGACAAACTGGGAAAGAAATAAAAAACTTCTTAATATATTGAGTGTGTGTAGGTAGGTATAGCTGTGGCTCTGATGGCCCTATGTTTGAATAAGAGGGAAGATGATTAGTGTTTGAATAATTATCCTTCTGCTGGGCCTGTTCCTTGGGAAGCTATTATTTAGAAAATAATATAGCCAGTAAATATGAGGAAAAACCCAAATTATATTTAGGATCTCTGGTTACATCCCAAATTATTGTAATTGCTCGATGTACTCCTTTTAAATGATTAAACAGGTTGGTGCTCACTATTGATTATAATTTCCTAAATCTAAAATCTTGCTTAGCCTTGCTTTAATCTCATGGGTTTGACAACCAGAAATGGCTTTGGGGTTGGGGAAAAACAAGGTTCAAAGTTGTTGACTGCTTGAAATTTGCTGTGCTTTGAGAATATCCCGCAGCTGCAGTAACCTTCATTTTTAGGGGATGAGAGCACTGGGCCTGGAGTGGTTTCTCAATAAAAGAGATCTCTGAGAGTTGGACACCTGGACTGGCCTCACCAGTTGCTCTGTGGGTCAGAACACGAACAACAACAGCTTTAGGTCACTGCTGGGTGAATTTGGGTTTCTTTCTCTCAGTGGCCAGCACCGCGATCCCGCTGCGCTCAGCTGGGAAAGCCCATGGGACACCAGGAGGCAAAGTGGGGGAGAGGATGCAAACTTGAGCAATCCTGGCTGTGTCCTGAGCCTGCCTCCCTGCTCAGCCTTTGCCCCATGTGTGTTTGAGAGGATTACCCCAGCCTTGCTCACCCTTCCGCATGTGTGTTTGAGAGGATTACCCCAGCCTGTCTCCTTGCTTACCCTTGTCCCATGTGTGTTTTGGAGGATTACCCCAGCTGTCCCCATGTGTGTTTCAGAGGGTTACCCCAGCTGTCCCCATGTGTGTTTCAGAGGGTTACCCCAGCTGTCCCCATGTGTGTTTCAGAGGATTATCCCAACGGGACGTGGCTGGGCGATGAGAACAACCCCGAGATGCGCGTGCGCTGCCCCATCACGCCCGCGGACATGCTGCACATCAGCACCAACTGCCGCACGGCCGAGAAGATGGCCCTGACCCTGCTGGATTACCTCTTTCACAGGGAGATCCAGGCCATCTCCAACCTCTCGGGCCAGGGCAAGCACGGCAAGAAGCAGCTGGATCCTCTCATGATCTACGGGATTCGCTGTGAGTGAAACCGGGGAGTTTGACGTGTGGATAAGGCAGAAATGGATGGATTAAATGAGATTTTAAGTGTGTTTGATGCGTGGTGAGATGTTCTGGTGGCTTTTGTTTATGAAGAAGGTTTTAGGAAGAAATCCTAAAAGGCCGGTTTACTTCACTTGGTGGGTATTCACCAGAAATTCCTCAGTCTTTTATTCTGAATTCTGACATCTGTGCAATCACCAGCTGTGAGTGTAGTAAATATTGCAGAAATAATTAGTAACACAAATTTCAATACTGTTCAAGTGCTCAGATCAGCATGGTCTTGAACCATAGTTTTTGACTTCCCATTTATGTCTGTTTTTTCAGAAGACTTGCTGAGATTGTGATGGGAAAAGTTGGCAATGTCAGGATCATAAAATCTGGGTTCACAGGAATGGCAGGACGCTGTTGGATTTCTGTCTGCTCCATGTGTACCACTCTTTGCATTATTTAAGCTGTTATGGAGCTGTGAACTGATATTATTTGTGTTAAAGGCACGATATTTGTTAATTTAAAAGGGATCAAATGTGGTTTCATGTAGAACAAAGGCACAGCCACTGGTTTGAAATGAAAAGAGGAATCTGGACGTGAGCATCGTGTTCTGCTGTGCTGATTTGCTAGTGAATACATTGAGGACAGCCAAGTCTGCTCCCTGTGCTTTATTTCCAAGAAACCAGCACAACCAGGGCTCTGGGAGAAGTTTCTGCTGCCAGGGGGTGGTTGAACACTGCAGTCAGGGAATGGGCACAGCCCTGAGGCTGCCAGAGCTCCAGGAGTGTTTGGACACCGTTCCCAGGGACAGGCTGGGGTTGTTGGGCTGTCTGGGCAGGCCCAGGAGGGATCCTTGAACTGGATTCTAATAAACCAGGAGGTCCTCTTGTTACCAGATCCTTTGTAGTCACATTTTGTGTAGTCACCAGTGGATCTGGAGTGGGAATAATTTGTCCTACTGGTGAGTTTTGTATGGAATTGGCAATTTGAAACTCCAGGTAAGGCTTAGGAAGAGGTCAGGGATTATTTGGGGTGCTGTTTGGAGAAGTGGCTGTGGGACAGTTCCAGGGAAGGAAATAAGAATGGTGTTTGGTGATGGCAGGAATCATGTTCCTCTTATCTGCTGCTGTTTCCAGTGGTTTTCAGGCTATTTTGGGGAAATTGAAAACCAAATCTAACCCACTCAGGTGGCTGCATTAGGGCAATTTTTGCTTCATTATTTACCTGAAGAAGGCGACTTTGGGCTTCTTTTACAAACACATTAAATATGTATTTTTAAGAGAGATGATAATGCAAATTAATGCTGATCTCCAAAGCCTTCTTGTCTGCTGATCTCATCAGTGTTAATGATGTTGCTATTAAAGCATAGATTTTTCTTAAAAGCTTTTAGAAAAACTAAGAAATGGATCTTGCACCAGTGTTAAAGCAATTCCCAGGCAGTTCTTTTCCCATCCCTCAAATCTGAGAGCACAAATCACATGGGTCAGTTTGTAACTGGTGGTGGAGGAAGATGAGATGTTTGCCAGTGTGAGCATGGGGAAGGAATGTGTCCATGTGACCCAGTGCTCAAGCTGGGGATTGTGTCATTTCTGTGAGGCATTCTGACCATGAGAATACTAGATTATGGAAGTGATCCCTGCAGCTGGAGAAGGCCTGGAATGGCACAGATGTGAGAGCAGGGGATCATGAGCAGCAATCAGGGTCTGACTTTGGTGATATCAGCTTGGTTTGGGATCCAGGTATCTTAAACAACTTCACTCCTTCCTGCTCTTGGCTGCTGAGTTGTTTTCTTTTGGGAGCCAGGCCATAAAAAACTCGGGATTTCTGGAAAAAATAGAGCCTGTGTGGATCTGGCCAGAGAAGTCTGGTTTGGGCAGTGAAATGTTGATCTGCTACCAGCAAGGACAAAGAATCCTGTGGCAACCAGCAAAGAAAACACAGAACTTGATGGAGCAGCAAATGTAGCAGTGAGAACAGTGGTCCAGGAATGATGATTTCACTTAATAACCTCATGTGTCATCACTGGCAGTAATTAAGTGGGAGTGGAGCTGGATTCAGCAGCCTGGTGAGGAATGTGGAGCACTCAGCTCTCGAGGATGGGACTGTGCCCACGCTCAGAGTCCGTGTGTGCCATGATTCCATCCCTGCCATCCCAAACCCCCTTTCCTGTGCACACACATCTGCTTTTCATCCCTGAGGTGTTCTCCCAGAAAATCACCCCAAACCTGAGTGTTCCTGGCATGGGAACCCCCTCAGGGCTGGTCCCCACAGTGGGATTTGCTTCTGCTCTGAGCCAATGATGCTTTGATGACTTAATTCAACCAGAAATGAAAAATCCAATGTCATCAGCCTAGCCTGTGCCAGTCACAGGCAGAGGAGCCCAAGGAAATAGAAAGGATTTTGTTTTTCCTTTCGTTTCAGGTTTCTTGCAGTTTGTCAGTGCCAAGATATTCCATCTTTATTTTTTTCCTATAAGAAAAACACCAAGCAAATCTGCATTTAATAGAGAAAGTATTTTGTGTAATATGCAGAAAGTATAGAAAATGAAGAGATGTGTGTTTATTAAAAATTCTTGATGCTCTGCACAGGGTTTACCACAAGAGGAGAGGAAAGTTTATCTTTGGAAGTCTAAATTTTCACTTGTGGTAGGAATTTGCTTGTGGGGTGGCAGTGGTACTGAGGAGAGCTTTTGGGCAAGAAACCAGAATGATTTAAACACAATCTATGTCATTAAATAGCTCATTACCTCAGCCCTGCTAAAAATGGAGACTTTTGCTGGTGAAATACAATCCAAGAACATCCTCAGTTGTAATTTTCTTTGCCTAACAGAAAATACAGGTTTAGCTCTTTGGAGATTTTACAGCAATTTCCACAAGCAAGTTGGAAAAAACAGATTCCCAAATTCAGAATTTTTCAGTTATAAGAAATGGTGTAATAGAAAAGATGATTTTCCATGGCATGCTGGAAAAAATGGAGGGGGGATTTCAGAAGGTTAGAAAAGAAAATTTATCAGTAGTTCTTATTCTTCAAAATAATCAAAGTAACTAAATGAAAACAAAATAAGATTAGTTGCTTATAATATATATTTATATATACACATATTTTATATATTATTGTGTGTAACTTTGTGTGTTATTTCTGTGCAAGCCCCTTGCTCTGCACATGGGTTTTTGTAGACTCTCATTTTCCCACTTATTTGTCAGTTCTGGTTAATTATTCTAAGAGGATGGAAGATCATAACCTGCACATTTAATGCAGAATTTCTGTCTGGGTGGAGGAAGGAGATCCAAACTCATGGATTGTATTAAGGGGAACCTGTGCCCTTGTGTTATTGGACCCCAAAATTCTTATTTTGCCTCCAGACAGCATCTGTTGCTCAGGGAATGGTTTATGCACATGGAAATAACTCTCTTGTTAGGGACAGGATTGTTGCTGAGAAAAAAAAAACAACTCAAACCCTCAAATCCCCCACCCAAACCCTGCAGTGCTCACAGAGGGGAGGAAACTGTGCTGAAAACTTTGGGTGAATTTTCCCATCTGCTTCCACTCTCATAGAGTGAATTTTCCCATTTCCCTTTAATTTCCTCCAGAATGCATCCCTGTCTTTTAAATACCATAAAACACAGTGTTAGCTGAGAATACCTAATGATAAAATCTGATTTTTAACTCTGAATGATGCATTTTCTGCTTCAAAAGCCAAATAACTTCACTTTTTAAGCCACAAAAACACAGCACAGAAAGAAATCAAAGCTTGCTGCTCCTGTTCTATAAAACATTCCTTGCAGCAGGGATGGGAGCACTTCTCCTACTGCAGGAGTTGAAAGAGATGTTAATACACTCTGAAAGGACTTGTGTCCACAGCAGAGGCCAAATGGAATTAAACACTGGCTCTGCTTCCCAAAAATCCACACACCAGCTCTGGAGCTGCAGCCCACACACGGCTGCTTAATAGGAACCACATTTGGCTGTGGAGCTGATGGCAGTGGGATGAGTTTATGTATGGAGAGAGAAATAGGAATAGGAATAGAAATAGAAATATTGCTGCCCACAGGTTAGGCTGCTTGGAGCTGCCTCTGGTGGCCTGGGAAACGTGTGGGGAGCTCAGCACTGCTGCTCCAGCTTTTCATGGGGAGTCTGAGCTTCATAACAGCAGGATAAACACAAATGGATCACATTTCTGTCCTTCTTGGGGATTATCCTGCTTGGAAATACTGGAGGAAGGGCAGGAAGTTCTCATGGATGAGCTGAGCTCGGATGTTTCTCACCAGAGGATGTTTTGTGGGACACTCCAGGCTGGTGCTGTTTTTTAAGATGTTTATCATGGAATCCTGGAGTGGTTTGGGCTGTGTGCAGCAATTCTTTATAGTTATATTTTATATTTATATATTTATTTGTATATTTATATATATATTTATAGTTATATGTGTATTTATAGTTATATGTATATTTATAGTTGTATTTTGAAGATCCAGTGCCACCCCCTGCCATGGCAGGGACACCTCCCACTGTCCCAGGCTGCTCCCAGCCCTGTCCAGCCTGGCCTTGGGCACTGCCAGGGATGCAGGGGCAGCCACAGCTGCTCAGTGAATCCATTCCAGGGCCTCTTCACCCCTCCTAGGGGATGATTCCATCCCAAAATCCCACCTAACCCTGTCCCTGGCAGTGAGAGGCCATCCCTTGTGTCCTGCCCCTCCAGAGCCCTGGAAATAATTTCTCTCCAGCTTCTGTCTCCTTCAGGTGCTGTACACAAACATTGCAGTTTGGGACATGCGCTATAAATACAGAATATCATCAATATTTTCTATTCTTTCACTTTCCCACTTCTAAAAGCCTTTTTTATTACTGAATTTTTATTAACTCTACCAATTTTTCCTCTTTTTCTTCTTTCCTTTCTAATATTTGTATGCTTTTTTGGCATATTTTGTCTTCCTTTCATTTCCTGTTTATAATTTGGAGCTTCTCGTGTCTCATTTCTGAATATCCCACAATATTCAGAGTATGGCTGGCTGTCAGAGTATTGAATAACATCCCATGGTTTGAAAGTGTCACACCAACATGCCACAATCCTGAACATCAGCACTTGCGGAGGTGCATCCAAACCTTGGATTCCATCTGGAGACTGCTGGAGAGCCTGAGGAAAAATGATCCAAATTGGCATTTTATCCTGTGTCTTTAACATTTCATCAGCAGCAGAAAGCGGTGATTTCTGTGATTGGGATGTTGGTAATTGTTGGTTCAGTCCCCCAGGATCAGCCATGGATGCTCTGGAGGCTTGGGGCAGTGGCAGAGCTCATCCCAGCAATTTCCTGAGCATCCCTGAGCTGCTGGCCCCAGCCCAGGGTCCCTCAGGCTGTAGGACAAGAGCTCCTCTGCCCAGCCCTGGGAGCCTGAACAGGAGTCCTGTGGTTTGTGTCTGCTGGATGAGCTAATCCTGTGGTCCCTGGAAATCCTTTGTGCCAACATTTTCTTCTCCCGGTGTTAAACACCACGGGCTGCAGTTCTTGGGAAACACAGAGTGGCTGCAGGCTGTTCTGTGGTGTTATCACAGCACCCTGGCACTGTTTGCTTTGGGAGGGACTGGAGTCTGTCCTTCCAGGACACCCTGCACTGCTCCAGGTGCTCAGGCACCCCGTGGGACACTCCTGCTCCTCAGCATGGCTCAGGGTGTGGGACAGGTTCCCTTTGGGGTGGAACTGGGGGAATTGTGCAGGTCCTGCTCAGCTCTGTGCTCCTCAGCATGGCTCAGGGTGGGACAGGTTCCCTTTGGGGTGGAACTGGGGGAATTGTGCAGGTCCTGCTCAGCTCTGTGCTCCTCAGCATGGCTCAGGGTGGGACAGGTTCCCTTTGGGGTGGAACTGGGGGAATTGTGCAGGTCCTGCTCAGCTCTGTGCTGTCACAGCCTGGGCTCTGAGCCTTGCCAGGGGCTCTGCTCCCCCTGCAGCTGGGCTGGCTCTGTTGAGAAGGTCACCAGTGGTGTCACCTGCTGGGGACACAACCAGAGAGGCTGCAGAGCTGTGGAGCTCTCTCCTCGTCAGGAGCAGAGTCTGAGAGTTCAGCACATCTTTAAAAAGCAAGAAGTGAAAGAAATCCTTTCTGCTGGGCTTTTCTCCTGTCTGAAGAGCTTTAATTTCTGTTGGCCTCGTGCTGCTGCTGCTCTCACACACTTGTGTCCCTCAGAGCTGCACGAGCCTGGCTCCAGCTCCACAGAGCTGCTGCTTTGTGAATCAATTAAATGCTGCCACATGCAGGGCACTGATAACCTCGTTTGAGGCCAGGCAAGAAGATAATGGGAGAACCCATTGAGTTTATCTCAGCCCCACAGTTCTCATCCATGGCATCAGTGCTGGCCCTACTTTCAGCTGGAACTCGCTGCTGCCTGCAGTTTGCTTCTTTCCTGGGCACTTCTCTTGATTTCAATTATTTTCCTGGCCAAGCCCTGTTAATAAACTGAAAAAAAAAAGCAGCAATTTTGGGGAAAGAAAATAAATTGTGCGTTTTCTCTCTCCTCCTCACACTCCTCTTGTTGTCTTTGTGTTAGAAAAGTGAGAAATTCAATTTTCCGTTCTTGGCAAAGCCGTGGTGGGGCTGTCAGTCCCCGCTGCTGTAACTGCACCGTGTGTGATGTGCTGTCAGGCTCTGGTGAGTGCTGGGCTCTGCAGAAACCAGAAAAATGAATGTATGAGGTCACTTGGACCATCTGTTTGCACACTCCTTCCATCTCTCAGCGCTTCTCCCCTTTGGCCAGGCTTGGTTGGAGTACGTGCTGGAGTGAGCAGGTCTGCACAGGCAGGAGCAGAGTGCTGAGCCTGGGCACACAAAAATGGCTTTGCCAGGGCTCTTTCAGGGCTGTGGAAAGAGCTAAAGGGCAAGTCTGAAGTTGGGCTCTTTGGGAAGGTTTCTGCTGAAGCTGTTGTCTTCTCTTTTAAAAATGGGAGACAAAATAGGAATAAATGTAAGATTTTTTGTGATGGAAAAAACTAGAAGCAAATGCCATTTGTCCAGTGTCATCACTCTGGTGTAACTGGGGACCTGGAGCAGAGAACAGGAAGAGTTTGCTCTTTTCAGGTTATAAACCCTTTGTTTGGTGCAGAATTATTTTCTTGTAGGGGTTGATTGATTAATTTATAATAATTGTACTTTGGTCCAGAATTATTTTCTTGTAGGGGTTGATAGATTAATTTATAATAATTGTACTTTGGTCCAGAATTATTTTCTTGTAGGGGTTGATTAATTGTTAATAATTTTACTCAGGTTATTAAACAGCTGTGGATGTTCTGTCACCATCAGGAAAGGGATTGAAGGATCCCTCTGGGAATTCTGTAACACGTGGAATTCCAGGAACTTCACAAATATTCTGTTCCTGCAGGGATTAGTTAATTATCCAGGGATGAATTATTTCATTCACCCCAGCCTCTCCCTGCTCCTGCAGCTCCAGAATGTTTCAGAGCACTCTCTGTGTCCTGTGGGGAGTTGGGATGGAGCAAACCAGGAGCAGATAAAAATCCATCTTTTCCTGCCACACTGGGAATTTGACACCCCACTAGATGGCAATGTTTGAATGCTGATGGCTCCTTCCATAAATCAGAATAAACCAGGTTCTGCTTGCTGTAAAATAGGTAAAAATGGCCTGGCTGCTCTTCCAGAGAGGTGCTGAGGTGTGACTGAGTGGAGGAGCTCTCCTGCTCTGGAACAGGATCCCTTGGTGGAATTTGGAGACTCTAGATCCCAATTAACATTAATTTTTCATTTTTAAAACTTCTGGTAGGGTTCTTTTAATTTGAAGAACAAAGGCATTTAATATAACTTAAATTTTCATGTCTCCTCTGAATCTGTGACTTGTTAAAGATGAACTATTCAGATAAATATCCTAAATAAATATTAATGAACAGAGTTAATGACTTGGTAGCTGAGTTTGCCTTCCCTCCCCCCTCTCCCCCAGCAGCTCCTCCTGTCTCTCTTTGGACGTTGTGGATCAGAGCAATGTCCTGGAAAGGGAATTTTTGGTGCCAGGATGGATTTTCCAGCCGTGTGACACTGGATGAGCCTCCAAAGCTCTGGCATCCCTCCCCTCGTGCATCCCAAACCTGAACATCCCAGTCTGAGCAGGGGGAAGAGGCTCTCAGCTGTGGAGATCATCCCCCAGCTGTCAGAGGAGTAAACAATTCCAATGGTTTCAATATGGGCAGGGCAAGCCCTGCATCAGCTTTGCAGAATCAAAGCCTGAAGGCTCAAGGAGGAATTCCAGAGGTGCTTCAGCTTTTCCTCTGCTCCCTCCGTGTTTGGAGCAGCAGATTTTGCTGTCATGTGCTCTTGGTTTAATCAAAGAGACTCCAAATGTGTGACCCTGCTCAGAAAAAATGAATTTGGGGTGCCAAAGCCCCAAAAAATCAGCCCCTTCTCCTCTGAGCAGGCAGGAGCCTTTTGTTTCTTGTAGGATCCATCATGTTCCTGTCAATTTAAAAGGATTCTGTCCATCACTTCAAGATGAATTCCCCATCCTGGTGCTTTTCTTTGGGTTTGAAAAATTAGAGGGAATTGGAAAGTAAAGGAGCAGTGACCTAAATCTGCTTGGATTCTGTATTAATAGAAATATGTTTGTATTTTATACATGGCTGTTGGATTCTGTGATGCACTTTCCCAAATCTTTCCAAATGCACCAAAACCAGCAGGAATTTCTGGACCACCTCAGCCTAACTCTGCCAAGTGCATGAAAATACTGATTTACCTCAGAAATTTCCAAGGAAATCTGTGATTCCTGGAGAATGAGGAGCAGCAGGAACTCAGGGTGTGCAAATGAAACTCCTGCCATAGAATTTGATTTTTAGGAGCTGGTTCTGAATGTGGGATGAGGATGGAATATTTCATGTCTGGTTTTGATCTCTTCCTCCTCAATTTGTTCTTAATTAGATTTCTTTACAGTTTCATTTTCTGTGGGGATTGTTTTGTCTTTTGCTCCTTGACTTCTGACCTTCCAGAAAGAGAGGATTACTTCCTCAGGAACATGGTTTGCCTGGGATTTTCTTAGTTTATAATTAATTCTTGTTTTTAGCAAGCTCCAACCCTTTTTCTCTTTATTTTGTACAGCAGATGCTCCAAAAATTTGGGAGTGTTGAATCATTTCAGACACCTCCTCTGTGTTTGTACCAAATCAAATCTTTGTATTCCCAAGGGTTTTTTCCCCTATTTTTTATTTCCTTTCAAAACCACAGAAAGATTTATTTCAGACCTGCTTGTGTTGCTCTTTTTCATTTTAATTGAACTCCCCCAGCTCTCTCCCTGTCTCTGATCCCTGCTGCACCTGTTGCCTTTTAAAGCTGACTCGAATTTTCCTGATTTTTGCCTTCTTCCTGAGCTTTTCCTTGCTCAGATTGGAATGTTGATCCTTGATTTCCTCTTTTCTCCCCTGTGGCTCCTGAATTCTCTTTGCAGCCCTTTTTGTCTCCCAACTGCAGCCAGGATCTCTCTGTCCGTATAAATCACCCCAACTCCTGCAATTTATGAAATCACTGAACTATTTTTAAGTCTCTGGTGTGTTTTTTATGGAAAGCTTCCTTCAGGAAATGAGATTCCTCCCCCCAAAAAAGCAAACTTGGGTTTTTATTGTTTTAAAATAAGGACTTTTTTTCTTTTTTGAGGCACCATTCATGAAAAGATCACTAAAAACACAGCCAGTCTTAAATTATCTAAATCCTGTACTTTACTCTTCTTTTATGGGCATCCATCTTCCAAATCATTGTCTTTTGGTCCAAGTGCTGATTTATATTCCTGCCCGGATTTTTCTGTGCTGTTCTGTGGCTCATGGATGCTGTGCTGTGTAAAATATCAATGTTTGATGCAGCTTTGGAGAGTAAATGATCCAAAAACCCCTCAAATCCCTTCTCCCTGGAGCTTTCCTGCCTTTTCTCTCCTCTGGATTTCCCCAAGTGAGAGGTCTCATTTCCAATATCCTGATTTTGGGTGGGTTGGGATTGGGACATGCTGGGGGCTCTCCTGCCTGCAGTTATTTGTGGATAGGGAGCACTCAGCGCACTCCACTCTGCTATTGTGTGCACAATTTGGGGGATTTCTCTCTCTCCTGCAGGTAAATCATCTTTTTAATGCCACTGGGAACTTTTTATCCCCTTAAAAACTCCTCCAGTGCCTTTAGGTTGTGATTTTTCCTGGTAGGAAATGTCTTGCTCAGGACCTGGTTGTAAAACAGCGTTTTAGATTGCGACAGTGACTGCGCAGATTTTCCATCTGAAATTCATTCTGTGCTCTGCTTTTGCTGACACCCATGGAAAGGAACCCTGCACAGCAGCAAATTGGAATTTCAGCCCATTTTTCTCCTTTCCCAGTTTGGAGACACCACACAGGGCTGTAAACTTCTCTGTGTTCTTGCTGTCACTTAGAAATGAGAAATTTTGGGGGACTTCAAAGCACTTTTGAAGTAGATTTTGGGGTCCTGTGTTTTCTTCCTGTGTATTCTCTCCTTTATTTCAATTTGCTCCTACAAAAAATAATAAAAACATTGAAAAAATAAATTTTATTTTAAAAAATGATGCCACAAGAGATCCACTTCTCCACTTGGCTCTGTTAGAGCCTGCAGATTTCAGGCTTTGAGGACTCTGGGCTCATTTGTAATGCAGAGGAAGCTGTGGAGCTTTTAGTTTGTGCAAACCTGGAATTTTGTGGCTCCAGGCTTCAAATCGTTTGTCTTGCAGGAGCAGCCCATATCCTGTTCTTTAGGTTCTATATACAACAGCTTAGGCAAGTCCTTCACAGGATTAGGAGCCCATCTGAGAGGAAGATGGAAAGCCCAGTAAGTGGAAAAGATTATTTTACTTTGCAGGGTAGGGAAAGGAAAATGAGAATTTTAGAGATTCTTGAAGCCTTGCCCTGTGGAGTAAAAGCATCTCTGGCAGCCCTGGCTTGTTCACTGTTGCACCTCTGAATTTTGAGAGTATTAACATATTGAATGTTCAGGGAGCTCTGGTTGGATTTAGGGGGTTTGGATCAGAGAATCCTGGGATGGTTTGGGTGGGAAGGACCTTAAAGTTCATTTAATGGGCAGAGGCACCTGCTCTGTCCCAGCCTGGCCTTGGGCACTGCCAGGGATCAGGGGCAGCCACAGCTGCTCTGGGAATTCCAGCCCAGCCCCTCTCCACCCTCACAGGGAACAATTCCTTCCCAAAATCCCCCCTACCCCTTATCTTTGTCAGTTTGAAGCCATTCCCCTTGTCCTGTCCATGTAAAAATCCATCTCCCTCTATTTCAGATGGGCAAATAATGGATTTTTCAGGGGATTTTTTTCCGTGAGGGCTTGAAGTTTTTTGCTCTCCAGTGTTGGTGCTTTAGGAACATCCAAACCCCTCAAAAGCTGCAATGAAAGTGTGGAATAATTCAAGCTGACACTGCACGGCATTCCCAGTGAAATTCCCAGCTTTAAAGCCACTCCTCACCTTGTTCATGGAACACTTTGGCAGCTCAGCACCAGGGGCTGCAGAGTTCATCCTGAGGCTCCTGAAGTGCCTGAATTCTAGGAGCAGCTGTGAGGGGATCCTCCTTTTGGGCTCTGGTTTTTACTGAATTTGGGTCCATTTTGCACTGAGCTTTAAAAGAGTTGATTTTTTTTTTTTTCTATATGGAATTTTCTGCATTTTCCTTCTTCAGCAGGAGTCAGTTTTGTAGTCAGACTTATTGAGGGGTACTGTCAGTGAGGAGTAATCCCTGCTCCAGCTTTGCCTTTGCAGTGCTGGATCCTCCTCTTGGTTTGTAACAGTGCAGCTTCCACAGACCCCAGTGCAGCTGATAAAATTCCATGCACGTTTCACACTTTTAAAATTCCTGGCATTTTTACACCCAGAACTGTGCAGGTGAACAATCACTGACTTTTGGGAAAAAGGTTTGTTGAAGAAGTCCTGTAACTGCTCAGCTTTGGGGCTCTTTGCAGGTGCAGAGCCTGTTGTGTGGGACTGTGTGTGTCCTCTCTGTTTTCTGGAAAATACAAGTTTGTGTTGATTATTATTGTCAAATTAAGCCCTTTCTGAGCTAGACATGAGGCAGCTGAGAGGTGCTTAAACTTTTATTCCATTTTCAGTCTCTTGAGAAGGGTGAGACAATACAGCTGTTATAATTCACACCATCAAAATGAGAAGCCTTAAAGCCAATAATCTAAAATTAACCCTTGTGGGTCCTACTACAGTGCATCTTTCATAATTTTATTTCTCCAAAGTATCCAGTCTTTTCTGTAAAGCCATCCTTTGAAACTTGTTTCTATTTCCATCTCTCAGTGTCTCTCTTACTCTATGGCATTTCTAAGGCATTTCTATGCTATATTCTGCTGTATTTTTGCAATTTTTTCTTTTTCCTCCATTCCAGGCCACCTGTTTTACAAGTTTGGCATCACAGAGTCGGACTGGTACCGCATCAAGCAGAGCATCGACTCCAAGTGCAGGACAGCCTGGAGGAGGAAGCAGAGAGGCCAGAGCCTGGCTGTGAAAAGCTTCTCCAGGAGAACCCCCTCATCCTCCTCCTACAGTGGCTCAGGTACAAGCCAAACCTTGCCCCCAATCAGAAATCCCTCTTGGTTTCCAAGGTGAATTTTAGTTTGGCTGCCTGGCTTTGCTGAGAGTGTGGGATCCTGCGATGGTTTGGGCGGAAGGGACCTTGAAATCATCTAATTCCACCCCTGCCATGGGCAGGGACACCTTCCATTTTCCCAGGTTATTCCAGCCTCATAAATCCCTCTTGGTGTCCAAGATGAATTTTAGTTTGGCTGCCTGGCTTTGCTGAGGTGCTGAGAGTGTGGAATCCTGCAATGATTTGGGTGGAAAGGACCTTGAAGTTCATCTAATTCCACCCCTGACACCTTCCACTGTCCCAGGTTATTCCAGCCTGGCCTTGGGCACTTCAGGAATCCAGGGACAGCCACAGCTGCTCTGGGAGCCTCCCCACCCTCACAGGGAACAATTAATTCCCAAAATCCCACCCAGCCCTGCTTTCTGTCCACCCCTATGGCTTCAGCTCCTGCAGCTTTGTGCTGGAATTTTGTATTTTTACCACGCTCAGTTCTTTGAGGAGAAAGTCCAAATATCTTTGCAGTTGTTGTTCCTAGGAGGAATCAAGTGACTAAATCCTTCCCAGTGTGTTCACACCATTCAGTGGGACGTGCTAAATGCTGTTCCTGAAGTGTTTTCCTCTGCAGACATGAAATGTGCTGTAGGTGATTCCATATTTCCATCTAGGTACGGAGGCCTGGATAACAAATGCAAAATCCTGACCTCAGGAGTGTTCTCTGAGGACATTTCTGGCTCATGCTTTTAATATAAAGCAGTGTTCTGGGACTTTTGTACATTAGATATTAAAACCAGGGCTTTGGAAGGCAGCCCAAAGAAAAGGAAGTCAGTTCATTTGCCTGCATAAAATTTTTGGTTGCATGTTAACACTAACCACTGTATCTCATGCAAAGAATGACAAAATCTGCTTTCAATGGAAAATTTTATGTGCTGGAACAGGGAATCCCATCCAAAAATCTCAAATTAAAACAACTAATCAATGTAATGATAACCATAAGCCCTCTATGTTGATGGGATTTTTGCTTTCAGTCTTTCAGCAATCAGTATTTCGGGGTGAAAAGGCAGCAGTAGGTGGATATTACAGCCTGTGCTCATTAGCCTGTACTCCTTGAGTGCTGTTGAGATTTATTATTCCAATTATTCATCTCCAGTCTGTTTTGGAGGTTTGGAGGCACCTGCAGAGATGTAAAACTCAGAGTCAGTGGGTTCCTGTCTCCTGAAGGCTGTGGGATCATCAGTTTGGGTTGGTTCCTTGGTGTGGTTGTCCCATGGGATTCCAGCTGCTTTGGGTGGGAAGGGCCTTAATTAAAGCTCATCCCATTCCAGGGACCCTTCTACCATCCCAGGGTGCTCCCAGCCCCATCCAGCTTCACTTCCTGAGGTATTCCCAAATCCTGGCACTGCAGTGGTGGAAACCCTTCCCTGTGAATGGGAGGACTGGGATTTTCAGAGTTGTTTTTAGCAGCAATTAATTTGCCTAATTTAAAATAAATAAATAAATATGGCATCCTGAAGTTCACTCAGCTGTGCCCTTACTTTTGTTTTCCTGGCCCTGAGGAATTTTGGGATGACTGAGCACATTAAGAATTTGTCACCATCCCTGGAGACATCAAAATCCACCTGGGTGCAGCCCAAAGCCACCAGTTCTGGTTGCCCATGGTTTGAGGAAGGACATTGGGTTAGATCATCTCCAGAGGCCACTTCTCACCTCATTTATTTGGGATTTCAAATTTTCTTCATGAATTATTGCACGCACAATTAAGAATTTTGGATTATTTGCATCACAACAGGATTGTTGTTTAAACTCACTCCTCTTGCACTTGTTGGAAATGCCAAAGCTTTGAGGCTTTTCCTGCTTGGGATTAACAGTTCCTGGAGCACGTGGCTTTGATTGGAGCGTGGTGAAAAGTGACAGCAGATTTCCTCTCTGCTGTGCTCATCACATGGCAAAATTAACTCTGGAAACGACAGCAAAGCAGGAGGCTGAGCCCACAAACCCTGCAAGGCATCAACCTGCAGGGAAAGTCATGTCTGGGGAGCCTGCTGGGAAAACACAGATGGATTTGCTTTGTCCTTCACCCCCAGAGATGTTAATTAAGATTTTTTTGCACTTAACTGACTGTTAAATTCAGGCGGAAGTTGGTTTTCTTGATTTTCCCTGGCTGTTTGCTTGAATCCATTGCCTTTTTTTGGAAAGGAGGTGTTGATTGCTGTGCTTTGCTCTGCTCCTGGAGCCAACATTTCAGTACCTAGGTGTGTTTTCCCCATGTTTTTTCCCAAGCAGAGACATCCATGTGGCTGCCGTGATAATTTCACTGGATATTCCTTTGCAAAGGGTTGGAGTCTGTGCAGGGAATGAGGGGTTTGGGAGGAGGATTAATTGAAAAGTGCCTTCTTCCTTTCTTTTCATTTCTCTTCAGATTGTTCAAGCTGTTATCACAATTTTCCATGTTGGAATTTTTAATTAGTTCCCTGACATTGGGATTTCTGTGTAGATTTAGGCCTATGCTGAGGTGTCACATTAAAAACTGGATGTGCAGCCAAATCTTCAAAGCTGTTCCACACAAGTGGGGCTGAGGCAGGGGGAGGTGATGGTTTACAGCTTTATTTCCATTGTTCTGGAATGGTTTTTCCCTGCTTTTTTTGGGTGTGGGGATGGTTAATCCATCCACCCTTCCCTTGCTGGGGCTGCAATGAGGAGATTCATCCCTGTCTGTGAGGAGAGCTCTGAGGGTGGAGCTGGAAAACCACTTTGAAATCCAGAATTCCTGAGTGGGAATCCCTCCTGCTGTGGAATCTGTCCCTTCTCCCAGGGAACAAGGGGCAGGATGAGAGGAGATGTCCTTAAAGTTGCACCAGGAGAAGTTTAGGTTGGAATTAGGAAAAATTCCTTCATGGAAAGGATTGTCCAGCATTGGAATAGTTTGTTCCAGAGCAGTGTGGAGTCTTCATCCCTGGAAGTGTCCAAAATCCCATGGATGTGGCACCTGGGGATGTAGTGGGTGGTGACCATGGTGGTGGTGTTGAATCTCATGATCTTAAAGGTCTTTTCCACCCTTAACCATTCCATGATTCCATAAAGGTGAAAATCCTCAACAGATAAATAGGAACAGATTAGAAAACACCAAAGATTCTGCCCTAAAAAGTGATTCTAGCTGAGAATTAACCCCATGTATCCTTGAAGGTTCTTTGGGAATGCTCTGCAGGGTTCATGTCCCAGCTGTCCCTTGGGAGCTCGTGGAAAATTCTGGAATTCAGCTGTGGCTCCTCCTGCCAGGGATTCTCCAGAATCCCAGCTGGAAAAGTGAGGCTCGATGGTTTCCAGGGGTTTCTCCCTGCTGACAGCTCCTCTCCCCAGGCTGGCTCTGCTCCTCATGGCTGGGTTTGTTTGTAGTGGGGAATGTTTATAAAAGTGGATAAATATTCCCTTTGTCTGCTCTGAGATGAAGAGGGGGGAAACAGGACTCAGAAAGGATGTTTTGTTTTCAGATGTGCCTGAATCCTCTCTCTTCTTTCTTCCTAAGAGAGAAAAAAAACCACCCAAAAAATCCAACAAAATAGAGCAAAAAAACCCCCAATTTCAGTTGTTGCAGTGAAGCCAAATTTAAATCCATTTATAGGTGACCATGGGAGAGGTGCAAGGTGATTCCATCCAGGCTGTGGTTCCTCATGCACCTTCAAAAAGCACAATAATTTCTGTCCTCTGAAGTCAAAAATGACTTAAAAATCAAAACTGTTGGGCCTTACAGTTAAAAATGCATTTCAATATGTGAATATCATAAATATATATAAAATAAAGATTTCTCTGCTGTAGGTTTTACTTCTTTGATAATCTTTTATCACGTAACTTAATCAGAAAATAAATATTATAAGTGAAGGATTCTGTATTTGCACTCTGTGGTTTGGCTGAGGTTGAGTTGTAATTTAGCTCAGTTGAATTCCACAGGTAAAAACTGGGAAACACAAAGGAAAGACCAAGAAATTATCCTTCAAAATCCTGAGGGAATTTGTCCTTCAAAATCCTGAGGGAATTTGTTTCTCAAAATCCTGAGGGAATTGCTTCCTCAAAATCCTGAGGGAATTTGTTCTTCAGAATCCTGAGGGAATTGCTTCCTCAAAATCCTGAGGGAATTTGTTTCTCAGAATCCTGAGGAAATTTGTTCCTCAGAATCCTGTGGGAATTTGTTCCACAAAATTCTGAGCTGGGAGCCCTGAAGGAGCAGATGATAGCAGTGGATTTTCTCAGTCATCCCAGCAAAATGCTATTTGTAAATTAAAAAAAAAAACTAGAGAAGTGAATTGCATCAAATATTAGGAATAGATTAATGGAAATGGGTGAAAAAGTGAAAGAGATTCAGGAAAGGATTTTCCCAGGATATCTATTCCCTCCAGTGCCCATGACAAATCCAATGGTATCCCAGCTGGAAAAATCCCATTTTTATTTGGTCAATAAATGCCATTTATCATTTATTTGGTTAAAAAAAAGCCATTTTCATTTGGTTTGGGCAGTTTTTCTGCAATATTCAGCACTTTTCAGCCAGTTGGGATTCCTCAGTCCCACCTGGAATTCCATGCAGCAAATTTCACTCTACACCAGAGCAGGAGAAGCTGGAATTGCCCAGGGAGCACCAAGGCTGCATTTAAGGAATTATAAAAGCTCTGCAGTTACCTGCTGAGATGTGAGGGATTAAAGGTGTGCCCAACAGGCAGAAAAAAATTGGATTTGTTGTGTTTCCCTCGGTTCCTGTGGAAATTTGTGGCTGGAATTCTGTGTTCCAGCTCATTCACAGAATCAGAGCTGCCTGAATTGTCAACCAACCCAACTTTTCAACAAATAAATAAATATTAACTTGGTGGTTTGGAGCTCCCAGTTCCCATGCTCAGAACTAAACCTCAAAATTATCTTCATGCCCAAACATTTGCAGACAGGAGGGGGAAAAAGCCCCTTAAATGGCTGATTTTATTGAAGAACATTCCCATTAAAATATTTGAGTGAATAAAACTCATTCCTGCAGAACTAACAGTGTGTTTGCAGAATAAATCTTGGAGTATTTAGTAGAGATATTAAAAATTAATGGTTTCTGTCATTTTTACTTGCCTTTTGCCTCTTCTATTTAGAAGAATCTTTCCCTGCAGCTGGAAAACCTCAGAATGGATCTATGATGTGTCCATTACAAGTTTTTACCCTCTGGAAATCCCACTGAGGTTTTCCTGGTGGTTTTTGTCCCTGTTACATGAAGATAACTCTCATTTTTTATGTTTACCATTCCCTTTTCAGGGGCATTTCCACTCTGCAGTGTGAGTTGTGTTTAAATTTAATAAATCAAGAAATCCACCTGTCATTTTGAGGTTCAAAAATACAATTCCAGACCTCACGTGTGTCAGTGTGAATTGTAGGGGATGGATCTTGGAAAACAATTGGGTGATTCCCATTATTTATAATGATAAATTTATTTTATCATTATAAATAATGGGAATATGACGTATAATATAATATATAAAATAATATATAACTAATACATTACTTATTATTAATAATAAATAATAATAATGTATAATTATTATAATTATCTATATTATTTATAATAATACAATTTACTAATTATAATAAATAATAATTAGTAAATATAATGAATAAGTAATAATATTAAAAATTAATATTATATTAATGATATATTATAATTAAATGCAAATTATCATTATTTCTATTATAATTATAAATAATTATAATATTAATTTCATTTCTCACAATAGGCAGGATGGGTTTTTAAAGGTGTTCTTGGGGTGATGGTGGCAGAAATTGTTCTCGGGTGACCAAAAGAATTGAATTGCTCAGGAAACCTCTGTGGTTTTGTTCTGATGGGACTTTTCCAGCTGCAGAATCTGGGATTTAGACCCCAAAATGTGCTTTTTGTTTTTTTAAGCAGGAGCTCTCCCAGCTGGAATTCTGTGGGTTTGTAGCAAACCTCCCTCATGCACAGTGAATTCCAGAGACTGGATTTGATTGCTGTGGGGTTTTAGGAGCACTTTGGGGGATGCTGCACGCGCCATAAATCGGAATTTGGTCTCTCTTCCTGCAGAGGGGTCGCAGAGCTCGGTGTCAGCCTCCAGTGAGCTGCAGCAGAACCAGCCCCAGGCCCTGCACTACGCCCTGGCCAACGCCCAGCAGGTCCAGATCCACCAGATCGGGGAGGATGGACAAGTGCAAGTAGTATGTGCTCACCTTTCCTTCATCCCTGCTCCAGCTGCAGGGGGATGCTGGGGGGAAACCACAACCTAAGGTGTCCAGAAAACAAATCCTGCAAGCTTATAGAAAAAAAAATAAAAAAAATTAGAGTTATTTGACAAAAAAATTCCATGCAGGATTTCCTCACACAATCAACGCACTCTGGTTGTTATATAGAGAATTATCAGCCTGTTCCTGGCTGTGTTTGCTTAGTGATTTATACTTCTGGTGTGCTTCCACAACAAAATCACATCTATTTATTTGTTTTTTCTGTAAAACTGCATTCACAGGCACTTTTGGACATCTGGGAGATGAGTTCTTCCCATGTGTGTTTGTTGAGCTCTGTGTCTATCAGTGAAAGTTCTAAATATTGACATTTTTAAAGCCTGACACTCCCACCAGCACTCAGGCCTGATGGTTTTTATCTGTGGTTTTAGTGTTCTGTGAAAAAAAACCACCTTCACTTTAATTCTTGTGTCCCACAGGGCACTACAAGGATTGTTTGAAATTCAAATTCTTTTTAAGAGGCGTCCTCAGTGAAATAATTCTCTTTGTGCAGGAACTGGGTGGAAATCTTCCTTTTCCACTTCACTTTTGCCAGAACTTTTCAATGTTATCCTGGGAATTTCTTTGTCTTTTGAATCCCATGCAGATTTTAAAAGTGGATTTTCCTATGGATCTGTGGGTGAGATTTAATTGATAACTGAAAAGTACTTTTTAATTCTTGAAAGACAAGATAGCAAGGAAAATTACATGAAATATGTGACTAATAGAACAGATAGTTTGTTTATAGATGGAAGTGATAAAAACTTCCCTCATTAAAAAACCTGGATATATTAATTATCCTTCAAATTGTAGAATCCAGGGAAAAACCTGCTATAAATGGATCTTTAAACATTCCATCTTTTTCCTGGGAGCACTGAGAGTTTGATGTGAAGGAGGGAAAGTGATTTTAATCTCCCCCTGGGCTGGGCAGTGCTATAATTTTCTCTGCAGCCCCTATTGTCAGAGGGACACTTTCAGTGTGGCTTTTCTCCCTATAAATAGGCAGTTTCCTTCCAAAGGAAATGAAACTGTAGGAAATAGAGGGATCTGTGTGTCTTTGAAAATCACAGGCAATTGTTCTTGTGTTATAAAATCAGAGGGGCCTTTGACAGAATTCCAAATGATTATCTTTCATCTCATGCAGGCATATTAAAATGAACACAAAGCTTTATAAAACCTCCAGGAGGTTATTTAGAATCCAATCTCCCCTCAGGTAAATCACAGTGGCTGGGCTGGGCAGGATGCACAAGGAATTCCAGCCACTCTTCTCCTTGCAGATGGGACCAGGAGAGTGGTGGGGATGGGCAGCAATTCCAAATATTCCAGGATTAAAACCATCAGGGCAGATTCTCACCAATATAAATCAGGGGAATTGCTCAAATTAATGATTTCCTGCCAGATCCCAGCAACTGAGTCCTTGGTGTGGTCTGTGCTCCAGAATGAGCAAAAATAGGTGGAAAATGAGATTGGAAACCTCACGCTTGGAGATACTTATTTTATTTTATTTACTGTTGATATATCCGTTTTAAAACTGAATTTTCCAGATATTTAAATTGAATTAAAGTTTCAGTCAACAAAGCAAGTCAAGCCCAGGCTTTGTGTGCCAGTCAAAAAGGCAATAGAAAAATACACTTGTTAGAAGTTGTGGTTTCAAAAAACTCTTCTTCTACTACTACTACTACTACTACTACTATTATTATTATTATCATTATCATTATTATTGTTATTATTGTTATTGTTACTATTGCTATTATTGCTATTACTATTATTACTATTGTTACTACTACTATTATTATTATTATTATTATTATTACTACTACTACTACTACTACTATTATTATTCCTCCTGTTTTCCTTCCCCTGAAGTGGGAACGACCCAGTCTTTGCTCCAAGTCGCTCTGTTTTTATTTCCTTGCAGAGCTGGGGCAGTACAGGTGCACTTTGCATTGTTAAATCTCCTCAATGGTTTCATTGCACGTTTTGCTTCTCTCCATGAAACTCTGCTGCCGGCAAGGCAGGAGCTGCTTCCTGGAGCTGTGATTTTCCTCTGATGCTCCTTGGTGTTTTCTTTTGTTGTGGATCCCACAGGGCCATCTCCACATAGCCCAGGTGCCCCAGGGGGAGCAGGTGCAGATCACGCAGGACAGCGAGGTGAGCAAAGCCTGGGGGCTCGTGTGGGACCCTGAGAGCTCAGGGGAAATGAGAAATGGGCTGGAACCAGCACAAAATGTGCTTTAGAACCTGCTACTTCTGTCTCTGGGGTCTCAGGGGTTTATTTTTAAATTGTTATTATTTATTTTTATTTTTATTATTTTGATTTATTTTTCCCCTCCCTCACCAGCCAAAACACCTCAGTGTGTGTTGTTTCCTTTTTATTATTATTTATATTATTTTTATTATTTTGATTTATTTTTCCCTCCCTCACCAGCCAAAACAGCCCATGTGTGTTAATTGTTGCATAAGGCTGATGACCTTTTGAAATTTGGTACTGACAGAGTTTAATAGGAAATCAGGTGCTTGCAGTGCTTAAAAATGAAATTATTCTCTTTAGGTTGATGAATTAAATGTGGTCAGAACACTCAGGGCCTTTAATGGTTGAACAGGAGTTGGAGAAGCCTTCAGCCACCAATTAATAAAGAAATATTCCAGAATGAATTTACCCTCCATTCCTGACCAGCTTATCTGGCACTGCAGTATTTGCCCTTCTTAATTTTTTTTCCCAGAAAAATAATCCTGTGGAATGGGATGGATAAATGGATATAGATAGCTGGAAATGGATAAATTCAATCCCAAACCCTCCAATATAGGCTCAGCTCCCAAATCCAGGTGGATTTCCCTGTGTGTGTGCTGCAGTTATTGGTTATTTAAAAATCTCCTGACTGCTAAAACTGCTCTTGAATTTCTCATGCTCTTTATTTCAATGCAGAAGGAATAGAAAAATCAGGTTAAACATTAACACAGGCAACAATTTGAATCTGTCCCATTTCCCTGTCAGGGTTTTCCCTCTCTGGGAAGTGGATCTGCCTGGCTTGGTTTAATCCCTGTCCAAAGAACCCAAATCACAGCTCATAAAACCACTTTGTGAAGGAGTATTGTTAACACAGGCAGCTACTGGAGAATAAATATTATCATAAAAATTCTATAAATATTATAGTTAAAGGCTTGTCCTTTGAAGGGCCTGTCAGGCCTTGAGAGGGAGAAGAAAGGATTAAAATATCCTGGCTCTAAAGTGTGGTGCTGCCATAAAACTGAGGGAGTTTTTGGGTAAAGAACCACTAAAAAAGTGATGATTCAGCAGAGATTGCTGGACTGGATCCTGAGGTTCCAGCACAGCCTGGATCCTTTGCCTCTTCTTGTCTGTCGGACTTTCAAAGGCTGCATTTGTCCCTGACAGATGAAAACATCTGGTTTTAAATTGATGACAATGTACACAAGTGAGAGAGGAGCTGCCAGCAGGAGAAACTGCACAAAAAGGGGATTTTGTCCTCCAAAATGTGCTGCTTCACTGCAAGGCTCTTTTGGGAAGCTGCCTTTCCTTAATCCAAGTGTACTTTTGGAAAGACATCAGTGAGCATGTGAATAAAAACTTCATGTCATAAAGATTTCCTGATTGGACTTTGAAGCTTAAAATACTTTGATTTATTGAGTTTTTTAAAATTATTATTATTATAGATGTAATCCCTGTTACAGAACTGTGTTGGTTTTCAATATGGAATGAGGATAAATAAAAAGCAAATAGTAAATAGCTCTGCAACCCTGTAAAAGTGTTAGATTGCTAATTCTGGGATAGTAAGGGCTGGATTTCAATTTGCAGGTTTATATAAAGAAGGCAAATCAGAAGTTTTACCTCAGAAAAATTTTACGTAAAACCAAAAAAAAGCAAAACATGCTGGGTGGGAAAGGTCCTTGCTGTGAGGCTGAGTGGAGCTGGATTGCCTAAAGAACCTTCAGCAGAACTTTTTAAATTCACAGATTTCCTTCACACTGAAACAGATTTTTCTGCAGTTTTTGCATTCCCAAACTTGTGCTGATTGTCCCTTGTCTCCTTTTCCAGGGGAACCTGCAGATCCACCAGGTGCACGTGGGTCAGGACGGGCAGGTAGGAGCAGCTCTGGGTGTCAGCAGCATTTCCCCTGGTTTTTGATGGAGATTGGGATAATCCCCATTTTTAGTGCCTGTTTTAAAGAGCCAAACCTGCTCTGGTGATAGGAATAACTTGCAAAAGGATAAAACCTAATGGAGATATTTGATATTTGGTTCAGCATTCCTGCAGGATGTTTTGTCCCTCTGTTTTCTCCCTCCTTTGGAGTTGGGTTGAGTGCCCATGGTGTTCCTGTCTGCTCTTCCCAGTCCCCAGGCACCAACATTTATTGAAAAAATTACTCTTTTTATTTACATTTTATCCTTTTCCATGGCATGGCTGTCCTGAGGGAAGCAGATTTGCTCTTGTCCTTGTTGATGAGAAGTTTTTTGAGGTGCTTCTGCAAACAGCAGGTGAGGAAAAGCAGCTTTTCCTTGGCTGAGCAGTCACTGACCATGGAACTGAGCTCAGGATTCCCAGAACTGCTCAATTTGATCTCAGACACACTTAAAATGTTAAATTCTGCTTAAACAGAGCACAAAAATCATCCTGCAAGAAGCTTCCAGGCCACATGAATCAGAGTGTGATTATTATTACATTTAGTGTTGGTATATCTGTTTTAAAACTGAGTTTTCCAGGTATTTAAATGGAATTAAAGTTTCAATCAACAAAGCAAGTCAGATTCACCAGGAATTGTTTGGTTCCTGGTGAATATGAATAAATTGGGAAACATTTGGGATCCTGCCTGGGATGGAGGCTCTGCCATCAGCAGGGCTTCCACTGCTGGGAAATTTTGTAGTTATGGTTATTTTTTTAGAGAAATTTTTAGTTATGGTTATTTTTAGTGAATCTTTTAGTTATGGTTATTTTTTAGCGGATAAAAACCAGGACAAAACAAATATTTAAGGGATTTTTAGCTCTGTTCTGCAGTAATTACTGAATCAGAGTGTGAGGAATTGTTTGGTTCCTGGTAAATCTGAATAACTTGGGAGACATCTGGGGTCCTGCTGGGATGGAGGCTCTGCCATCAGCAGGTTTGGGGCTCACAGGAGCCCCCAGCACTCTGAACTTGGCAATATTTGGGTTTCAACAAGAAAATAATCCCCTGGAAGTGTTCTTTGCTCAGGGCTGCATCAGAGGTGCTTCTGCAGGAGTGAATCTTGGGAAGGTGATTTTTGGAAATGTTATTTTGGTATTTATTGGGTTTTTTTCCTTCTCTGTGAAATATTGCTGTCCAAATGACACCTTAACACTGGGTGGGTTTATATGTCTCTGAGTGTGGCACCAAGATTAAATTTATTTGTAATTAAAACCTCACAGCATTATTTTCCCCTTGCATTTCCTATTCCTGTGGAAATTTGTGTGTCCATGTGTCTGTGCATTCACAGGGTTGTGAGACAGGGAAGAAAAGGATGATTAATGATCTTTTCTGGGATTTTAATGATGTTATCTGTCTGTACTATCACTCAGATTGGGATAACCTCTCTCCTACCTCAGTGGTTGTTGGCTGTACCCACATGGATGGGAAATCACTTTGACATTCAGTTTTTAGGGAATTTTTTTAACTATCTGTGCTCTGAGCTCTTTAAATTTTGGTCAGAACAAAGGGTGAAATGCTGAGTTTTTGCTTTTTCTCCACTCACTCAGCTGCATTTTGGTGTGAAAGAGCTTCAGTGCCTTGAGCATCACCAGGAGCATTCCCAGGAGCCCTCAGCTCCTCCTGAAGTATTTGCTTGGGAAATTGGTGATTTTAGTGGATTAAAAACCAGGAGCAAGCAGAGATTGAGGGGATTTTTGGCATTAATTACTGAAGCACTGGAAGGGGGTGAGCAGAGGGGAGCTCTGGGGCTGCTGTGTGGGACCTGTGAGCCCCAAAACTGCCCAGGAGCAGGAGTTAAACCAGCTCAGCTAAACCCTGCTGCTGGTTTCAGGCTGGGAGTGGAGCTGATCCCTTTCCCTTGGCACCAGGAGTGGGATGAGAGCAGGGAACGTGCCTGGGATGAGGGGAGGCAAACACAGCACAGAGCAGCAGCTTCCACTCAGCTGCTCCAAGAAACTCCTGCAGTTTTCCCACCTGTCCATTATTTTCCAGGCTTTTTCCTGGATCTTTTGAGGCCTAATCTGGATAATCAGGAATAACATGGGGCTTCTGTGACTGAGTGTTTTCAGCTGAATAATAAATGTATCCTCACTGAAGACTGAATCTGAGCCTGGCTGCTGCTGAATGCTCTCTGGGAATATTTCCTGTGGAAATTCCTGTTTTCCATGATTTTCTGGGCACACAGCAGGGGCTGGGGGTTCCCCTGTGCAGGTGAGGTTTGGTGCTGCAGCTTCTCCATCCCAGTTCCACGTGAAAGATTCAAAGAGCAGGAACTTGGGAAGGAGGCAGAAAACAGCACAAACCCTGATGAGATGTGAGCAGGGAAGTCTCCCAGGTGCCCCAGGTGCTCAGGTACCAAATCTTGGCTTTTCTGCAGAATTTTGCTGATTGTGCTTTCCCCTCTCTTGCCTTCAGTGGCCTGGTGGTTGCTCTGAGCTCAGATTTTGTTTTTCTGGCATCCCTGAGCATGGAATGAATGAAATCATTCCAGAGGAGCTCTGTCTACCTCCACATGTGTTCTATTAGCTGGAAGTTTCAGATTTCAGTGCACGTTTAATAAAAACCCCAAACTGCAAAAATAATTAAAGCTTCACATTAGCAGGGCCTTGAAACCTCAGGAAAGTGGGAATTTCTTTTTTTCTCTTTGCATTTTGTCCTTAGGAATTACCATAAAATTTCACTTTTGTCTCTGATTACCTGCCCTGCTCTTCCCCACCTCCATCCTTTTTTTCCTTGGAATTTTGGTCATCCCAGGAAATGTTCAGAGTGTCCTGTGCCTCAGGGATACAAAAACCTGGGATATAAAAACCAGCACAATTCCAGGAGTTTCCCACTCCTTAATTCTATTTTTTAGCCATTCCATGTTATACACCCTCACTGCCAGTGCTTCTCCAATTTAGGGATTAATTAAATGGCACCAGGGAAATAGTCTTTAATTATTGCCTGGTTGTTAAATGGAAAAGTTGATGTCCTTTAAAATCTAAAATAGGATTCTGTGTGTTCAAGGAGAGCCAACGATTTGTTCTGCTGCAGGAATGAAAAACTGGGGACAATTGCAGCATTTAATTCAGTGTGGGGGAGTGGGAAAAGCAGGAAAATCCAGGATGGGGCTGGCAGGGAAAAAACAGCAAAGAGTGCAAAGAGCTTTTGGAGGAGATAAATCTGTAAGATTGCTTCTGCCAGGTGGTTTTTCCAAAAAATAAAGT